>NC_133456.1:121028343-121333065 GCF_048565385.1 Saimiri boliviensis | reverse complement strand
GAGATAAGCACACCCAGTGCGGCCCACTCTCCTTTATGGGGCTGGAACAGGAAGCTAGGCCTGAACCTATTCTCACATGGAAGGCCTCCTCACCATCCTGATTTCTTCTTTCTTATTCTACATTTAGGCCCAGGTATCCCACGCAGTCTCCTGCTCATGAGGCTAGCCAGGGGGTTGCAAGAGTCTTTGCACCATTATACTTCCATTCCAGACCAGGCATTCCTGCTGTTTATCAGATTTCTGACAAAGTGACCCTTTCACTTCCCATTTGCTCCTATGTGTATCTCTCTCCATTTGGATACCTTCATGAAGAGGGATATCTGATTCAAGGCAGAAAATGAGCATTTCCATATTATCCAGTCAAAAAACATCTAATGTCAATCTAAACCAAACTTCAACTCTTCAAATACATGCAGTGTTTCACAAAGATACATGGCATATCATACTATTCTTTCAGCTTTGGTATTAAAAAAACCTCATTAATAACCAAGTCTGAATTAAATACAGATTTGATGGCAATACCTTAAGACAAATGTCAAGGCTTGCTTCATCTAAAAATAAAGGAAATAAAACTACTGTATATACCAATGTTACCCAAAAAACCCACAAAATTATTATAGTTAATCTCTTAAAAAAAACTAAAAAAAACAAACAAACAAAAACCACTAAAAACAAAAAAGGGCTATTAATTACAAAACAAAATCAAGATACCATTCTAGAGATATCTGAGTATGAATACCTTGTGTAGAGAGCTGAGCAGCTTGAGAAATCAGAGATGTTATGTTGAAAGCAGATGGTCCAGCAGTAAGAAACTTATGAATTATAGACTGCAGTGAGGCTTGTGTCACAGCTGCTGTAAGAACTAAAAACATATTATTTCACACATTCAAATAAAAACAGAGGCTTATGTGGCATCAGTAACAACCTGATAAGGAAGAGAACCCAGGAGAAACTGGAATATTTCTAACTAGAACTCTCAAAATAATCTACTGGATAGGAGTATTACAATGGGTCCCAAGATTTAAAGGATCTGAGGCAGAGAAGAAACTAAAAGAAGGTAAACCAAAAGAGCTCCTTTTACACTAATAAATTAAGATGATCACCTGAACAGAGGCTCTCTATGAGACTTAAAGAGTGTTCACAGGAACTTTGGATTACGTTAGAAACCTATTCACATGTAAGTGCTCAGTATGTGTTTTGGAATTAACTGGATAAACAATTGCTATTTCATGTGACTGCCTTTTTATACAAGCTGGCCATTCAAATCCTGTATCAACATCCGCCCCAATAATCTAAAAACGGATACAAAAAAGTGAGTATTTAGAAATACCACGTATTTTTCATGCATAAGATATTTTATTACTGACATTAACTATTATTTCCTCAACTATTTCTTTATTTTGGAGACAGGGTTGTGCAATCACAGCTCCTCACAACCCTGACCTTCCAGGCTTAGGTTATCTTCCACCTCAGCCTCCCAAGTAGCTGAAACTACTGGCGTTCACCACCAGGCCCGGCTAATTTTTTTATTTTTAATAGAGATAGGGTTTCACCATGTTGCCCAGGCTGGTCTCAAACTCCTGGGTTCAAATGGTTCACTGGCCTCGGCCTCCCAAAGTGCTGGGATTACAGGCATGAGCCACTGCACCTGGCCTCCTCAAACTATTTAAAAGCCCCACTCTGCCTAAGTGAAACATTTACCTACCACACACAGAACCACATGGTTTGAGAATAAAATACAAAAAAATTAAGGACAGTAAGAACAGACTAATGACCAACTAGCCTGAGACAGCTTTATTTTTAGGATTAAGAACTTAACCTGCCGGGCGCGGTGGCTCACGCCTGTAATCCCAGCACTTTGGGAGGCCGAGGCGGGTGGATCACGAGGTCAAGAGATCGAGACCATCCTGGTCAACATGGTGAAACCCCGTCTCTACTAAAAATACAAAAAAATTAGCTGGGCATGGTGGCGCACGCCTGTAGTCCCAGCTACTAGGGAGGCTGAGGCAGGAGAATTGCTTGAACCCAGGAGGCGGAGGTTGCGGTGAGCCGAGATCGCGCCATTGCACTCCAGCCTGGGTAACAAGAGCGAAACCCTGTCTCAAAAAAAAAAAAAAAAAAAAGAACTAACCTAACCACTTAACACTACTTTCAGGTATATTATGTGAAAAGGTACACAAAAATTGATCATTTTATTTTTATTTATTCATTTTGAGATGGAGTTTTCCTCTGTCAGCTAGGCTGGAGTGCAGAGGCATGATCTCGGCTTACTGCAACCTCCGCCACCTGGGTTCAAGTGATTATTGTGCCTCAGCCTCCCAAGTAGCTAAGATTTAGAGGCACGTGCCATCATGCATGACTAACTTTTGTTTTTTTAGTAGAGATGGGGATTCACTATCTTGGTCAGGCTGGTCTCAAACTCCTGACTTCTGGTGATCCACCCACTTCGACCTAAAAATTGATCATTTTCAACAGAAAATTGTGCAATGCTCTTAGGAATTAATGTGTGACAACTGAATAGTTTCCAAATTAAAACTACAACTAATTTTATTCAGACTTATTCAAGGTGGCTACCTAAATATTCTGAAACGTAAGTAGCATTACTGGAAAGCAAGACTAGAATTAAATAATGCAATTCACCAGGAAGAAAAGACAGTATCTTACCTAGTACCTATCTCCTCCTTTCTCAGTATTTTTCAAAAGTATTTTAAGTAGTTACCTGAATTCCTACTTTTCTAGTAATTAATATATTTTAAATATTCTTAAGTAATTATTTATACAGGTTTTTAGAAACATACCAGAAGTTTTTGTACCAATTCCAACAAATGCTCTATTGTTTTTATGTAAAATATCACCATACACATTAAGTACATAGAATGGCTTATCACCCGTAACTACCAGACATGTAACAAATATTGAAAAATATACACAAGATCCAAGCACCACTAATTCTATTATACTACCAATGGTCTTAAACTATGGGGGATATAAATTTAATACTCCAATAATAATAATAATAATGATAATAATAATAATGTTCAACTATAAACTTCGAAAGAAAACACAGACCATTCCTAAACTAGAGATTTTACTACTTATATAATTTTGCACAATCCAAATAAATTTTTAAAAGTTGTTACGAAGATTTACCTTCATTTATTTTAGATATGTCCACATTAGAATTATTAAGCTGCAACGTGGCTTGCAAAGCAGGAAGCAATTGTCTAAGAAGATTTGGGTCCTGAAGTAATGGAGGTATTGGTGACTGTGGAACAGGAGAAACAGGGACTGCTGAAGCAGATGTTGGAGGTGCAGATGCAGGGTTCAGTCCAGAGGCAGAAGACGTGGAAGGAGTTGTGCAAGAATGTGACACGGATTTGTCTCCTGATGTAGATTCTAAATAAAAAGATAGTAAGCCTGAAAAGTTACTTCAAGAGAAAACTGGAACAAACATCCAAAGAACACCTCTCATGTACCAGGCACCTAACACAAGTGATCTCATTTAACCCTTACACTGGAGTGCATAGAGGATGCTCAGTAAACATCCAAGTGATAAGAATAATGATTTAGGCATTTCCCACCCTATTTCATAGGTGAGAAAGCTGAACAAAAAAAGTTAGGTAACTTGAAGCCATAAAACCTGGTAAACCATATGCATATCTGATTTGAAAGTACCAATCTCTGTCTTACCAGCAATGCTATCTCAAACACAATTAATCTATTAACCACAGATTCAAATAAGCTTCCATTAGGATAAAGGGACAATGTAACTCTACAGGACTTTATTTATCTCACGTAACTCTACAGGACTTAATTTATCTCACAAACTAAGGTGAAAAATGTTTATGGCCACAGTAACAACCTACCTAAATATGACATTGGTCTTAATACAGATCAGGATAGGTACACCAAATGGTTACACCCAGAATGGGCTGAAGATGAGTACGAGACTTTTATACTTAATAACTAAGTTTTATAACTACATACTTTCCTTTTGTAATTCAATAAGGCAATGAGCTATCTGTTTCATTTAAAGATTATTAAAATTAAAAAGGACAGTTTAATAAAGACAACCCACCTCATAGTATTTAGAAATAAAGGATGTATGAAATACGCACGAAACAATATTGGAAAGCTGTTGTTTCAAATTATTTATATAGCTTCAGTGTAACTGTAATCCATGCCCTAAGAGCACTGTTAATAGTATTTGAAAAGCTAGTTAACATAAATCTTGCAGATTCCATATCCTCAAGAAATAGAACACTGCTAGCAGGACATATGCCAAATACAAAAACTTACATCTAAAACAAAGCCAGTTTAATGAACTTTTATACAGGTATTTAAGTCTTAAAACTATTATAGGAAAACACAGAAAGATATCTGTTAACACCAATCAGAAGATTTATAAAGTTACAAAAAGCAAAAACAATTATATTTGAAGTACTTTTAATCAGACTATTTAAAGAACCTCTAAAAATAAAAAAAGACGAAGTGTCCAACAGAAAAATGCGTGGAAGACATAAAAATTATTTCAAAGAAGGAATTTGAATGCCTAGGAAATGCAAGAAAATATGCTCAACTTCATCACAAATCAGGAAAATGTAAAATAGAGCAACACATCCCTTTACACTCACCATAATGAAAAACTTAAAAGTCAGACAATAACAAATGTTGACAAAGAGTAATGAGAACATTTACTTTATATTCCTGGTGGATAATAAATTGATACTACCACATTGGAAAGTAATTTGGCATTATTTAGAAAATTTGAAGATACAAACACTGCATGACCCAGTAATTCCCCTTTAGGTACACACCCACAGAGAAACTCTTAATGTATGTTAACCAGGAGAAACAGTAAACGACTAACGTAATAGCATTTTGGTATTTTAGCACAAAACCAGAAACAACCTATGTAAGACTTCCAAGATCCTGTCTGTATACAGTACTAGCAAGTTTACTGAAAACAGACTCTACTATCAGTCTTTTTACACTATTATCATGGTCGAAAGAACTAGGAATAACAGCTCTCTAAAGCATGGTTCTCACAGCTCATTTAAGTATATTTCAAAAATGTGTTGATTAACCATGATGAACTCAGAAGGACTAAGATATTTTTATTTGTGTAAGGTATACACTTTTAAAGGAGGGTACTTCAGCAGACTATTATTTTCAGCTTTGCTGTTCTGGATTCATAGATAAGCATAGAGAAACTTGAATAAAATGATAGATGTTTTCCTTGTGAAAATTCTGCTGTCAGATGGACACGGTGGCTCATGCCTATAATCCCAGCATTTTGTGAGGCGAACGACTGCTTAAACCCAGGAGTTCAAGACCAGCCTGGGCAACATAACAAAACCCTGTCTCTACTAAAAGTACAAAAAATTAGCTAGATATGGTGGCCTGCACCTGTGGTCCTGGCTACTCAGGAAAATGAGGTGAGAGAATCACCTGAGCCATGGAAGTTGTGGCTGCAGTTAAGCCGTGATTGAGACACTGCAGTCCAGTCTGGGCAATGGGAGTGAGGCCCTGTCTATAAAAAAGCCAAAAAACTGCTGTCAGCCACTGTATTTTATGGGGCAATCAATTATAGACTATATTAGTAGTAACCTCCAGATCATATCCCTCGTAAAGATTCCTTCACATACAACTTTGGGGCATCCTGATTAATATTCATAATGAAATGAGCTCTATATTTCTACTTCCTGCATGAATTAAACTAGTACTAATATCCCTGTGAAATCATCCTCATTTTTTGTTATTTCCATAAATTTTCTTCTGCATTTAGTAACAGAAACAACAGAAACAAGTTGGAGAACAAAGTGCAAGGTGTTCACAATTTTATTTGGTGCTGCCAAATCTATCAGAGACATGAAAAATTAACAGAAGGGCTTAAAAATCCTTCAGTGTTGTCCATCAAGCTAAGCAAAAAGGAAGATACTCCAAGACAGAAAACAAATACACATAATCATTAACAAAGAATAACAAAAACATCCTTAATTTCTACTTAATAAGTTTATTCACCCCAACGACAGACTTCTTTTAGAGTTTTGGAGAATTATAGGTGAGTAGTGTGGAAACCAGCTGATCCTACTTAATATTTATGGGACTCTTGGGCAAGTGACATCTCTGAAGGCCAGAATTTCTCTAAGTAAAAGTTTGATTTTTCTCAACAGACTGCTCAACAGAATCACTTCTAAAGTTAAAAAACAAAATGAAACAGATACCTGGGCTCCAAGCCACATCTATAGAAACTGGGGAGGCCTGGGCATAACTTATAAAAGTTCTATGTGTGATTCTGGCATTACTTGGTGTTTATGCCAAAGTACACTGGAGAACTTCCAAGGTTCCTTTCAACTTTAAAAACAAACAGAAGAAAACAGAAAGCAAAACTGAAAAAAAAAAAAAAATACAGCACAATGTGGAAAACTGAGTTAAATAAGACTACGATCAAGGACAGAAGCAAAATCTTTTTTCCAGGCAGGTCTTCAGCATGCTATAGTTAACACTTTTTTTTATTGCTCCACGACCCTCAACCAAAGCACACACATAAAAATGTCCTTCTAAAGCATGTTGCAAGTTATTTACATATTTCTTACGTGACATGCCTCTTATGTTACATGCCTCACTCTACATGTACAATACTCATGGCTGAGTTTAATAATTAATACAAAACATAAAACATTCTTCTGAGAGGTAGTTTTAGTTTTATCACTGAAATATTACAAAAGGTAAAGGTTTTACATTTAAAGTGTTGGTTGCGTGCCCCTTCCTCTGTGTTTGGAGTGCCCTTATTCAAATCTAGCATATTACTCAGTATCTTCTATTACATTTATTATCCCTCCTTTGTACTAGGAACATGAGCTTCCTCGAGACAGCAATTTTGCTGCACCCTTCCCCGCCCCCTTTTTATTTGAGATACAGTTGTTCTCTGTGACCCAGGCTGGAGTGCAGCATATGATCTCGGCTCACTGCAATGGCTGCCTCCTGGTTCAAGTGATTCTCCTGCCTCAGCTGGGATTATAGGTGGGCACCACCACACTCAGCAAATTTTGTATTTTTAGTAGAGATGGGGTTTTGCCATGTTGGCCAGGCTGGTCTCGAACTCCTGGCCTCAAGTGATCTGCCCACTTCAGCCTCCCAAAGTGCTGGGATTACAAGGCACGTGTCACCATGCCCAGCCTTGTTGTACTTTTTTCTGTGGCCCTGGTAGAAAACGGGACTTGGTACCAAAATGGCATCAACATGTATTTGTTGCCTGGATGCCAGTTAATGAAAGCATTCTTCAATACAGGTAACAGGAGCATGTACATGTGTATTCACATTTAACTTTTAAATGAGTTAAACAAATTAAAAAAAAAACACCTGATAATGCTGGGAAGGTAGGCCTTAAGCTGTCATCTGTTAATAGTCAAAGGAAATGATGAATAGCTCATGTTTTATGCTATATTCATGAAGCTTAACAGTATAGAGAGACAAATTTAACTTAAATAATCTTATAAAATAACTTAAACCACTTTTGAAAACACAAGGCAAAAAAACTTAATTTTTCAAAATCAGTGTACTCTTAGTATAAAAATATCTAATTGTAATTAACACTTTCATTTGTCTGAAACCTTTTAAGCTAATTTGTAAGGATGTGAGGCTAATATGGTTGTAATATATTTTATGTTTACATCAAACTGAACATAAACAAAATGTTTATCTTTGAAAATAGCTAAGCACAAAGAATGAACTTACATAAAAGAATGTAGTGTTTCTCATTACAAAATCAGTTCAATGCATTCTTCTGTTTTTTAAGAATATCAGCCCTACTCTCATTGCTTGATTGCAAACTTAACCAAGCACTAAAGAAACCTAGGCTACTAGAAAGCAAGCTTGTTCAACCCATGACCCATGGGCTGCATGCTGCCTAGGATGGGTTTGAATGTGGCCCGACACAATTCTGTAAACTTTCTTAAAACATGCTATTTCTTTTAAAAGCTCATCAGTTACCATTAGTGTATTTAGTATGGCCCAGGACCGTTCTTCTTCCAATGTGGCCCAGGGAAGCCAAAAGATTGGAAACTCCTGCTTTAAATGATCTTTTATCATCAGTCTTTGGCAATGGAATAATATCTGATTTTAGCTCTAGTGTTGACTTGTGTGTGCCTATGATATTTTAAAGGATATTTTGTGATCTCTTCCTAAGCTATTTTAAACTTTCCCTCACTCTCCCATTTGACATTTCTGTGACTTGTCTATCTCTGACCAATTATTTGATACGTGCCATAAATGTCACCATTTGATTTTAAGTTGTATTTACTTTAAGAGACAAAACCTCTTAATGCTATTTATAAATTATTCCCTTGTATTTCCAAATTCTGCCGGGGCTGAGGGGGCGGGGGTCGATGGGTGGGTGGGGAGTAGGGTGACCAACCTACCAAAGACTAGATGCATAAAAATCTGTTATTATAACCTCTTTCTAGGGTTTAAAATATTATCACTTCAACTCTTCGTATAGGTACTCTTGTAAACCACTGTAAGAGCATGAAGTCAAACGTTGTGTCTGACCTTTTTTTCTGGTATCTTCAACTCCTTTTCAATATACAGTAAGATCTAAATGACACTGGTAGTAAGTGTACTTCTAATCATTACTTCCTGAAGTGTCTTGACAGCTGCTGTTAATACTAAGCAGGACATGGGAACGTGTGAAGCTCAAATTACTGCTACAAAGGCAGCCTGCTTTATTTTGCAACAGTGGTGTTACATGGGAGACACGGAGCAGATTATGAAGAGGTATGTAAGTGTAGCAGGAAAAAAACAAAGTAGGTAGGTGACAACACCTATTATAAATCTTAGTGTGATTTTTAATTTTTAAATTCTTGAGTATTTTTATTCATGTGTCTTTCTAGCACTCAACGCATTTATAAATGCACATAAATATGTTGATGCTTTATAACAAAGATGGTATCTTTTTCAACTTTTTTGTTCAATGAGAAAATCTTCACGTTAATACATATAAAAGCTAAACAAATTCTAATGGACTTTCCTAAAGTCATATCCCACGTTAGCAGGACCCACTTACACACTTCCCACATACTCTACTTCCCAACATTCAATTGTCACTAATCTCAAGAGTAAAAAATGTCCTCATAGTAATGTTAATTTTTAGCATGTACTAGCAATCTTTCTCTTGCACTGTTTTTCTCCTGGTAAAGTATACACAGCATCAAATTTACTATTTTAACCATTTTACAAGAATTTACTATTTTAACCATTTTACAAGAATACTTACTCTTCTAAGTAAAGTATTCTGTGTATACTTTTAAGCACATCCACATTTCTGTGCAACTATCACCACTATACATCTCCAGAACATTTTCATCTTCCCAAACAGAAACGTAACACCCACTCCCACCCTGGGTACCACCCACCAGTTCCTGAGAACTACTCTTCTACTTTCTGTCTGTACCAATTTGCCCATTCTAGGTACCCTTGTATATGTAGAATGATATGAGTCCTTCTGTGTCTATCTTATTTCATTTCATGTAATAGTCTCAAGGTTCACACATGTAGTATGTATCAGAATGTCACTCCCTTTGAAGGATGAATATGGTATTGTTATGTCTATGTATCACAAGGTATCCTTTCATCTGCCAACGAACACTTGTTTCTACCTAATGTTTGTCAGCCAGGTGCGGTGGCTCAAGCCTGTAATTCCAGCACTTTGGGAGGCCGAGGTGGGTGGATCACGAGGTCAAGAGATCGAGACCAGCCTGGTCAACATGGTGAAACCTCGTCTCTACTAAAAATACAAAAAATTAGCTGGGCATGGTGGCGCGTGCTTGTAATCCCAGCTACTCAGGAGGCTGAGGCAGGAGAATTGCCTGAACCCAGGAGGCAGAGGTTGCGGTGAGCCGAGATCGTGCCATTGCACTCCAGCCTGGGTAACAAGAGCGAAACTCCGTCTCAAAACAAAAATACTTTCTACCTAATGTTTGTCTACTGTGAATAATTACTAGGAACACACGCATTTAAGCATGTTTGAGTCCCTGCCTTTCTTTTGGGTATATATCTAGAAATGGAATTGCTGGATCATACACACAATCCTATGTTTAACTTTTAGAGGAACTGCCAAACCATATTCCAGAGATGCTGCATTTTATGTTCCTGCCAACAATGTACAAGGGTTTCAATTCTTTCACATCCTCCAAAACACCTGTTACTTCCTTCCATTTTTTAATTATAATAGTCATCCTAATGGGTATTAAGTGATATTTCATTATAGTTTTTGACTTGCATTTCCTTAATGACTAATGAGGTTGAGCGTCTTTTCATGTGCTTACTGGCCACCAAAATGTCTTCTTTGCAGAAATGTTTATTCAAGTCCTTTGCCCATTTATGAACTGGGTTGTTTTACATGGTTGAGTCAGACTTCTACATATTGTCATTCATCCTTTATCACATATATTATAAATATTTTCTTGCATTCTATGAGTTGCATTTTCACACTCTGTGATGCACAAGTTTTTAATACTGATGAAGTTCAATGTGTCTATTTTATTCTTTGTTGCCTGTGCTTTGGTATCATATTTCAAGAAATCATGGCCAAATCCAATACCATGAAGATTTTGTTTTCTTCTAAGTCTCAATGTTTTAGTTCTTAACTTTAGTCTTTGATCCATTCTCAAGTGAATTTCTGTATATGGTCCAATTGCCCTTCTCTAATTTTCTGTTCACAGTCTATGTCCACTGTTCTACTGGATTGTCTTTTTCATACTGCTTTATATGAATTAAAGTTTCTTTAATGAATCTTGCAAATATGCTGCAGGTATTTTCTCATATCTGGTATTTAACTTTCAATTTTTGTTTATTGTACTTTCCATAAAGAAATTTAAAATGTCTTATATGTGGTCAAATATATTAATTTTTAAAAGGACAAATCCATTTTGGGTCTTGATGAACATCTTCCTTACTGTAAATTACAAACAGTATTTCCTAATATTCGTTTTATCAGTAAGTTGACTAAACTTAAACTTATCGACTAAGACTATATTCCTACATTAATATATTTGATTATTCAATAAATATTTGAATAACTGTGGCCAATCGTTCTAAAAATTATTTTAAAGCAAAACAACTCAGTGCTGAAGTTGGTCCACTACCACTGCCAGTTAATGACCATCTACATCAGCTATAGGAGCCTAGCTTTAACCCATACTGAGGTTTTTGGGTTCACGCAATTGTCATTTAGTCTACGGATAGCATAAAAACAGAAGGGAATTTTACCTCAAGTGACTTGAGTCACACCTCATATTAATTAATACGACTAGTCTGTCCTGGACTAGTCTACTGCCCCTTGCATATGGCACCAGCATAAGAGCATGTGACTATTTACATGTCCATACTGAGAGCTAGCTTGAGGTTACTAAATAGGTCTAACTCTGTGACCACTTTGTTTTCAAATTTATCTCTGCTAATAAATCATAATTCTCAATTATTAAATAAGGAACTTGTTGAAAAAGGTTTAAACTCTCCTGAAACTTAACCTAGTCATAGCAAACAACAAGAACCCATGTCTCCTATTTTGTCTTTTCACAAATCTGGAAAAGATGGTAGAGTTAGAGCAGGCCTAAAATGGCCATTGGGGTGCCAACTGATAAAATTCAGTTTTATATTTTTTTGGTGTATCAGAATTTCTCTATTTGTTATAGGGTTATCCATAAAGTCATCGTACATAGATGGTCAAATGTTACCCTAACAAACAAATACAGACCTAAACGGGGTCACCTCACTCCCTTGTTTCATTCTACCTAACATCAAGACTGTTCTCTGCAGATGTAAAGAGCTCTGCAGCTTTATCTGCTCTTCTGACCATTCAAGCAGGCACAAACATTGAGTTCACCTTAGGTTCTTTCTCTCAAATGACACACTGGCATCAAACAGATCTAAATTCACCGCTGGTATGCTTTAATCAGATGTATAACACATACACACACTTCTCCTCAAATACTTTTTTAAACCATGACCAGTGCAAGTGCTCCCCCAACTCTCAACACCTATTCATACAGCATCAATCTACAACAAACATTACACACTGTTGCATAGGCACCCATCTACAACAAATATTTACACACTGTTGTACAGGCATCCATCTACAACCAGTATTTACACACTGCCTAGTATTTGTCAAGCACTAGGAATAGAGCAGTGGTTAAGAAAGACAAAGACTCTGCTCTCACAGCCTCCAACACTGACATCTTTAGACACAGTTCAACTATACTATTAGTGCTTAAGACCAACAGAGCAACCTGATTTGGATCATCAACCCTTAATATAAATTATTGAATTGTTAAGAAAAACCTAAACAAGCAAAATCACTAAGTTGATGAGAAGAGTCAATAGAAAGCTTAATTTAAATAGCACGGATATCTCCATTGAGAAACAAATATTTCAAACTAATGAACACTTCAGAAATATAGAGAACAATCTATACAGACCAAATGGAGAACAATCTGTAAACAACAAAGTTGCTATAAAACTTATCTAAGGCAGTAACAGTCTTCAATTAACATACAAGAAGTTCTTGGAAAGGCTTCACAATTTCCCCTACATAAACAGGTAATTCCACAGTAGGTAATCAAGTTTCTCCCAAGTTTAGGAATACTATATATAAATTATGCACATAATGCTTGTGATTAGCAAACATTTCATGAAATTTAAACTCTAATCTACTCCATCAAAAAATTTAAATTATGAGAGTCCAAACTGACACAGATGTGGTGTATGTTATGTCTTTCATTACATATGGTTTTGAGGAAAGATTAGAGTTGTGGAGAAGCTGCCTCTAATACCACGTTTGAACTAGGGCAATTTCTACGACAGAGATACTACTTTCCCTCACAGTTTTGTTTTAAGGAATAAACTAAAATAAATATAAGACAATTAGCATCAAATTACACAGAGGGAAGGCTTAGAAGGTGAACGAAGTACATAAGAAGGTGAACAAAGTATGAAATACATTAAAACATAATGCTGAGCCCTAGAGGGGATATCATCTAATGGAAAAAACTGAAATTATAATGTTTTAAGTGTTGTAATGAAAGAGTATTGGATTCAATAGGACAGCAATGAAAGAAAGAACATGTCCTATTTAGCAAAAGCTCAGGACAGGAAAGATAATGGCAAGTCCTAAGAAATGTCCAAGTTTGCAATGGATAAATTACAGAGAATTAAGGGCGAAACAGGTGAAGATCAAACTAGTAACAGCCTGCAACCATCCTGTCAAGTGCTTGCTATAATGTACTAAAAAGTATGGACTTTATCATCTTGATATTAAAAAACCACTGTAAGTTTCTAAGCAAGGAATTCAATTTAAATTGTATAATGACGCTACCGTAAGTGGGTAGACTAGGTAAGAAGATAAACAGAAGATTATTTTAAGAGAGACAGGCCAGGCACAGTAGCTCATACTAGTCCAAGCACACTGGGAGGCCAAGGCCAGAAGATTGCTTGAAGCCAAAAGTTTGAGACCAGTCTGAACAATACAGTGATTTTTACAAATTAACAAACAGAGAGAGACAATCTGAATTTCAGTAAGTAAAATCTCCACAAAATACTTTTACAATTGACAGAGGTGGAAGGGAAGGGGGAGGAGGGAGGGAGGGATCAAATTTCAGTAAGTGCTAGGACAAAGAACCCAAGATTTGTCAATCGGTATGTGGGTGAGAATGTTTAAGAATAAGGCAAAGTTGGGGAGAACAGTGCTGTCAATTACAGTGAATCTAAGAATAAATTGTGGGAAAGGAAGAAATCAGGGACACATTGTATCTGAGGATATGTAACAAATACTAAGAGTTTACAGAAGCTAAGTAGGAAAGTTAAGTGTGAACCAGAACTAAAGATTTGGTTGGTAGTGATGACAGTAACAAAATGACTATCAAGGAACAGGCTAATATATCGATATGCCTGAAGCAGGAAGGAACACAACTAGGAAACCGAAGGAGAACAGTAACACAGAGCTAGATAAAGAATTTCAAAAAGGAGTTAAAATGTGTTAAATGGACAAAGGTAAAATGGGATAAATACTTTTAAAGGACCATCAGAATTTTAACTGACAAAGATTTTTAAAGCAATTTTCTGTGAGCAAATTGTCAGAATTATAGGAACTAAAAAAAAAAAACAAAATGTCCTAAGAAAAATATATTAACTATAGCATTAATTCAGATTTCATCTCTCAGTATTTCTCTTTGCAAACTTAATTCTGTCATAGGATAAAATCTGACATGTTATGTATGAATTTTGGTACAAATCATCTTTACCGAATTTGACATTTAGAACAAGCATTCATCTGACACATTATGTACTACATGATATATACACTAAAGTATATGGTTTAATAACAAGGAATATTCAAATTACATGCATATAACAGGAAACATAAGAAAATTTTAAATAACATGTTATTTATAGTTGAGTTTCTGCTCAACTATAAACATTAATCTATATTAACCTAGATTTCAAGGGGGCTACAAGTTCTTTTTCAGGATTCTTTAAAATCACACTGTAGTTCAAGAAGAAAGGAAACCAGAAACAAAGAAATCCAAATATCTGAGTCCTTTGTCAACAAATTAAATCAATGTGAATTAATGAATCAAGCCTCTCCTAACACACAGAACATTTAAAAAGCACCTCAACACTTACTAATGGTCTGCTACTGGGTCTACCTGTGACAATTTCTGTGTTTTAATTTCCTTAGACTCTTAAAACATACTATGAAGTACAAGTTTGGGATTGTGAATGGTCTATACAGATCTCATCACATCGCTTATGTTGTGTGTCACCTTCCAAGTAGCTGTTCTCACAATTTTTCTGTAACTTTTTGAACATGCTGTGATTATTGACACTGAGTTGGATAAACACAATTTGGGTTTAACTTCCACTCTTCACACTTGAGGTCCAATTCAGATATTAACACTCCTTATCTTATGACCCACAACTTAAATTTTTTAATCACAAACTGAAACCAGTAATGAAATGTCATAAAGAAATTAGTTTAAAAATATCTCTATTCATATTAAATATTAAGAGAAAGCAGACGATTTATAAACTCAACTGTCAAGACAATTATCACAAAAAAACAGAAAACTGAAGGGACAGGTATTTGACTTTGACAAGTTACTTAAACCATTATTGTTATAAATTGAGCACTTGACTTAATTCAGAGGCAAGAAATAGTTCTGAGGCTGGATACTTATAAATTAAAGAAAAAAAGCTAAATATTACTAACTCTAGACCTAACTCTACATAGAAACATTCTAAAAGACTTAAAAAAAATTTATAATAAAGTCTTGTAAGCCAAAGGAAATAATGTAATATTTAAGAAACGTAGAAACTATAGTTCAACGTGCAGCATCTAGTAATAATGGCATACCTTTTCTTTCTGTTTTCTGTGCAGGGACAGAAGATGTGGGTGTAGGCAGTTTTGATAAAGTAGATGCTCCATTAGCATCAAATGATTTCTTTGGCTGGTGATCAGACTGTAGCGTAAATGGACTAGAAGGAACAGTGCTTGGGGTAGCAGTTGGATGAACCACTGGTTTGATGGGGTGCTGTACTGGCGTAGAACTACTGTGAGTCTCTGCTCTTGGCAGTCTGTAGTCTCTGTCATTGTGTCTGCTTGTTTGAGACAAAATATTCTGTGGGAGCAAACTACTGGCATCACTGGAATGCTTGTCTTCCACTTTAGTTCACAGTTCGAAAAAACAGATGTTGGAATGACAGAAGGGGGAAGAAAAAAGATTACGTTAGAATCCTACCTTTAACATCAGCTAATTTAGCAACATACTTGTACTCATATATCCTTTTATAAAACTGCAAACCCAGTTAGTGTCTGCAGTTTTACTACTGGCATGTAAATATGCAATACTGGAAGAAGAGGAGTTTTTCCTCACTATAAATATTAATCTATATTTGTATTCCAAGGGGGCTACACATTTTTTTAGGATTCCTTAGAATCACACTGTAGTTCAAACAAAACATTTAAAAAATATATATGGAATTATAATACCATACTCATAAAATTTAAAAAAAGTTTTAAAAGCAAAAAAGGTAAATGCTTCATTCTTCTGCACTATGGGTCACAGAATTTAATGATTCAATTATTCACAGTGGTTCAACTGCAAAAGAATATTAGCTTTATTAGCCTGGTCTTTTTCAATACTAAGGTAGCTAATTAGTTGCCTTGAAAGTAGTTTATACTAAGGCTTAAATGAAATCATTTCGAGATGACTGAAGTTATGATGAACTGTGAACACAGTAAGTAAACCAATCTGTAATATTTTTAATAATGCTACAAATGGTAATAAAATCATAATGCATAATGCTATCTGAAAATAGAAGTCCAACACCTGGAGCGTACGTAGTCAGAAAAATCTACTTATCACTAGGTATATTAAAAACAAATCTTTCAATTTAAAGCCACAAAAACACTTTTAAGCTCAGAAATACTGAAATCAGTTTAAAATCTATCAACAATTTAAATTCTAACACCATGATCCCACAAAACAGTACAAAGGAAGGAAACTTTCAATGATCATGTTAAGGTTCATTCGAAATGTCCAATCTAAATTATAACATTCCAATCAACAACTAGAGAATTAAAATAACCTCCAAGGAGAGAAACAGGATAAAATCCAACCATGTAACGTGTAATAATTTTACTAAAGCGATGCTCCCTCTGTTGATTTTTGTATTTTTTTTCCAATTAACAGCTCCTCCAATTGTAAAGACCAAGACAAGACAACGAAGGAGGAACACTCAAATTTTAAGTCAGTTTTAAAGTTGTCGGTACACAGCCACTACATGTTACACCACAGCAAAAGGTACCAGAATACTACCCACAAAGTCGATCACATCAAAACATAAGGTCTTTTAACAATGACTTAATATATAAAATCAGTGTTGTAAGTAAAAATCTACAAAAATGAACAGAATATAAACATCTGTTGTATGAGGGTAATGTATCAGTAAGCTACCAACTTGTATGAACATAAAATTAAAAAATTTTTAATCTACAGTTTCTGCCATGTACACTGAGGATACTACTAAAACAGAAACCTTTAGGGGCATTCATAATGGGAATAATATCATGCCCAATCCTATATACAATTTTTATTTCCTCAACCAAGAAAGCTACACCTTCCTTTTAGCTTTGTATGGCTAGTCAAAATGTATCAAGTGTATGCACTCCAATGAAAATTAAGGATGATACTTCTAACAGTTATAAGTTAAAAAATAAAAAAGGCAACAGCATTACAGAAACAGGGGAAGCTATAGCTTTAAGAGCTTTCTATACTTACAACTCTGGATACACACAGTTAAAGCAATGCCTGTTTGCCACCCTCCCAGAGGGTGGTGCTTTGCCTTTCCTGACTGGAGAACGGAGAGGTATGCTACTGGCATCTAGTGAGGAGAGGCCAGTTACAGTGTACAACCACTTACAAAACAGGAAAGCCTCCCATAACCAACAATTAATTACTTCACCCAAAATGCCATCAGTGCTTCTGTTGAGAAACCCTAAGCAAGGTTTCTCTAAACACAGAGCCATCACCATATAAAGCACAGGTTCACAATAATAAAAAAAATTTAGTAGCAGTTAATAGCAAACTAGAAATTTTACCCAATTTTCAGTATCAAGTTGTGTAGAATATTACTGCTAAAACATTTTAATTTTTTTGAGACAGAATCTCACTCTGTTGCCCAGGCTAAAGTGCTACAGCATGATCTCGGCTCACTCACTGCAACCTCTGCCTCCCAGGTTCAAGCGATTCTCCTGCCTCAGCCTCCCAAGTGGCTGGGATTACAGGCACACTCCACCACACCCAACTAATTTTTATATTTTCAGTAGAGATGGGGTTTTGCCATGTTGGCCAGGCTGGTCTCAAACTCCTAACCTCAGGTGATCCACCTGCCTTGACCTCCCAAAGTGCTGGGATTACAGGCATGAGCCACCAGGCCCAGCCTTGGTTAAAATATTTTAGCATTTTGCAAACACTTAATACGCTGCAAAAAACCAAAACCAAATACCTCATTAAAATCTGCTTCACCTCTTTACATGTAAAAATCTTCCCAAACCTTGCCCCTCTGACATCCCCTACAGTTCTTTTATTGATAGTCAAGAAGCAGCTTTAAGCCATACTTCTACACAAACACCAGTATACTGAACACTCTGTCAGTATATTTTGGATAGACTAAGTTAAACACTTTAATGGCTTACTGACTTTATTACTACTACACCAAGTATAACTAAGTTGACCAAGTTTTAAAAAAAGCAACACAGCTAAGGTTCTCTCTCAAACATTACCGAAACTCAAAGTGTGACACATGACTACATTTCAACTAACCACAGACCCACTGACTCATCATTTGCCCATCTAGGAATTTAACTGAAGGCAGTAATCAGACAAGTGGGCAGATCTGAATCATAATCTTGTTTACAGTAGGAAAAAGCTGAAAACCTCCTAAGTATTCCACTGATAGGGGATTATTTATCAATGAAGGTATACCTATGCAACCAATATAGCAAATTCAGAATTATAAAAGGACATAAAAACGTATCTGATACATTACTGAATAAAGGAACAGGTAAAAACAGTAATACAGAATAACATTTTTGGCATACATATATATATAATTTGTATATACATTTATATGCACACAGAGAAAGTATACATTCCAAAATGTTCTTGGGTCATGGAATTAGAACACTTTACATTTCCATTCACAAATATGGCTTACTTTTGAATTCATGAAGAAAAAAGAAGTTATTTTTATACTTATCTGTCACTCATTTTCTATGCATCCCCTCCCCTGCAATTTATTCAAAAAGCCCACAAGCTGGGTGCAACTAATTTACCTCAAGTGGAAATCCTCTGTCTCATTTTTAACTGTTTGACAAAAGTCAGTTAAGACATAAAAAGAAATGGGACTAGAATCAAAGGCATCTCAAAATTTAATGTTCTTTTATTTCCTAACTTCAGTACTTTATATCACTAAACAATTATATATAATTTCACTAATTTAAAAATTTAATATTTAAAATTAAGTCCTGCAGTTCTGTTTGTTACTGTTTCATCTTAAATATTTTCTCCCATCAAAAACTCAATAATCCCTTCCAAGACCAAACACACCCTCCGACTTTTTGGTTTGAGTTACAGGAGCAGGACTGAAATACTGAAGTCTAAGGAGCAGGACTGAAATACTGAAGTCGAAGAGTTCCCAAAAAACATCACTTAGAAATTCTTCTCAAAATTGCAAAAGGAGCCTGAGAAATCTATGTGGCATTTAAAGTTTTTAATTTTTTGGAGACAGAGTATGTTGCCAGGCTAGAGTGCAGTGGCATGATCACAGCTCATTGCAGGCCCAAACTCCTGTGCTCAAGTCATCTTCCTGCCTCAGCCTCCCAAGTTGCTGGACTATAGCTGGGTGGTTAATTTTTAATTTTGTCAACACTGGGTCTTGCCGTACTGTTCAGGCTGGTATCAAAATCTTGACCTCAAGCCACCCTCCTGTCTTGGCCTACCAAAGGGCTGGGATTGCAGCAGGCATTAGCCACGGCACCGTGAGTAAATTTTATTCAAGATAAGGGAAGCCAGTGGAAAGCATACCTTTAAAAAAGCTTCAAATTTGGAGAATGAATTATAAAACAAACGTGTGTTATCCAAAATTGTCTCCCTATCGCAAAATTTAGCCTCAGAAGAACACTGAGTTTGAATTACAGATGACAAGAACCTTAAAACAAAATGGTCTAAGTTTTCTAATAGACATTTTTTTAATTGGGTGGAAATTCAGAATAGAGATATTATATACATCAATGATCAGGGTGAAATTAATTTCCAAATACAAGGATAAACAAGTTACTCATTGGTAACATAAAACACCAGCTATTCTGGTGTCACTGTGTGGCTACGATTCAATTATTAAACTAAAACCCAGTGAGATTTGTCTCTAGTTTAACAGGACACAACTTAAGCACAGGAGGGTGGGCGGGAGAGAAAGCTCCTGTTTCGGGGGGATCAGGGATCAAGAGAAACCAATTCAAAACATAAATTTGATTTGTTTGCAATTCAACTCCATCTCAGCCATAATTGGTAGTGGGAAACACAGATGTGTACTACTCTACTGTGTATCTTTTCCCTTTTCAGGGACCAAAATGGTAGAGGGTGGGGGATAAATCCAACATAAGAGAACATATGTTTCTATTTATTTTAATTTACATATGTAGATGATGGACACAGATTTGAAAAATAGGAATAAATCAAACATACACTTAATAGAAAAAAAATTAATACCTACTTCCACTGGCAAACCCACTAGTGGCTGTTGCTTGCATCACCTCCCTTCTGTAATCCCTATCTTTTGGGAAGCTGTTGACTGCCATCTTGTTTGCTTCTTTTTGTCTCTGTTCTCTAAAAATAAAAAAATAAGATAAACACATTAAAAATTACATCATGGGCATGAGTCTCCATAATAAACAGCCCTGGCCAAATGCATAACAAATGTTATATAGAAAACAAAAGAAGTGAACATGGTCATAATTTAACTGGTGTGGGAGACGGAATGTAGCAAACAGAACACTAATGTTTCTCACTAATAGCAAAACTATACCAATAAATTATACCACTAACGCCATAACCAAAGCTCAGCATTTCATTCTCCATATCAAAGAAACATTATGGTATTACAAAAACTATTAAAGTTATGCATAAATGTAGGTAAGTATTATATTAACTATACTGATTCTTCACAAGGCCTTTGTGGACAGTTGCCTATCTGTCCAAGAATTTTGTTGTTGTTGTTGAGATATCATCTTGCTCTGTTGCTCAGGCTGGGGTGCAGTGGCACCATTGTGGCTCACCGCAGCTTTCGCCTCTCAGGCTCAAACAATCCTCCCAACTCGGCCTCCTGAGTAGCTGGGACTATAGGTGCATGCTACTACTCACAGCTAACTTTTTTGTAGAGACAGGGTCTCACTATGTTGCCAGGGCCAGCCTCAAACTCCTGGGCTGAAGCAATCCTCCTGTCTTGGCCTCCCAAAGCACTGGGATTACAAGCATGACCTACTGCACTGGCCACGTTTTTTGTTTTTAAAAATAAAGACAAACTATGGAAAACATGATGGGCCATCAAGCACTGCCAACTAAAAAGTGTAGATGAGTATCACTATAAAAAAGCTCAATTAGAATGTTTGATGTTTTAAGATATTAACTTATAGAACCAAGATAAAGAAATAATGTTTAATTAGATTAAAAGCAAGTTACCTTTCAAGCCACTCTTTTGGTTTTTCCCATTGTGAAACTTCTGTTCGACAATTGTAGTAGTATTTTTTCCCAGAAGAGCTAATATGCTCAGACCAGTCATCCGCAGAATCATAAGGCTTAAAAATATATTTTTTTACAATTAGAAAATGTTAATACTATTTAATCACATGAAATGAAATATTATTTAATCACATGAAATGAAATATCAAGAACATCAAAGCACACATAAAGGAAAATACTTATGAGATAAAGGTTCTACCCTGAACTAGAATGCAATTATCTGCATTAAGTATTTAGAAGACTTTAGTCTATGAAAATCTTCAAAGACAACACAACTCTAAAATATCAAAATTAAGCAGAATAAAAATTAGATTGCTAGGCACAGAAGAAAACTGCAAAATTAATATCATCTTGATTTTAGAAAACATGACCAAATAGCCCACCATAATTTTAACTGTTGAAATCCAGTAACGTGAGGGTGAGGAATATACTCTCGACTAGATGATGGCATGTGATCATCAGTTCTAAATTCTAAGGCACAATAGTAATTACATATGGTATAAAAGAGAACAATCTTGCCTGTGTTAACTGTTACTCAGTGAAAAAGAAACCAAAATGTGTAAACATAAACAGAAAGCTAATTAAAAGCTATAAATCTGCTTCACCTTCAAAATAGACAAGATGGGTCAAGTACGTATCATAGTAACTAGAATCTTGTTCTCATATAATATATAGTATTAACAGTATCACTCATTTTCCCATAACTAAAAATGGTCTTTCAAAAATTCTCACATATCGCCTCTTCCAGGTATTTTTACAGGCAATGTAACATCGTAACAAAATTAGAAAAATCTGAAAGGTCCAATTTCCATAAAACTAATCTCACAAAATGAAATGTTTAAGTGCCTAACTGGTCCCAGGAAATCTAGTAGAACCTCAAGTATCCTGGTTGAATTCCTTAATTATTTTTTTCAAAGGAGCTTACTGAAGTAACTCTGATTATATCTTTTTTTCAAATAGCTAGAAAAGAGGATTGAGTGTTCCCAACACAAAGAAATGACAAATGTTTGAGATGACAGACATGCAAATTACTCATGAAATCATGTTTTACACCATCATAGCCTATCCTTCTGGGTTTGAGTGTATTGTGACACAATTTTCAAGCTTGAGGAAATGAAGTCTTATTCACTGCCTTACCTTGGCCCAGCTTTAATTCTAACAACTGGAAAACAAGCTGAGAGAATTTATGACTTGCCTATAGGTCACAAAACTAATTAGTCATTTATCAACGGACAAAAAACCCTGGTTTCGAAATGCCTGTTATTACCCCTAAATTAACACTAAATTCTGGAAATTCCCTAATAATTATGAAGGCAAGTGGAAAAAGATCACAGACTCTGCCATATATTTATATGCTCAGGATCACATCCCAAAAGAGGGTGGTAAAGCAGCCCTGGGCCCCCAAACCTCAAAAGGCAGTGGAGAGTTAATTCTCAATCCCACTACCTTCCATAAGCTACAACCAAGCTTTAGGAACCCAATCACAAAGGGCCAAATTCAAAAGTTCTTCTCCACCACCTACTCCTCCCTATAAATTATTATGCAACTGATCCCTTCTACAGATGTTATCTGGAAGACTTGGTTTGCTTGCCAAGTGGTTATGTGAAATTACTGTATTGAAGAGAGAGAATGAGATTTCACACTAGTGGATGGAGAACACCAGAGGTCAGTATGGTCTAGACCGGTGCTCTTCCAAGTGATGATCTGCCAACTTGTCCTGGCAGAGACAAGGAGCTTGCATTTGAATATATAAACATACTGTTTCTTTCACAGAAGTTGTACTTTGAACTAAACATTGTATTTAAGTGATTAACATACTAGCACAACCTCCAGGACAGAAAATTCACAGACCAGAACACTGGTCTACCACACTACAATGATTTTGCATATCAAACTCTGTATGAGTTCAAGCTAATGTCTTACACTTAACCAAATTCCAGGGTACAGCATTACAACAGCACACCAATAACTTTAACTTTCCCACCCCACTGCCATCCTCAAGGCGTTAAGAAAAAATAAGCCCTTCAACTTATGGGATAATTTTTACAACGCTGATGTGCAATAGCAGGTGTCAAATTTCTTACTTTTACAAAAATAATACCCAATATTAAAATTTAAACAAAAGGTGTGCAAACATTTAAGGTTTTCTAGATTTGGTTAGGGATGGTTGCCAACATATGCTCTAAAGCAGCTCTCTCCAAATGTTATCCAGGAAACCTTGGGGGAACTCCGAGATCCTTTCGCAAGACTAAAACTATTTTCATAATACTACTAACATGATCATTTTTGTCTTCCTCATTTTATCACAAGGGTATATAGTGAAGTTTACCAACAGGCTCAACAAAACACTGAATGTATCACAACAGACTGAATGCAGAAGCAGATATGAAGTTACAAAATTCTTCTATTAAGTCAAATATTACCAAGATGTTCTATGTCTATTTTTTTTTTTAAGAAAATAGTTATTTTTCATAAAGATGTTACATATGTTACCATATAATGTAATGGGTTTACAATTGACATCTTAAATGATTATTTAATTTTTAATATGGTAGATATTGGTGAGACTCAAACTTTTTCTTTCATTTCCTTTTTTCTCCTGAGATGAGGTCTTGCTATACTGGCTTCTAACTCCTGGGCTCAAGCAAGCCTCCCTCTTCAGTCTCCTGAGTAGCCGGGACTACAGGTGGCAAGCCCGGCTCAAGACTCAAAAGCTTCAAAGTATGCAGATGATACTTTGTTGATAACAAGAGGAGCTAGAGTATGAATGCAAACTCATATAGGATTGAACTTAAGCACATCCCAGCAAATCAAAATTGGCACAGAAAATTTAGAAGGGAAAATCTCAATTACAGTGCCTTTAAATAGAAATAAGCAACTTTTCTCCCTAAATTGAGAGTTCTCTTTGAAAAATCATCAATCTAAAACAGTCTGCAAGTCACGCCACGATTTTTTTTATTTTACTTTATTGTTGAGACAGGGCCTTACCATTGATCAGACTGGAGATAACAGTGGTGCAATCATGGCTCACTGCAGCAGCCTCAACCTTCTGGGCTGAAGCAATCCTTTGCTTCAGCCACCCAAGTAGTTGGGACCACAGGTACACACACCACCAGACCCAATTTTTTTTTCCCCCTTTTTGGTAGAGACAGGAGCTTACTATATTGACAAGGCTGGTTGTAAACTCAAAGCCTCAAGTGATCTTCCTGCCTTGGCACTCCAAGTGCTGGGATTACAGTCATGAGCCACTGCGTCCAGCATTCCCATGATTTTTATTGTGAAGGAGGCATTCACCAAGCTTTTCCTAATCTTTACCATGAGCCAGGCTCTGTGGTAAACACCCCACAATAAATGTTTATCATAGGACTTAGCAAGGAAGTACATTGAATGTTAATGCCTTAATCTGATATTGAAAATAAAAACAGAATTTCAACTTGGCTTTTAATAGTTAAGTTGATTTTTAGAAGTCACCCACATAACCAAAGATCTGTGTAGATTAAAGCCAACTTTTCAGGTAAGATTGCATTTACAGTTGTTGTTGTTGTTTCTCTTTTGCATTTACAGTTTTTATTGTTTCTTTTTTTTGCATTTACAGTTTTTAAGTACTGTTTGTGTCATTCCCACTAGCTACATTATAATGCAAAAAACCACTACTTAGAAGTAATTATGCATCTGCAGGTGAAATCTAGAGAAACCAGAACCCGGATTCCAGAAATACATAATATTTTATATCTATTCAAGTAACGGTCTTCAGCTTTCACTCACGTGATTAAGTTCCCCTGACACGCTTATCATTTATTTGAATCATTCAAGCTCATCTGATGCCCATTATTTATTCTTTCTGATTTTACTAGGTTAAATCCATTGCTCTAAAACCCAAATAATCAAAATTTGTTTTCCCTGAATGAGATGTTTGTTTTGCCTTTATGTTTAAAAAACAAAACAAAAAACCCCACAAGGGCTGCTGCTGTCCTAAGAGTAGATAAATCTAACTGTCAATGACAAGTGGAACTTTAGGGTTAGTGCTACTTTTTAAATTAATAGACTGTTTTCCAGAAAAACAGGCAAATTCCTTCTAAAATCCTGAATATATATCTCATTGAAAATGATTTGCTCCCCCTTCTCCCCACTCAGCCTCATCCTTCCTTCCCCACTTTTAAGAAAATAAAGAAAAAATAAAACGATTCATCGCAAAGAGTCTGATGATAGCATGTGTGAAGGCTTAGCAAGCTATTTTCTCAGCCTCAATCCCACCCTTCTAGTTGGCTCTTAGGGCTGGGAGAGTGCAAATTACTCTCTATTTAACCAGTTGGCTTCCTGTCTGTTAGAAGCATTAGAAGAGTGAAAGGCAGGAGAAAGGAGCAGCCAGTTGTTTCCAGCTCTTGGTTACCATCTCACCACTAAAACTAGCTTCACCATACCCTCAGAGGTATTGCCACCAGCTCTGTAGGGCTCCTCCTCTAGGCTATTAGGTTCTAAAACCCCAACTTCATCCTGTTGTTACATATCCCTGAGTGGTTATTACTATGTGTTATCTCAGGGTTCCTTTGTTTTCTTCAGAATCTGCTTAATCAATCCCATGTGTTAAATTCTGTGTTAAAATAACTAGTATGACTTTTCTTTTTGAGACAGAGTCTTGCTCTGTCGCCCGGGATGGAATGCAATGGTGTGATCTTGGCTCACTGCAACCTCTGCCTCCCAGGTTCAAGCAATTATCCTGCCTCAGCCTCCCAAGTAGCTGGGATTACAGGTGCTTGCCACCACGCCAAGATCATTTTTCTATTTTCAGTAGAGACGAGGTTTCACCATGTTGGCCAGGCTGGACTCAAACTCCTGACCTCAAGTGATGTGCCCACTTTGGTCTCCCAAAGTGCTGGGATTACAGGAGGCGAGCCATCATGTCTGGCCACTAGTGAAGTACCTGGCCACTAGTATGATTTTCTAAATGAACATTAATACTATCTATTTTTATTCAAATAGTATCCCAATGTCTCGATTTTCTATGGAAATGTACTAAACACACTGCTTCAACAAGAAACAAAAATTAAATCTGAAGGTCTTTCAACATAAATTAAGACATGATGATTACTCAAAGTAAAATCCACTGCACTCAACCTACACCTTTTGACAGCCTTCTCACTGTTCCTTCTTTCCTATAATGTATTTTTTTCCACACTGCTACCTAAGATAATTTTTTAAATTGTGAATATGCTTGACTTTACTGATTATATCCTTCAATACCTCTCCACTGTCTTATATACATATAATTCATATTCCTTGGCATGACATGTAACTTTTTATGATATACCTCCCACTTATTTCTGAAACTTTAGCTCCTGCCATTTTTCCACACTGTCCTCTAGCAGTTCTCTAAACATACTACACTATTTTACACTTCTACACCGTTGCAAGTTCTATTCCTTTGTATGCTATGAAGTTCCAGAGCTCTTTTACTGCCTAAGTTACAGTCGTTGGAAAGCATTATACTTGACTATCTTCCTCATCCAAGCTGAGAGTCCTGTGTTGAGTGCTCCCCAAAGCAACTTTAACAGGCACTGTTTACCTTTCTGTCTCTACCACAGGTCCCAAAATTCCTTTAAGATGGGCCACATTATATATATATGCAGCCTAGCATATGCCTGGCAAATTAAAACCTTATTAATCTTTTTGCTGAACTGAACATTTCATTTAATCCTATGACTTTAAAAAATTCAAAGTAAGTAAGTTATTTTATTAACCTAAACTTCTGAAAATATTTAAAATCCTTCATTGGGTTTCATGCCCTTGTGGACAGGTAACTGTATATCCCTAGTGTCTGGGAAAGTGTGTAAGACACAGTAGATAATAAATATATCCTATAAGGAGTTTATACACTATGAAAATAAAGTAAGCTTATGTTAGACCACTTCAGAGAAATTTCAGCCTGAAGTTCTTTTTATCTCAGTTATCACAAAGGAAGAAAACATTGCTTTGTACAGAAATCCTGGTTAATACCAAAGATACAGTCTTCTGATTATGCTCAGTTCCATTCATAAGCTTGGTTCACTGGTTTAAAATAGGACCATAATAATACCAAAAAAATAAAAAGACAGTGATTAGAACTTTTTTTTTTTTTTGAGATGGAGTTTTGCTCTTGTTGCCCAGGCTGGAGTGCAGTGGTGCCATCTTGGCTCACCACAACCTCCATCTCCTGGGTTCAAGTGATTCTACTGCCTCAGCCTCCCAAGTAGTTGGGATCACAGGCATAAGCCAACACATCCAGATAATTTTTGTATTTTTAGTAGAGACAGGGTTTCTCCTTGTTGCTCAGGCTGGTCTTGAACTCCTGACCTCAGGAGATCCGCCTGCCTCAGCCTCCCAAAGTGTTGGCATTACAGGCATGAGCCACCACACCTGGCTGGACACATTTTTAAAAAAAATAAAAGGCATTAGATTTTACAAGACTTGCCATGGGTTTTTTTTTAAACAATAAATTCCAAAGAAACAATACTGGACATGTTACAATACTTACTGCATCTGAAGTTTTACTTGGATTATTGCTTGGATTAGAAGAATGTGAATTTGAACTATGAAGAGCACTGTGGTTGTGTGAATTTTCTTGTGGAGAGTAACTGGTCCCTTAAAAAAATAAAGAACAAAGTGAATTACAAGTAAACTATATTTCATGTTTAATCTAAACTGTTTTCTATCATACCAGAGATTACCGTACATTCCTAAACCAACAACTTACATTTGCAATAGGAATATAAACCTATCTATGTATTTTATAGTATATAAAGTATCTGTGAACCTATTAAAGATGTGGCTCTAAAATATACTATAGTTGTTAACCTGATATGCCCTGGAAAAACAGCATGTAGCAGAGACCTTTTTTTTTTTTTTAAAAGAAAAACCTTAACTTTATCATTTGTAGCAACATCTGGGTTTTGGGTTTCTTAAAGTTTTATTGGAGAAAAACAGAAGTACAATGTACACAGGAAAAAAGGCAGAAGAACTCAAATGATACTGAACTAAAAGTCACTATTATCAGTATGTTTTCACAACTGTATTTACATTTCTTAATATTTTCCCCTATTTGCCTTTCAATAGTCTTGCCAATTTTTCAAATAAATCAGCATCAACTTTTTCAAAAAGTTAAAGAGTGTCTCAGGGAAGTGACTCATTTACTTATAAGATGATAAAGATGACATCAAGAGTCTTTTCCTAACAAGGCCAACTCTGTCTAAAAATTGCTTAGGAGTAACTCGAGTTTTATGAATAATATGTACATGTTAATGACCAGTTTCTCTTGCTTTAAGAAAAACCAGGGTATAAAAATTCTGACTTGCAAAAACACTGATGAATTAAATAGAAAGGTTCACCACAGAAGTCTGTTATTATTTCAATTTCATTCCACATAATTCTAGATTTTTCAGCAACAAAGCAACATAACCCAACTAGTATGTTTTAATAAATGAGCTGGCAGTGGCACAGAGGCCACAGTATTACGAACAAAAACTGAAAGTGCAGAGAGCAATTTAAATGCTCCAGTGGCCAGGAATTATCAGTTAAAACCAGGGTGGATAAAAGTAGAAATGAGTTAGAAATACTATTTCAATCAATAGAAACAATTAAATGGTAAGAGGAAAGGTGAACTGAGACACAGATGATGACTGTAAGGTTTTCTATATCCAAGTGAAAATGGTCAGCAGATCAACACAGTACTAAGAATTCAGAAGAAAAGGTGTACATTTGGATTTTGAAGTTTTGGCTATCAGAGGTCAAAGGTAGGAGAGGAGACTGCTTTGAAGTTCATGGAAAAAATAAGGATACGACAAGAAAAACGGCAATGGCCAAGACTTACCCTCGGATAAGGGTATGCTTATACTGGAAACTACAAGCAGATTCAAAGACCCAGGAAAGCTAGTGATACCACAAAAGATCAGAGAATTAACTAAGTACAATGGTTACTTAAGAACAACACAAGTGGTATTATAGAGGACATTTCCTAAGAAGCCTAATGCTTGAGATACCTGATGAGTTCTTCTACTTATTTTATCTTGCTGTACAGTATTCTATTTATATAGATAGAATACCCTAACCCCCTTTTTAAATAACAGAAAGCAATAAATAAATAAAACCTCAATAAATGCTCTAAGAATAAACATAATCAAGAAGAAATCAGTCAAAAATAAGCTGAATACTTTGGGAGGCTGAGGTGGGTGGATCACCTGAGGTCAACAGTTCAAGACCAGCCTGGCCAACACGGTGAAACCCCATCTCGACCAAAAATACAAAAATTAGCTGCGCGAGGTGGTGTGTGCCTATAATCCCAGCTATTCAGGAGGCTGAGGCAAGAGAATTGCTTTAACCCAGGAGGTGGAGGTCACAGGAAGCTGAGATTGTGTCACTGTACTCCATCAAGAGTGAGACTCCATAGAAAGAAGAGAAGAGAAGAGAAGGGGGGGAGGGAAAGGGAGAGGGAGAGGGAGAGGGAGAGGGAGAGGGGGAGGGGAGGGGAGAGAGAGAGAGAGAGAGAGAGAGAGAGAAGGGGGGAGGGGAAGGAGAAGGAGAAGGAGAAGGGGAAGGGGAAGGGGAAGAGGAGCAGAGAATGCAGGAAAAGTTGACAAGAAGCCCTGAGACTGCTACCCTTAGAAAGGCCTTCTGGCACAGCTAGCCCTTGGTTGGAATGTGGGAATCTGGATTTCTGAAGGGATCTCACAACCCTAACTGATAAAGAGGTGTTTACTGAGGCCAGGCACAGTGGCTTGCACCTGTAGTCCCAACTACTGAGAAGGTAGAGGCAGGGGAATCCCTTGACTCCAGAAGTTCAAGACCAGCCTGGGTGATATAATGAGAACCTGACTTTAAAAAAAAAAAAAAAAAAATTGCTCGTTGTGCCTGAGCTGTTTGTGTATAACATGGTTTGTACTGAACACCTGCTTTCCTACTGGAGTCTGAAATTTTGGTACACGCAAGGCAAAGAGTACCTACATCCAGTAAAAGTGGTCTGCACTAAATCTCTAGTGACAACATTCCAAAAATGTGTTACAATTTGTTGCTAAAAGAATAAAGTGCATCCTGTGTGAGATACTCGGATTATACCCGGATTCCTTTGGCCTTGCCCATGGGCCTTTTTGCTTTGCACCTTCTACTGTAGTCAGTCACAGTCATGATAATTATTATGTTGGGTCCTCAGAGTCAGATCGCCAAACCTCACAAGTGGTTTTAGGATCCCAAAATGCTTAGTAACAAAGGAAAAGTCATATTCCAAGTTTCATAGAAAATATTAGATTTATGCTGAAATTTCTACTTTTCGGATATAACAGAAGATTTTTTAAAAATCAAATTTACAACAATACAAATAAGAAATAGGACTAGTAATATGGACTACTAGAATATGTATGCACTACTTGTAGAGTTGAGATTTCCATGAAAATCTCCAAAAGCTTGTTGACAGTAATAGGAAAAAGGCTAATTTTACTGACTGAAATAAACCCCAGTGTAATCCATTAAAAAGCCTGGGTTAGATATCCCACTCTGACATTTATTTGCACGCATTCTTACACAGTATGTCCTATGCTTAAATCTGTGAACGTGCCACATTAAGGTTTGTTGAAAGATATGATAGGTAGAGTATTCTACAAATATAAGGTGTATTATAAAAGAGGTCTGTTGACCTCTCATGAGGTCTTGATCCAGGAAGTCACTCCACTTTAGTGACTAATCCTAAAGTCAATGAAAACTCAAATACCAACAAACATTCCAATTAATTAACCTCTTACCTCTGAATAAATGGTATGCCTTCCACCAGCCTGATGGAAGTTACCAGGTAACTTTTAGGTCTATTCTATGTGTTTTTAGAAGGCACAGCATAATAATCAAAAGTCAAAAAAGCATCAAGGCACACCGGGTCTAAGACTTCTCTAAAAGAGAAAATGGAATCAGTTGTTGATGGAGAAATTATTTTCAAAGACAGGAGCTTTTTTGGATAGGGATGAGATTCCACATTCTATAGATTTAATGAGACTGCTTAGCAAAAACAAAACTTGAAAAGGATGAGAAGATAAAGATATTTTTTGTAAAATACTAAGAATAAACTAACATCATTAAACACATTTCAAATTCACATAAAAGGTTTTATACAAAGCATGGCAGTCAATACATCTTTAGATTCCAACAAGAAGGATCCCCTTGGACCTGAAGGTAGGGCAGATTTGATCCTGAATAATTTGACAATAAGGTAAACAAAGTTACAAAGTTAACTGTCTCATAATAAAAGCTTCAGCATATACTACCTTACATACTTTTTGGTATTTCATTTGAGCCTTTTACTTTCTCCATGCAACTCTTTTCAAACTGAATACACAAGCAGAACAGCAAAGTGATTGTGCACATCCTCCCCAGGGTTGGGGTAATGGTGGTTATGATTTTCCAGAACCATACCGAAAAGGAGTGCTACAACACAAAATTGCTTTTAAATCTCCTATCTTAAAAATCACACATCAATTTTTATATGCGACCCAAGTTTTATATTCCTATTATAATACAGAGTCTAAGGCTAAGAGAAAGAATATAGTAAGACTTCTGAACATATCCAAGCAAGAACCCACTGAGTCACACATTGACCCAATGAAGCAATGGAGGCAATGCTGTTTATACAGTCAAGTACCTTTTATGTGCTCTGTATATTACCAAGGAAAAGCTCGCTATTTAACGACAATAAATAATCATCTACTCAAGAAATACAGTATCAGTGAGTAAGTGGGATAAAAATGTTTTTCAATGCTACACATTTAAACCAACCTCAAGATACTGAAGTTAGGACTAATAAAGTTAAGTCTTAAAGGATTCAAAGAAAAGGATGCTATTAGGAATTACTTGGTTTCAGGAGAAGGGGAGGACAGATAAGGGAATTCTATACTTATGCTTGCAACTTGAAGAACCTAAATGGTGAGGAAAATTCTCCTTTCCAGTTCTTAACCAGGGCAGATTATGAAATGGAGATGTAACAACATGACTGGAAGCTAGTTTCAGACCAGAGTCCAAGGGTTGGTACAAGAGAATGACATTTCCCCTGACAACATCTTCAGTATTTTTGACAGAATAATCCCTATTTGGCATCCTCTTAAAACTTCAGAAGCTAAATTTTAAGGGTGAGAAGGACACAACCTATAGTTTCAAACAGTGAGGGCTCTAGGAGAATAATCAGAAAACGGTCCAAAAAATATTTATCAAAACATACTTGACTCAGTAAGAAATGGATATTAAGCAATTACAATGCCCTTCCATTTACAAAAGGGAACCAGAGTATCAGGAAAGCAGAAGGAGAATATACAATTTTACATGATTAAATGACAGTGGGAAAGGAAACCAGCTTTAGAAAAGGTGGAAGAACAGTTTTCAGTCTACTCAGGAGCAAAATACTATGGCATTTATGTCCTTATTCAGACCATGACAACAACCAGAATTCATTACCAGATCCTCAAACTCAGAAGTCTTAGTGTCTTAAAAAGAATAAAGACACTAAAGAAGGAATAGGTGTATCTATATACGAAATGAAATAATTCAAGGACATTTACCATCCCATATTGCTTTCAAACAAAAGCAAGTAACAGGTAGGACTGAATAAAGCTCAGTAGTGGATGTGAAACTTTAGTTACTAGAGACTGTAGATTTCAAGGTTGTCTTTCTCAGAATTTCTAATTCATAGTAATTTTGAAATATTTTTAAGTTTTTTTTTTTTTTTTTTTAGGACAAAAATCTCACTCTGTCACCCAAGCTGGAGTGTAGTGGCAAGATCTCAGCTCACTGGAAAATCTGCCTCCTGGGCTCAAGCGATTCTTGTGCCTCAGCCTCCTGAGTAGCTGGCACCACACATGTGAGCCACCACACTGCCCAACTAACTTGGTATTCTTAGTAGAGTTGTTTGCTATGTTGGCCAGGCTGGTCACAAACTCCTGTCCTCAAGTGACCCACCTGCCTTGGTCTCCCGAAGTGCTGGGATTACAGGCGTGAGGCACCATGCCTGGCTTATGACCTGAACTTTTAAAGAGCATTCCCAGGACACTTCTAGTATAGTTAGCACCTAGGCCACACACTGGGAAACACAGGTTTACAAAGTCAAATGGTAGAGGATACTCAACGAATCTCCCTTGAAAAGATAAGCAATATGCTAAAATAAACTGGTGATCATACCCTCTTCACTTACAGAGATGACTGTACTCTACAGGTCTCTTCCTGTCTTTTCTAGTACCTTCCCAAGGATCTTCTTCCTGTTAGTCTACGTGTTGTACTACCTTCCAGGGTCCTTTGCCTTTCATCGCAATGCTCCTAACCAGCGGCCACAAACACTTAAAAAAAAAAAAGGGTTTCACCACGAAAGCCACATATCTGTAATGGGTATTTCTGCTATAACATGATATATGTTTTCCTTGAAAAATCTTGAATTCTGTAAAACTGCACACTAATAAGTCTTATGGGAAAAAATAGAGTAGGAACAAAGCCATTCAAAATTAGGCGACTTTATTATCAGAGCACTAATAAAAACTTGAATAGCACAGGCGAGCAGTTCAGCATGGATATAAATTACTTCCAAGTGATAATAATGCAAAATACATTAGGAAAAAAATGCAGCTATTTGGGGCTAAGAACATGGAAATGGAAGCGAAGTTCTGAGCATTGAGAATATAATTAACGTGGAAACACAGTAAAGTGCGACTTACCACAGAGAGCCATGCAAGGCTAGGAAAGCCGATTTGAATTTTCTTTAAGGATTCTTGCCTGGTTAGGGGCTTTTTCCTTTCTATTTGAAGGTAATAATCCTGCTTCTGCTATTCTGATTCTCTTTGACTAAAAAATTTTTTTACACATGAACCAATACAACTTCAGTTTATAATAACATAATTCTGTAATTTACAAACTGTGTATCAAGAAACTTGGTGGTGAAAAGCAAAACTCATGGCTAACCAGGCTTTGTCCCTTGGGAGAGGGAAAAATGTATCACAATAAGTATAAACAATCTGACAGTTGGCTATAGAGTTAATCACTCTCATTTGGGCTCTTCAATGACAGTCACTGGCCACATATAGCTATTGAACACTAGAAACATGGCTAGTATAAATTGGTATTTTTCTGTATGTGTAAAATACACACTAAATTCCAAACTGAGGGAAAAACAAATGCAAATTATCACATTAATTTTTTATATTGATTATATAAGTATTTTAGCTGTATCTGGTTAATAAATATAATTAAAATTCCAGCTGTTGGCTACTAAAAAACTTAAAACTGCCTATCTGACTCACTGGACAGCACTGATATTTAGTCAAAGGAGGCCAGGGATGCCTACTGTGCATTACACATGTCTCCCAAAGAACTAACATCTGAAAACAAGCTGCTTATAATTGAGTCTAGAACTAAAATCTGCTTAGCACAGCATGCTGAATTTTCCAGGAATATAGTTGCTATGCAAACTGTACTGTATAAAACTTAATTCTGTTTGGAACTTTTATCAAAATGTTCACTACTTGGAAAAATCTCACCACTGACAACAAAGCTATAAAATACATCTGCCTGACATCTATCACAAACAAATAACATTAAGTAAACTCCTTTGTAAACAGTTAGGTCCAAACACTGAAGTGGCAGAGATAAATGAAGACACTCACCAAATTTCATCATTTAAAAAATAGTACTGTCATACTTTATCTTAAATATATATGTATGGCTACATATTTTAGCACAGTGCTACAAAGAGTTTGTGAAAATTACACGTAACATTCTATGTGCAGGTAGTATACATTATTATGTACATATTACTATGGGGATTTTACACAATATAGTCATGTGTTGCTTAACAAGGATACGTTCTGAGAAATATGACATCAGGCATATTTTGTCATGCAAACATCGTCTAAGAGTGTACTGACAAAAACCTAGATGGTAGAGTCTACTACACACCTCACCTATGTGGTATAACCTAATGCTCCTAGTCTACAAACCTATATGGCCTGTAACTGTACTGAAGACTGCAAGCAACTATCATACAATATGTTAGTATTTATGTATCTAACCATATCTAAACATAGAAAAGGTACAGTAAAAATATATTCTTATCTTATGGGACCACCTTCAAATACAGAGTTCTTCATTTATAGAAACATTATGCGACACGAGTTTAAAAATGGGATGTGGCACGTGCAAAATAAAACTGAGTTGAACTGCTCCCTCACACTATGCAAAAATAAATTCAAAATGAATTACAGACCTACATAAACTCTTAAAACTGTAAAACTTTAAAACAAAATATAGGCGTAAGTTTTCGCCAAAAGTATAAGCAACAAAAGAAAAAATAAATTTGTACTGTCAAAACTAAAAACTTTTGTGTTTGAAAAGTGAAAAGACAACATGTAGAATGTTGCTAATGCTACATCTGATACGGCATTTAATTCTACCAATAACAACTCCACAGCTCAATAAAAATAATCTGATTAAAAATGAGTAACAAATCTGAACAAACATTTCCCCAAAGATGACATACAAATTCCCAAAGTGCGTATCAAAGATGAACGATGGCATTAGCCGTTGAGGAAATGCAAACCAAACCAGCAAGAAAATTAACACTTCACACCCACTAGAATAGCTACAGTCAAAAAGACAGGTAACAACAAGTGTTGGTGAGGATGCAGAGAAACTGGAACCCTCTCATCACACTGCTAATGTGAATGTAAAATACTGCAGGTGCTCTGGAAAAAAGTCCAGTATTTCTGAAAATGTTTAAGCATAGTTATCCGTAGCCATTAAAAAAGAACGAAATCATGTCATATATACAAACAAAACACTGGGTACTCAGGGACACAAAAATGGAAACAACAGGCAGGGCGGGGTGGCTCACACCTGTAATCCCAGTACTTTGGGAGGCTTAGGAGGGCAGATCACCTGAGGTCAGGAGTTCGACACCAGCCTGGCCAAGACGGCAAAACCCAGTCTCTCTTAAAAAATACAAAAATTACCTGGGCATGGTGGCACACGCCTGTGATCCCAGCTACTTGGGAGGCTGACTCAGGAGAATCACTTGAATCCGGGAGGCAGAGCGAGACTCTGTCTCAAAATAAGTAGGATGGCAACAACAGAAACTGGGAACTACTAGAAGGGGAGGAAAGGAGAAGGTAAGGGTTGAAACCTAATGGTTTGGTACTATGCTTAGTACGTGGGTGATGGGATCATTAGCACCCCAAACCTCAGCATCACTCAATATACCCAAGTAACAAATTTGCAAATATACCCACTAAATCTTTAAAAAAAAACTAATTATAAACAAGTGCTATAATCCTGAGTTAAAACAACATCAATGTTTACGAAATATTAAGCTATATGGACCATCAATGTAATTTTTTCTTTGATTGATTGAGTCAAAAATCTACTTGTGCTCCTAAAACGTACTGGCACTATACTGGCAAACAAGAAAAAAACAGTGAAAAACAGACCAAAAAACACCACCAGTTTCATGAGCCAGCAATTCTACGTCCAGGTATGTATCCAGAAGAAATGAAAACATATGCCCAAACGTTTGTACATGAATGTTCATAATGCATTATTCCTGGCTGGGCGCAGTGGTTCACACCTGTAATCCTAGCACTTTGTGAGGCTGAGGCAGGTGGACTGCCTGAACTCATGAGTTTGAGACCAGCTTGGGCAACACTGCGAAACCCCGTCTCCACCAAAAATACACAAAAATTAGCCAGGCATAGCAGAGCATGCCTGTAATCCTAGCTACTTGGGAGGCTGAGGCAGGAGAATCGCTTGAACCCAGGAGGCAAGGGCAACAGGGTGAGACACTGTCTCAAAAACAACAACAACGAAAACATAATGTATTATTCTTAACAGTCAAAAAATGAAAACCAAATGTTTACCAATTGATAAGAAAATTGGCATAAACATACAAGAGAGTATCATTTGGCAATAAAAAGAATGAATACTAACACATGCTACAACATGAATCAATCTCGAAAATATGCTAAGTGAAATACCCTAGTCACAAAAGATCACGTATGTATGGTATGATCCCATTTATTCAAAACAATCAGAATAGACTTATCTGTAGAGACAGAAAATACAGTAACAGTTTCTTAGAGTTGAGGGTGAGGGGGGTGCTGGGAGATGACAGTTACAGGGTTTTTAAGTGATGTCAATATTCTAAAATTTAAGTGACATCTAAATGATACCAATATTCTAAAATTGACTTAGAACATTGCTGACTACTGAGTAATTGTGAATATATTAAAAATCACTGAACTACACATTTTAAATGGCTGACTGTATGTGAATTACACATAAATAAAACTTACCCCCCACCAAAAAAAGCAATCTACTATACTGTACATGTGACTTTAATTTGTCTAGCTTAGACACAAGTCCTTAATCCATCAGCTCTCAATACCTAATCCCATGGGATGCTTTGAATAGAAAATGGTACATGACCGTGAATCTGGGAATAGGCTGTACTGACATTCTCTTATAGAAAACTTAATGTACCTTACAGGCTGAGATTTATTGAAGTAAATTTTTAACACAGGAAGCAAAAGCCTAAGTACTGATATATAACACAACATGGATGAGCCTTGAAAACCGTAAGTAAAAGCAGCCAGTCAAAAAAGACTATATACTGTGTAATCAATGTATATAACATATCCAGCAAACAAAAATAAAAAATCTAGAAACAAAGTAGATCAGCAATTGGGGAATTGGGCATTGAGAAGAAAAATGAAAGTGACTGCTAATGGGTACAGAGTTCTTTCGGGTGGGGAAATAACTGAATTTCATCTCAATTTTTAAAAGTAGCCATGAATTCCAGACCATACACGGGAGATTCTGTCTCTACAATAATACTAATATTAACAAATATTTTTGAAATAGAAAAAATAGGCATATAAAATATTTTTTAAAAGAGATGGCTGGTCTAACCAAGTTAAGAGCCACCCTGCAGTGAGACTAGCAATCAGGAGATCTGGGCTTCAGTTCAGTTTCTGCCTTTACTTAGGCGGGGACCCACCTTGTCAAGTAAGATATTGCTGGACACTTTGCAGGACTGCAATAATCACAACAAAGTCTGAAATGAGATACTTATGTTACTAATTTTTTTGACCCTTGCCATCTGACTTTTCACTAAAGAATTAGCTAAGATTTCAAAAGTAAGGTTTTTTTTTTCTTTTTTTTTTTTGAGGCCGAGTTTCACTCGTCACCCAGGCAGAAGTGCCATGGCGTGATCCTGGCTCACTGCAACCTGGCCTCCTGGGTTCAAGTGATTCTCCTGCCTCAACCTCCTGATAGCTGGGATTACAGATGCCTACCACCATGCCCAGCTGATTTTTGTATTTTTAATAGAGATGGGGTTCCGCCATGTTGGCCAGGCTGGTCTTGAATTCCTGACCTCAAGTGAATTGGCCTGAGCCACCACACCCAGCCAAGGGTAAGATATTTTAGACTCTTTATGCATTCTATCACCTCTCCTCTATCTCCTACTCTATTTCTTGGTCAAGTTTCATGTCTCAGCTTAAATGCCCCATCTTCAGAAAAGCCTTTCCTGAGTACCCAATTTAAAGCAAGCCCCCATCATAGCAGACAACTCTCCTTAACAACTTTATTTATTTATTTATTTATTTATTTATTTATTTATTTATTTTTTGAGATGGAGTATCTCAAAAGTGCAGTGGTACTATCCCGGCTCACCACAACCTCTGCTGCAAGAGATTCTCCTGCCTCAGTCTCCCAAGTAGCTGGGATTACAGGTACCTACCACCTGCACCCAGCTAATTTTTGTAGTTTTAGTAGAGACGGGGTTTTGCCATCTTGGCCAGGCCGATTCTGAACTCCTGACCTCGTGATCCAACTGCCTTGGCCTCCCAAAGTGCTGGGATTACAGGCATAAGCCACCATGTCCAGCAAGTAACTACTTTTATGCAGTGTAATTAGACTACATCCCATATTGCTCCCTGTTTTCTCATCTTTAAATTAGGTAAGTAGCTATTCTAAGGGAAGAAAGCATTCCTCTAAGATAAAAAAAAAATACAGGTTAGAGTAAAACACTAAGTATATGAAAATTTATCAGATTATACTAAGATTCTAAAGGGTGAGTAGGTAATATAGTTAAAAAACTGAGTATCACCCTTTTCCAAGCTGATTAGAGTTACAAGAACAGCAAAAGAAACAGAGGCAGGTACCTGCATGCACATAGGTGTCTCCAGGTAATTTTTCCTTCTGACCCTAATTAAGAAAGAAGTAGATTTCAACTTTGGAAGTCACATGAAACTCACTTCTCAATCTGAGAAGGAGTGAAAATGAGCACAAAGGAATCTTCAAGTACATGTTAGCTTTCATCTGTCTCAGTTATATTAAGAGAATAAGACAAATTACCAAGATCATCATACACAGGAGATTTCAACATGGTACATACAGTAGAGGACAACCTTCAGTCAAGGGAAGCATTACGAACAACAGCATAAAAGTAGGGAATTACGTAGTTCAGAGGGTAGTGAGTACAAGAAGTCTGACAGGAATATGGGTACTGTACTGTGACATAACGAATGTGTAAAGCTGTCACGCTAGACTACTAAGTGGCCTTGGATACTAAACCAAGGAAAGAACAGATCTCATCTTCTGAATAAGAAATTCCTGAAATTACTTACTTTTCACTTTTAAGCATTTTTAGATGCTTCTGAATAGTACTGGTGGCATCATGAAAAAGCATACTAAAAGTATATCTTTAAGGGCCAGGCATGGTGGCTCACACCTGTAATGCCAGCACTTTGGGAGGCCAAGGTGGGTGGATCACCTGAGATTAGGAGTTCGAGACCAGCCTGAACCACACGGTGAAACCGCGGGCGTGTAGTCCCAGCTTCTTGGGGAGGCCAAGGCAGAAGAATCACTTGAACCCAGGAGGCGGAGGTTGCAGTGAGCCAAGATTGCGCCACTGCACTCCAGCCTGGCGACAGAGCAAGATTCTGTCTCAAAAAAAAAAAACAAAAAAAAAACCCAGTTTATCTTTAAGGATAACACAACTAAATAAAAGTCTTTCTAGCAAACTGGTTATCTAATTTTTCCCCAACTATTTAAAGTCACAGAATTCTTTCCTTATATGGCTGGCTATACGTCCCTCATGTTAATTCATAAATCAGCCTTTCCCTGACCAATATATCTACTCTCACTCCATTACTGTTTGAATCGCTATTTCCTTATCACACAATTATCCTTTTATATATTTTATATTGTCTGTCTCTTTAACTAGAAGAGAATCTCTGAGCACAGGGATCTTTCTGACATGCCACTGGAATAATTTCTTAATCACAACAGTGCCCGAGTCTGTCAGTAGATTCTAAAATAAAATAAATGCATAAATGAAAAGTCCAATACTTAAAAGTGGAGCTGCTGCTATTGCAACAAGGATAGTGGGTGATTAAGGATCAACTCTTAGCTAAGTCTGTTCTTAGAACCTCGGGGCTTTATACAGCATCATTTAATAAGGGATACAGCCACTGATCGACTTATGACCCATTCATCGTACAACCATTCGACTTTACGACCACAATCGCTAGCCACGACTGCTCCGCGTCTGGCAGCGCAAACGTTGCTCAGCTGGGCGTACGAGAGTGCGGACCAGCTTCCGGCAGCACTACCATCTCCGCGTGCACCATTTCGACTGTACATACAGCCTACTCAACTTACGACCAAATCGTGTTACGACGGTTCTGCGGTCCCGACCGTGGTCCTAAGTCAAGCACTAGCTGTACAGAGAATCTCTGGAGACGAGCTGCCAAAAGGCTAGTGGTAACAAATCTTAGTGTCATATCCAAGAATATAAACATCACCTGACCAAATACAACTACTAAAGGACAGCAAAGAAATTTTAAGACAACACACTGTAACTGTAATAACCACTAAAAATTCTTATACTAAAAGTTGGTAATTGGTAACTTGAAAATTACTCTAGCCTCCATTCTATTATCTATACAAAATAAAATAAATTGGAATACTTTTCCCAAAAATATGTAGTATTAAAGAGATAAAAGGTAGCATATTACAGCAGAGTTACCCCAAGAAACACTTTGAGTAAATTCTCCCTTACAGATGAGACAATTTCAATAGTGCTCATGTGTCTCAGTTAAGACATATGCACACAAAACAGTATTTATTCTAAAACTCCATCTGTTTTGGGTGCTTAGTCATCCTACTTTTGTGCTGAAGCAACAAGGGGTGCATTTCTGGATAGAACCATTGATAACCTAATATTAGACACTTTCGGTGTTGTTGAACTATGAAATGGTTGTGTGTTCAAGGGTAAGTTAAGTACATACTGCCGCACTGCCTAAACCAATTAGAGACAAAGGCAAATGTTACTTACTATAAGGTACTGTACTAAAGATTAAAAACAAGCTTTCAATAATCAATGGAGGGAAGCCCAACAAATTATATTTGTTGCTGATGTTCCATATACATACCAATTTTATGACATGTTACAGATATCTCTTCACTCTCCCTTCAGTCCCAACTTTCCATTCCCTACCAACCTCCTTGCCCAACCACAGCTCTAGCCAGACTTAGATTATATTAAGTTCATTGAGGAACCGTTTCAAACATTCTGAGATTAATTCCCAGTGTGTAATACGCTCCAAAAACAGATTCAATGATAAAAGTAATCAACTGCAAAATGCTGACAAAGATAATCATAGAATAAGAGAATTCACAACTATATACCACTAAGCACAAGAATACAAAATGGCTGAATATTCAGACTGCCAAAAAATATATTAAATGTTAATGTCTTTAATATATGCTTCAAAAGAGAGCATGATAAAATTCAAACAGCATTAAGAACTAATTGTAGGAATAGATGAATGTTTCCTTAATATGAAAAGGTTTTTACATTATGATCACTTACCACCAAACACAAGAATGAAATTCTCATTAGTCTATTTTTACCATTATATTTAAAAATTGCAGTACTGTTTTATCCGATTTTCTATAAAGAACAGGTATTAGTATAAGCAGCTACAGAAAACCAGAAAAGATGAGTCAGTCTCCTTTAAGTTTTTTCTTTACGTGCACTGTAACCAAAAATAAGAGTCATGCTACTTTGTGTGGGCATTTTTCTATTTAGTTTCCAGGAACTTCTTGATTTATCAATAAATGTGACTCCACTTTTAACAACAACATTATACTCCACACGTACTATGCATATATTCGTATACTGCATGTAATCACAGAGACCTATGTTCCCTAATTACTAGTCATCTGGGTGCTGAAATTCCCAACCCATACAAAAAGAACTTAGGCTGGGCACGGTGGCTCACACCTGCAATTCCAGCACTTTAGGAGGCTGAGGTGGATGGATCACAAGGTCAGGAGTTTGAGACCAGCCTAGCCAACACAATGAAACCCCGTCTCTACTAAAAATACAAAAAAAATTAGTGGTGGCAGTAGCCTGTAATCCTAGCTACTTGGGAGGCTGAGGCAGGAGAATCACTTGAACCCAGGAGGCAGAAGTTGCAACGAGCTGAGATAGCACCACTGCACACCAGCCAGAGTGACAGTGTGGGACACCATCTCAAACAAACAAGCAAGAAAACAAAAAGGGCCAGGCGCAGTGGCTCAAGCCTGTAATCCTAGCACTTTGGGAGGCTGAGGCGGGTGGATCACGAGGTCAAGAGATCGAGACTATCCTGGTCAACATGGTGAAACCCTGTCTCTACTAAAAATACACACACACACACACACACACACACACACACACAAAGCTGGGCATGGTGGTGCATGTCTGTAATCCCAGCTACTCAGGAGGCTGAGGCAGGAGAATTGCTTGAACCCAGGAGGCGGAGGTTGTCGTGAGCCGAGATCGCGCCACTGCACTCCAGCCTGGGTAATAAGAGTGAAACTCCATCTCAAAAAAAAAAAATAAATAAAAATCAATAAATAAAATAAAATAAAAAGAAAACAAAAAACCTCAGTAGAATCTAATATTGAAATAAGCATATGAAAGTTATCTTAAAAGATCTATTTCCAAATGACTTAAAAAGCCATTAATTCCGCAAGTGAAATAATGCATTTGTGTTTTTGCAAACAACTTAGATGAATCAGACAGCAAAACTGACACTGAAAATTACATTAAAAGTCGACTTTCAAAAAGATGACAGCTTGAGAACATGTTTCTATATTTGCCCTCTGTAATACCTATCCAAACTAACAAGAGACCAAAAGGAAAATGTAATCAACTACAAGGCAAGTCACAACTCAACAAACTGTCTCTGACAAATTAAATCCATACTGAGGCCTGGCAAGGTTTCTCGGACCTGTAATAACCAGTGCTTTGGGAGGGCAAGGTGGGCAGATCACTTGAGCCCAGGAGTTTGAGATCAGCCTGGGAAACATAGTGGGACACCCATCTCCACAATGGTGTGGTGATACCTGCCTTTAGTCCCAGCTACTTGGGAGGCTGAAGTGGGAGGATCACATTAGCTGAGGAGGTCAAGTCTGCAGTGAGCCATGATGGTGCCACTGCACTCCACCTTGGGTGATAAAGTGAGACCATGTCTCCGTTTAGAGAAGGGGAAAAAAAAGTCCATACTGAAATGCAGGAAGGTACAAATTCCAATTCTTGTCAAGCCTGCGTATTTTGAAAACTTATGGCAGGCAGAAGAGGTGGGACAGAAGGGTCATTTGCACCAACAAACTGCCTTTTTTTGGCCCAGTGAAGTAGAGGATTCTCAGAAAGCATCCCTGCGCCACTCTAAACCTCTGCCCGGACCTCCAGGTGTGATCTGTGAAAAGAGACTTCTTCCAATACTATGAATCTTCAGAATAAATATCACCTCCTCACTTTATCACTCTCTTCCAAATATATGCCGCCTTTCACACTTCTTTCCTTAACCTGGCCTCAGATTACAAACACCAAATTTTAAGGACACAACAAAAATAGTGCCCAAAAGAATAAGAAGCAGTACCTAATCATATTATCCAAACACATTACCCACTCAAAACAAAGACACACAAAGCCTGTACAGACACAAAGTGGGGGTATACAATATTAAAAAAATACTTCAAAAGAAATTTCAGGAAACCAAAAACTTTAGACAAACAGAATCCCGTGCCCCCCGCCCCCCCCCAAAAAAGCAGAAGCCGGAATAAATTAGAGAAACTTTAAAAAAATGAAATTATTAAAAAATTAAAACCACAAAAGAATTAGAAGTAGCAAAAGAATAACACGGCTGAAAGCAATGTCAATCATAAGGAAATAGAACAGAGAAATACCATAAAGCACACAGGACAAAAATGTAAAGTACTTAGAGATAAGATGCCCAATATGAAAGATGAAGCCAATATATACAAAACTGAAGCTCGGGGGGGGGGGGGGGGGGGGAGAAAAAAAAAAAAAAAGAGAGGACATTCAAGGAGATAATAAAACAGAAGTTCCCTGAAATAAAAGAAGATCTGAATCTGCAGATTGAAAAGCACTCATCACATACCAGAAAAAATACAGAACCAAAAAATACTGACACATATCCTCATACTCTGGTGTAGCTGCTGAATTTTACTCATAAAAATTCTAAAAGCATCCCAGCAGAGGCACATCACTTATAAAACAAAAATGGGCTGACCTTGGACTTTTCCACAGTAACACTAAATGCCAGAAGACAATGGAGCAATGTCTTATGCTAACAGAAAATAACTAGTTGTGACCCAGAAAATTATTTTTCAGTCTAAGATGTCATTCATGAGTAAAAGCAATAGGAAGACATTCTTAAGTACACTGAAGGAAAGGAAACTTCAGAATACAATCATAAGAAAAATCAACGTGCATTAGCAAAGGGAGTAGCTGTACTTTGAGGACTGGCAGTGTACACTAAATCCAGCTAATCTCATCTGCTTACTGTCTGAGATCAACAGCTACTCTACCATGTACTTATTTTAACAACTGTTAATTTGTTTTATGCCCAAGGACCAACATTAAACAGTATATGTTAATTTACTCAAAATATATTCTTGACACTTTTTTTTTAAATAAAAACAGTCAATACTTGTCTTACCCTACTCTCACAGCATGCATGCACACATACACACACACCTCATTCAACAAACATTTAATTTATTGAACATTTACTATATGCCAAACCTGGTATAAGACACCGGAAGAGTAAGATAGAAATTATTCCTCCCTGGAGCTTTGTCTGATTTTCCAATGTTTATTAGACATCAAATGAAACTGAGGTGCTTTTTAAGAGTCCTAGTTCCATACACCGCTTTGTCAGCGAACTTTCAGATTATGTTTAACCTCTCAGGTGATTCTGATAGCCAGGTTTAGGAACTACAGGTCTGCTGTAGCTACAATATATACTACAACCTCTTCAAGTCTCTTATATCATCTATGGCAGAGTAAGTAACTTTCGGTACTATATTTTACTCTAATTTTTTTTCACGCAACAGCAGTATAGTAACCATGAAACTTTGATATAAATGTCAGATTCTACATTGTGCCACTGCTTTCTGCACACTAATAATTTTTAAACATCTCAAAAATAGAAAGTGACAACAAAATTACCTCTGAAAACATATACTAGCTCAAGAGAGTTCGATAGGTCCAAAATAAATTAAATACATTAAACAAAAAGTGTATTTGTTATACAGTATGTATTGCATAATATTAAAGTGCAATTTGTACAGGAAAAGTTGCAAAATAGAAAGCTAATTTGATACATTTACTAATTAGCATCTAGCAAATTCCTTTTAAAAATTCAGGTAATTGAATAATAACCTACAGAATAATGTAATCAGAGGACAATAGATAAAAACAGTAATCATTTATAATACTATTTGATAACTGTTGACAGTGAGCGAAGATTATTCTGCTTTTAACTGTCATTAGAACACTAAGCAGAGCCAGGCGGGGTGGTGCACAACTGTAGTCCCAGCTACACCAGAGGCTGAGGCAGGAGGATTGTTGAGCCCAGGAGTTCCAGGCTGCAATGAACTATGATTAAGCCATTACACTCCAGCCTGAGTGTCAGAGCAAGACCTTATCTCTTTAAAACAAAAACAAGTAACGTTAAGCAGCTAACCTACCATATGAATTTTGCAATTGCATTCTTGGGAATTTATCACAGAGATACAAAAATTTCTGTTCATCCAAGAATCTGTACATGAATGTTCTAAGAGCTGTACTGCTAACAGCCAAAACCTGGAAACGATCCACATTTCCTTCAATGGCGTATGGTTAAGCACATTGTGGTGCAATCAAACCATAAAATACTACTCAGCAGTAAAACAGGAACATGTAACAATGTGGATGGTTTTCAAGGGAACTTTGCTGAGTGAAAAAAGGACATTTAGAATGGGTAATACCATACCATTATACATGACACATTCCTGAAATGACAAAACTAGAGAGATTGAGAACAGATTAGTGGTTCCTACGAGTTAAGGAAGGTTAGACTGTACCTATAAAGGGTAGCACAAGAAATTCTTGTGATAGGACTGCTCTGTATCTTAACTGTGGCAATGGTTGCCTTAACCTATTCATGCAAAAACAACAACAACAACAACAACAAAAAATAAAACCTGCATGGAACAAAACATAGACACACACAGTGCATGAGAATCTAGTAAATTCTCAACAGAGTCAATGGATATTATCATTATCAATTTTGAGGCTGTCATAGTATACTACAGCTATGCAAGGTGTTACCATTATAGCAAACTGGATGAAGAGTATACTGAATTTCTCTGCATTATTTTATAATTGCAGGTAAATCTACAATTACCTCAAAATACTTTTTTTCCCCTAAAAAACTCGCTAAATATAAACAGGTAAGGTTTAAACCCAAGTATAACCCTTATGTCTATTCTACTGCCTGTTAACAAGCATAAATAGTGTAGTTTTGTTCTGTCATTGTTTCTAATGATAAAGACATTGTTGCTGGATGTTCTTCTGTCACTGCTTCTCAGTATCCCCACTAACATTCCTCAATCTCCACTGATATGTTTCATCACTCCTATTCCTCCTCTAACCACCATGGCCTCTTAGCTCTTTTGTTTTTCCTCCCAAACCTCACTTGTTTTGCCTCCTAGAAGGTAATCACTAAGGTTGGTCATTAAGTGAAAATTAAAAAAAGGCAGAATTACTGGGTATTACTAAACTTCCCAAATAGAAGGAAAAGAATCAAATTACTTGAAAAGAGTAATGCTTGGCCAGGTGCAGTGGCTCACACCTGTAATCCCAGAACTGTGGGAGGCCAAGGTAGGCAGATCCCTTGAAGTCAGAAGTTCAAGACCACCCTGGCCCACGTGGTGAAACCCCATCTCTAATAGGAAAAAAAAAAAAAAATTACTAACAAAGAGTAATGCTGAAAGAGTAATATAGTTCTTTGTACTTAACTCCAAAGGAATTTTTTACTCAAACATAAAACACAAAAGAAGAAAATAAAATTTTTGATCACCTTGTACAAACTAGTCATTGTTACAGATTTCAGACAGTTTCATTTACTCTTCAAGAAAATCTTTGGAGGAGGTACTAAATAATATATTTTTCAGTTTGAAAAACAAATTTAAAGGTTGGAGGGAGCCAAAGCCACAAGTGGAAGACAAACACAGGCTAGAGTTTTTGCCCTAATGCTAACTTTGTTTTCATTGTGTCACTGTCATTAATGTACTACAATCTACACAACATCTGACATTTGGTTACAAGATAGCCACAATGTAATTAGTTTAAACTCTTCAAATAAGCACAGAATGAAATGCCTAAATGTTGTCAGTTTTACTAATTTTTGTTACCTTTATCTCATAAAAATATGTTCTGAAAGTATAATCAAATTCAGAAATAACATTTACTCACCAAATCATATTTTCAGTATCTACTATGTGCAAAGACAACACAAACCAGACCAAAAATCATGTTATAAAACGATCAATCATCGAATTTCAAACAAATTTTTAAATATTGTCACTGCTCTTAAGAAACTGGAAAAAAAACACATAGAATATCTGTTAGAAAACTGACTGGGCCTGGTGGGCTTACGCCTTTAATCCCAGCACTTTGAGAGGACAAGACAGGCAGAACTTGAGGTCAGGAGTTCGAGACCAACCTGGCCAACGTGGTGAAACCCAGTCTCTACTAAAAATCCAAAAAGTAGCCAGACGTGGTTGCACACACCTGCAATCTCAGCTACTCGGGAAGCTGAGGCAGGAGAATCACTTGAATCTGGGAGGCAAAGGCTGCAGTGAACCAAGACTGTGCCACTGCACTCCAGCCTGGGTGACAAAATGAGACCCCCCACCATCTCAAAATCTATTAGAAAACAGAACTAATCTCAGCTGTCTGTAGCATATTACAGATCACAATCAGCTCCTGGGTCTCTGCACCCTACCTGCTTCTCATCCTTACCCTTACTTCCCAACAATTCCAGTTCAATGGGGGTAGAGGGGGGCTGGGAGGAGATGGTTTTGGGGTGAAACGATTCTACCTCAGATGATCAGGAAGGAGTACATAACGTGGGCAGTTCACAACAGGGTTCTCATGCTCCTATGAGAATCTAATGCTGTGGTTGATAGGACAGGAGGCTTAGCTAGGGCTCTAATGCTTGCTCAACTGCCGCCTACCTCCTGCTGTGCAGCCTGGTTCCTAACAGGCCACAGAAAGGTAAGGGTCTGCAGCCCAGGGGTTAAGAATCCCCTGGTTTCAAAGAACCCGTATCATTTCACCCATTATCCCACCTAGCAAAAAAGTTTAAGTTCTATAATCCTTATTTTTCCTTACAGGGTCAAATTCCATTAAACATACACATGCCCTAATGTAAGTTGTTTTATGCCATCTTTCAAAAACAAAACATCATTTAAAAGTGAACTTTTCACTTGGGTTAGATTCCTGCCAAAGGAAATCTGTAAAAATGCATTTTAGATAAGCTCAAAATAGAAACAAAACAGTCAAATTAACGAGAAGGGCAAACACCAAAATCTGGACAAATCTGGGAAGAGTAGGGTCAGAGAGTAAAATGACTGAGAAAGGTAGTACATATATGTAATTGAGCAGCAGGTACCCAGTACTGGAGAGCTGTATATCATCACCTTGTAGCTAGTTCTGTAATGTGGACATCAGTATTTCATGTTAAAAGATAGAACGTAAGCTAAAATATTTTGAAATATTCCCAACTCCACTAATACTGCTCTCCATTAATGTCAATAACCTACGGTGCAGATTCTCAGTTCTTACATTATCTGATCTACTGGCAGACCTAAGGCACAGTATACACTCACATATTCTTGAGACATCTTCATTTGGCATCCAGTAGACATTCTCTAGGTTCTCGTTCTACCTCGCATGCCACACCTTCTCAGTCTCATTTGCTACTAGTCTCTTCATATCCTTGACTCCTAAACATCATAGTAACACAGGGATCACCCCAAAGCCTTAACTTCCTCTGTCTACAGCTGGAGTGTAGAAATTAGAAAATCTGACCACTAGTCAAAGCTGGCAAGAGTCCTTCATTTACATCTTGCCTGTGACTGCTATACAGGCAGACTTGAATACTACTACATTTTCAAGAGACTCTACAGCAGCAAAGCCAAAAATATTTACATGTGGTCTTTACAGAGAACCTGCAGGCTCCTGGTCTTTACTCACTTTCTATAAGAGTCTGAGTGGAATATACTAGTTTCACAGTTTTAAATTCCATTTACATGCTGACAGTCTCAGCCCAAATCTGTGCCTTCAACTCTAGACTCTACCTATTTATTTGCCTACTCAACATCTGTTTGGTGTCTAAACCAGAATCTCAGGTATAAGACAAAACACACACCCACACAAAAACAAAACTCCTGATTCTCCTCACACCACAAACATTTCACTCTACAGTCTTCTTCATCTCAACACACTACTCCAGCTAATGCCTGCTTTGGCTAAAAGTCATACCCCACTCCCACTCACGCTTCCCCCACCCCCAACCACCACAAACTCCCACTCCCAACAGGATCTTGCTTTGTTGCCCAGGTTGGAGTACAGTGGCATCATGACAGCTCACTAGACCTCCTAGGCTCAAGCTATCTGTTCTTACTCCTTCAGATGACCCCCAACACCCCAGCAACTGGTACTAAAGGTATGTACCACCATGCCTGGCTTTTAATTTTTTAATTTTATTTTTTTGTAGAAACAGTGTCTCACTATGTTGCCCAGGCTGGTCTTGAACTCCTGGGCTCAAGCAATCCTCCCATGTCAGCATCCCAAAGTGCTGGGATTACAAGCATGAGCCACTGCACCTGGCCTTATTCTTCCTTAACTTCCAGTTTATCAGTTCATTCTTTCAAAATATATCCAGAATCACATTACATCTATTGTCATTACCCTAATCCAAGTCATTCTATTCAGAGGAAAAACCGAAATCCTTTCCAAAAGCCCATAAGACCTTACATACGTGGCCCTTGTGAGAAAGAAAACAAACATCTATCTGAGGAATGTGAACCCCTTCATCAGGCACAGGGAGTTAATGAAATGTGACAGGAGTCATGTCTCACTCCCAACTCAAGCTAAGTAGTCACCACTTGAAGCTTCCTGGTATGTGGATTCTAGACTGACCCCAAGTAGCCATAAATTAACGTAACAATGAAATACTGGACGCCTTAACTTATCCCATAAGAATGTATGACAATAATCAACGTTATTTCTGTAAACCAATGGCAACTGTCATCAAATATCCTCATATCAGCCCACTCCTTGTTTCCTTGTCTTTACAAACCGGCTTGCCACAAATGCCAAGCAGCACTTTCCAGTGTTTCTGGGGCTGCAGTCCTCAACCTTGGTCCAAACGAAATCTCTACATTAATTTTGCCTCAATTTCCTTCTTAGGTCAACTCTTGTTACCCCTTCCCTAAACTCTATTGCTTTCCCACCAGAAAGACCCTGGTAGCTATCTTGTTTAAACAAACACTCTCACCATAAGGCTTTGACATTTACTATTCTCTGCCTAGAACACACTTCCCTCACTCCCATATCCATATGCCTAGCTTCCTCGTTTTTACATAGAAAAGCAATTTCTACTTCCTTTATCTAGCTTTATTTGTCCACAAGAGAGCACTACCATTTACTATTGCACCCAAGAAAACATCAGATTTACGTTAAAAAAAAAAAGTTTCTCAAGAGCAGAGATTTAACTAATCTGTTGTCTACAATACCCACATACTTGACATACTAGGTTGCTTGATGTATTTGTGTACTACATTAGCATCTTATGGAAAATATTACACCCACCCTCATGCTTTATTTTACACATTCTATTTGTTATATTAACAAATTCAGCTGGGTTGATGTGCACCAAATGAACTACACATATTCGTCATTCTAGGATTTTCCGATATTCTCCAACTTTCCAATAACAACTAAAGCAACACTGTATAATATTGACAGTTTTATAGTATTACATTGCTTCAACAGGTTGTTTTTACTGGCAGTGAAAATGCATTAAATTATGCCTAACATTTTATTAGTCAATAATACAAGGCACTCAAATTTATCTTTAAAAACCTGGCATAGGATATAACCTATATTACTACTTGTTATTAGAAAAAGACTGTTCAACTTAAATAATCTTGACTTATACCTATCAAAATTCCAACGAAATTTTTAACACAAAAAATCCCAAAATTTGTATGGAACCATAAAAGACCACAAATAGTCAAGCAATTCTGAGAAAGAACAAAGCTGGAGGTATCACAATTCTTGATTTAAAACTATCTTACAAAGCTATGGTAATTACCCACACACCAATGCAACAAAACAGAACGCCCAAAATAAACCCATGCTTCTATGGTCAACTAATCTTTGACAAGGATGCCAACGATGAACAATAAGGAATACAAAGTCTCTTTTAAAAATGTTGCTGGGTAAACTCAATATCCACACACAGAAGAACGAAACTGGATCCTTGTCATACAGCACATACAATCAGTAACTCAAAATGAATTAACAACTTAAAATATAACATCTGAGACTGTAGAACTCCCACAAGAAACCACAGGGGACAAAACACCTGTTTGACTTTGGTCTTGGCAGTAATTTGCAAATACTACACCAAAACACAGGCAACAAAAGCAAAAATACATGTGACTATATCACACTAAAGAGCTTCTTTGTGTCAATAAAGAAAAAAATCAACAAAATGAAAAGACAACCTATGAAATAGTAGGGAATATTTGCAAACCATTTATCTGACAAGGAGTTAAGTATCCAAAATGTTTCAAACACACCAGCTTAATCGCAAACATATATATATATATATATATATATATATATATATATATAAATTGATTTGACCATTTTAAAAATGTACACATGGTTGACAGGTATATTAAAAAGTGCTTAACATCACTAATCATCAGAGAAATGCAAATCAAACTGCAATGATCTATTAGTTCACAACTCTTAGGATGGCTATTATAGAAAAAAAACAAGAGACAAGTGTTGGTGAGGGTGCAGAAAAGAGGGAACCTTTGTACAATATTGGTGGGAATACTGGAAACCGGTACAGTCTTCCTTAAAAATTAACAATAGAACTACCATATGGTCCAGCAAACCTGTAACTAGATATACAGCCAAAGGAAAGGAAATCAGTACCTCAAAGAGAAACCTGCACCTCCATGTTCACTGCAGCATTATTCATAATACTCAAGTCATGGAAACCACCTAAGCATGCATTCACAGAAGAGCAGATAAGAAAAATGCGATACATATTACATAGCAGAATATTATTCAGTCTTTAAAAAAAAGAGGATCCAGCCATTTCCACTATGGGTGTACCTGGAAAACTATTACCCAAAGTGAAATAAGAGACACAAAGAAACAGAATGGCATACCTTATTTTATTGCATTTTGTGTGTACTGCTTTAAAAAAAAAAACAAAAACTCACAAATTAAAGGTTTGAGGCAACCCTGCATTGAGCAAGTTATCAGTGCCACCAAACAGCATGTGCTCTCTGTGTATGTGTCATATTTTGGTAATTCCCACAGTATTTCAAACTTTTTCATTATTATTATATCCATTATTGTCATTTGAGATCAGTTATCTTTGTTGTTAGTATTCTGTTTTGAAGCCCCAAAAACCTCACCCATGGCAGATGGCAAACTTAACTGATTAACATTGCATGTTTAGACTGTTCCCATCTCTCTATTGAGACGCAATACTGAAATTAGGCTAATCAATAACCTCACAATGGTTTCCAAGTGTTCCAGTGAAAGAAGAGTCATATAACTCTCACTTTAAATCAAAAGCTAGCAACAGTTAAGCTTAGTGAGGAAAACATGTCAAAAGCTGAGATAAGCAAAAAAAAAAAAAAAAAAAAAAAAAAAAAAAGCTACTCCTCTTATAGAAGTTAGTCAACCCATGAAGGCAAAGAAAAGCATTCTTGAAAATTAAAAGCACTACTCCAGTGAATATACAAATGGTTTGAGTTATCTAGATAGATGAAACCAGCCACAATCTTCCCTTAAGCCAAAGCTTAATCCAGAGCAAGGTCCAACACTATTTATTTCTATTGAAGGTTGACAGAGGTACAGAAGTTGCAGAAGAAAAGTTGGAAGGAAGCTAGCAGCACTTAGTTCATGAGGCTTAAGAAGTCATCTCCAGAACATAAACACCCAAGACGAAGCAGCAAGTATGATGGAGAAGCTGCAAGCTATCCAAAAGACCTAGCTAAGACCAATGATGAACGTGGCCACACTATGATTTTTAACGTAGATAAAACAGCTTTCTATTAAAAGAGGCTTTCCATGATTTTCATAGCCAGAGAGAAGTCAATGCCTGGCTTCAGAGCTACAAAAGACAAGCTAACTCTCCTGTTACAGGTTAATGCAGCTGCTGACTTTTAAGTTGAAGTCAATGCTCATTTACCATTCAGAAAATCCTAAGGCCCCTAAGAATTACACTAAATCTACTTTGCCTGTTCTCTAGAAATGGAACAAAGGCTTGATGATAGCAGATCTTTTTGTAGCATAGTTTACTCAATCTGTTAGGCCCACTCTTGAGACTTATGGCTCAGAGAAAAAAAAAAAAAATTCTTATCAAAATATTTCTACTCACTAACAAGGCATCTCATCACCCAAGAGCTCTGATGGAGATGTACAAGAAGATTAATGTGGTTTTCATGGTTGGTAACAGAAGTCATGGATCAGGGAGTCATTCAGACTTTCAAGTCTTATTATTTAAGAAATACCTTTCATAAGGCTATAGATGACAGACAGTGATTGCTCTGATAGATCTAAGTAAACTGAAAATCTGAAAGGATTCACCATTCCAGATACCATTAAGAACATCAGTGACTCATGCGAGGTTAAAATATCAACATTAACAGGAGTTTAGGATAAACTGATTCCAACCCTCACGGATGGTTTGGACAGATTCAAGACTTCTGTAGAGAAGTACTCCAGATGTGGTGGAAATAGGAAGAGAACTAGAATTTCAAGTAGAGTCCAAAGATGTGGTTGAGCTGCTGCAACATTATGACAAAACTTGAACAGATGAGTTGCTGCTTGTAAATGAACAAAATAAGTGGTTTCCAGAGATAGAGTCCATTGGTGAAGATGCTGTAAATGTTGTGGCAATGACAACAAAGGATTTAGAATATCACATAAACTTAGTTAATAAAGTAGCAGCAGGGACTGGAGACTTGAGAGGACTTGGATACTCCAATTTTGAAACAACTTCTACTATGGGTAAAATGCTATCAAACAGCACTGCATGCTACAGAGAAATCTTTCATGAAAGAAGAGTCAACTGATGTTGCAAACTTCATTGTCTTACTTTAAGAAATTACCACAGCCACCCCAACCCTTCAGCAGCCACCACCCTGTTTAGTCAGCAGCCATTGATAGAGGTAAAAACCTCTATCAGCAAAAACTCACTGAAGGCTCAGATCATAGTTAGTATTTCCTAGCAGTACAGTACTTTCAAATTAAGGTGTGTACTTTTTTTTTTTTTTAAAGATATAATGCTACTGTACACTTAATAGACTACCCTACAGTGTAAATTTAACTTTTTATATGCACTGGGAAACAAAAAAAATTATGACTAACTTTATTACAATCTTTTCTTTATTGCAGCAGTGTGGAACTGAACCCCACAGTATCTCCAAAGTATGCCTGTGGTCTGTGATATTACTTATACCTGGAACCAAAAAAAACTCAAATTCATTGAAGCAGAGAGTACAATGCTGGTGCCAGTGTTTGGAGGTGGGAGAGGCGGCAAAGGGATGAATGAAGAGATGTTGGTCAAAGGACACAAATTTTCAGTTGTAACATGAACAAATTCTGGGGTTCTACCATACAGCATGGGTAGTAATGGATGTATTAATTTAATTAACATATACATAATTGCATGTATATGAAATCATCACATCAAATTTTTTGACTTTATCAAATATTTTAAATAAGTATTTTAAAAATCAAGAAGGTTATATAAAGAAATAGTTTCTAAATGAAGAAACTACAGCTCTCATAAACCTTAAACCTTTTGAAACAGGGTTAAAATATAAGTAACTTTTCTAGCAACAATATTCAAGTTTCCAGCCAAAAAAATAGGCCTTGACTTAGCAGCCTTTCAGGAATATAATTAGAATGTAATAAGTAAGCAATTACCAGTATCAAATGTCAGGAACAATCTACACTTAAAACTAGTACACATTAAATGAATTAAAGTGGCTATGTTTTCATTTAACTAACGGATTCCAGCAGGAAGAACACCGCATTCCTAAATCCAAAATAGTCCATTTATATACAGGCTAAAAACTAAGTGCTAACATAAAACATTTCACAATTATGGTGACAAACATCTGAAAAAATTGATGCAAGAAAGGTACCAAGATACAGGAGGTATTCCCCTAGAAAGCAAAGATTTGTAAAAATCTTTACAAAGTTATACATGTTTCTGTGATTTGAATCAAATGGTATTCCCAAGGTTCCCTACTGTAAACGCCAAGTGACAAAAATGTTACTAAGAATTAAAGTACATGAGAACTGGCAACATCAAGCGGATTCTATTTAGTCCTAATAGGTTATACTTGCTTTTAAAACATACTTGCTATAAGTCCTAATAGATTATACTTGCTTTTTTAAATTAAAAAGTGAAAGCTACTTTTCCAAACCTTCAATTATAATTTTTGAAGTTACTAAATATATTTAAATCAAATACAATTTTTAAATTTCATTTAAAGTACATCCCAGACTTCTTGCCACAAATCATTACCATGGTATTCAATTCTCAGTTTCTCAATTCCACTGTAACTCTTCAACTGTACAACATAAAGACGTGGTTAGCATATTATGTATATGATCAATAAAACCTTCAGGAGCACAAAAAATGTGCAGACATTCAGATCCCATCAGCCAAAGGTTCTCTTGCTCACTCTTGAGTGGGACTGAGTGGCATTTTTAAACCCTGCAGGTGATTCTAGGTCAAATGGTCCATGAAACAAATGAAAAACAATGGTACAACGTTCCTGATCACACAAAAGAAGTCAGAATATTTCTCTGAAATACACCGAACTAAAAGCATATTCTGAAATACACTAAAATATCAACGGGTGTTTTATAGTATATATTCACTTGTTAAAAAAAATAAATACTTCCCTAGACCTTAAATAATTGTACTAGATAATAGTCTTTAAGAGTCTTCTGGTAGGAAAAAAGATTGAGAGACCAAGCATTTGAATAATCTGTTATCTGCCCTGGATACAAACCATGGTAACACAGATGTCATGGTAATCCTTTCGATCATTTCACAAATTCAAGATGTTACTGCTCTTTAGTAATTCTTAATTGCACATTGTAAATATTATTTTCAAAATACCTAAATGGCAGAGGATATTTAAGATACCCAGTAAGAAGCAACAGCAAAGACAGACTGTAAGTGACAAAGATTCTTCGCTTGGCTAAACTCTTCCCAATCTTTTTCACTAGGCCTTTCTGTGCAATTCCTTGCAAAGTCCAGTTTTAACGAAGAACTCTGGCTAAGACAGGTTATTAAGAACACTCTATGCCAGGTGTCCCCAAACTACGGCCCATGGGCCGCATGCAGCCCCCTGAGGCCATTTATCCGGCCCCCGGCCGCACTTCAGGAAGGGGCACCTCTTTCATTGGTGGTCAGTGAAAGGAGCACAGTATGTGGCGGCCCTCCAACGGTCTGAGGGACAGTGAACTGGCCCCCTGTGTAAAAAGTTTGGGGACGCCTGCTCTATGCTCTATACCTGATCAGGGTTCTCATCCTCCACCATCTTCCAGGTGATGTCTAATCACCCTGGCCAATATTCAGCAGGAGTCCTGTTTGGTTGGTGTCTTAGTTTTCTGTTGCTGTAACTGAACACTCGATTGTATAATTTATAAAGAATAAAGGTTTACTTAGTTCATGGTTCTGGAAGCTGGAAATTCCTACAGCATGGTGCCAGTGATCACATGGCAAAAGGTCAAGTGCACACACTCTCAGGTCTCCTTTCCTCTTCCTCCAAAGCCACCAATGCCATCATGGGAGCCCTACCTTGGTGACTTAACTAATCTTAATTGCTTCCCAAAGGCCCAACCTCCAAATACCATCAACATATAAATCTGGGAATTAAGTTTCCAACAAATAAAAATTTAGGCAATACACTCAAACCACAGCAGTTGGTTTAGCCAAATCCCCTTTACCACTGATGTTTCTTCTTAGTAATTTTCCATCCACTGACTCCTACACTACTCCTTGCCTATAAGTTCCCACTTGCTCATGCTGCATTCAGAGTTGAGCCTAACACTCCCACCAACTGCAAGACCTGGTTACAGTGGTTTTTACATATACTGCAATAGTACCCTACTCAATATCTTCCTTACTGTGCTTTAAACAAGTATCACTGAGTATCTTCTCTAACATAAGGCAGGAATGTGCCTGGAATGCTCAAGGAACTACAATGTTTGTGTGACTGAGTAAACCCTAAGTAAAGAATGTAACTCAGAGACATGAGGTTGAAGAGGTAGGGGGCTAGGCAGGAGTAACAAAGGCGTAGGGCCTCATGACCCATTTGCAAGGACATCTGAGAGGGTTTCAGAAGAGTAACTTGACCTAACTGCTGCATAAAGACACTGAGGAGTTAGAAAGTTGGAAAGCAAAAAGACCCGTTAAGGAGGCGGCTCAAGATTATTGGCTTGACAACTGGGAAACCGTAGTTTCTATTTAACAAAACACAGAAGACCTGAGAAAAGCAAGTATGGGAAGGGAAAACACACAATTCAGTTTCAGACACTAAAATAACTATCATCATAAATAAACTATTATATGTGATAACGGATGTGTAAGTAACCTAGACTGGGGGTTGAGGAAAGAGAAAGTAACTTTTAAGTTGAAGCCTAAAAAACACGGAATTAACTAGGCAAAAGGATCTGGAGAAAGAGTATTCTAGAAAGAAACAGCATGTGTGAGGTATCCAAGATAAGTCAGAACTCCCACTGTCTTCAAAGAACATCGTCAAAGAAAGAGCAAAGTGGAAGTATGAAAAAGTAGAAAGACACAGGAGCTGGCCACTGCAATGTCTGTACTTTAAGGGCAACAGGAAGTCAGTAAAAGATTTTTAGAAAAAGAATGAGCAAATGCGCTTTTCTTAAAAGGTGATTCTGACTGCAATGTGGAGAATAAACTGGAGGGAATGGTGGGGTAGTATGACTCTTCTTTAACTCAAGGCAAGAGACAGTCATGGCCCAAGCTAGAAAAAGTGAACAAATTCACGAGCTATTTGTGGATATGGGGATAAGGTAGAATAATGACAGTACAAGAGTCATGAGCTAAGCAAAGTAAAGGAAACCAAGATACAAAAATGAACTTAAGTTAGTACAACCCCTAAGTCTTATCAAACCTCAGTGGTTCCTTCCACTCCACAGCAACAGAAGCAAACAACTTTACAAATATTTGCTGATTCTAGATACCTACATTCTGAAAAACCCCATTTTCACCAAAAATAAATCCTCACATTTAGGTACAGTCATGTCTCAGTATCCACGGGAGACTGGTTCTAAGATGCTCCCGCTGACACCAAATTCCACAAATTCTCAATTCTCTTATATGAAACAGTGTATTATTTGCATATAACCTATGCACATCCTGTGTACTTAAAATCATCTCTCTAAGGCTGAGAGCAGTGGTTCATGCCTATAAATCCCAGCACCGTGGGGGGCCGAGGGTCTGATCACTTTAGGTCAGGAGTTTGAGACTAGCCTGGCCAACACAGAGAAACTTCATTTCTACTAAAAATACAAGTCAACCAGGCGTGGTGGTGTGTGCCTGTAGTCCCAGCTACTTGGAAGACTGAGGCAGGACAGTCACCTCAACCTAGAAGGTAGAGGCGGCAGTAAGCCAAGACAGAGCCACTGCACTCCAGCATGGGTGGCAGAGAGAGACTCTCTCTCAAAAAGAAAAAAACAAAAAAAAAAACTCTAGATTACTTACTGTATCTATTATAATGTAAATAGTTCTTATACTCTATTCCTAGGGAATAAGAAAGAAGTCTGTAAATATTCAGTAAAGACACAACCATTCTTTTTTCCCCAAAATATTTTCTATCTGTGGTTGGGGAAACCAGAGATAAGGAATCCATGAATTTAGAAGGCTGACTGTATTAATATTTACACTCTACTTATATACCTTAGCAAACTTAAAACAGTAACAACTCTTCCCTCAATCTTAAACAGCACTATAAAACTGTATTAATGCCTTTGTTCTTCAACACCATAACTATCTTAAGTAAAAACGAAAAAGCCATACGTTTAAAATACAAATACACAAGAATTTCTGAAATATGAAATTCATTTTTCATTAAAAAAAAAACAACCCAGAAACAAAAATTGTATTTGCCCAGTGGATTAAGTTTAAAATGCTTAGTATCTACTATTTCAAGAGTCAAAGTGAGTATTTTCTGCCTAAAGCATAAAATGAATACTGTATCTGGTGGGCAACTTAAGATTTACTAAACTGAAAGCTGTATTAATAAGGCTACAAACTAAATCGCTTTTTATGTAAAAACGACTTGTAAACAAATAGTAAATACAGTACATAGAGCAAAAACTATAAAAGATTTCTATATATAATCATTCTGAAAATTTTCAACCTTGTTCCTCAATTTAAACTTAATAAATCCAGAGATAACTATTTTCCTGTTCTATTCTTCTCTATACACTGATGAAAATATTAAATGAACACTGGAAGAAAATATTCCATTTGTCTCCACTCAAACAAATGAAGCCATAAATACTACCTCTGGGAGGGTAAGTTACCATGGGCTGGCAGGACACGGAGCAAATATTCGAAAGCAGAAATTACAGTACAAAAATCAAAAGGCTCTCCTGTGAAGGTCTCAAATCATTTATTCTGAAAAGGACCTTGGAGATTATCAAATTCAAACTTGTTCCTTACTCAGGGAAGGAAAAAAAAAGCAAAAAAAGCAGCCAAGTGGTTTTAAGATTTGCTCATTGTTAAAACACTAACAAAACCAAAACGACAACATCCAGATCGCAAGACTGTTCTAATACTTTTTTCATCACCTTAATTCTTGTTACCGAGTTGACAATACTTTCTAGCAGCATACAATCCTAAAACACACATAATATCCAAACCCAAAAAGAAACTTCCTCATACACATGAGATAGAATCTAGTCAATATTCAAAGTTCTGACTATATGATTCAAAATTTTCAAAGTTTTAAATTTTATTTGGTGTAATTCCTTATGATGCTTTCACATTTACATTAAAAACCCAATGGCCAACCAATAAGGGTCTTCTGAAGTAACAATACACAAGACAAAACATAAGCTCTCTACATGCTTCCTTGCCTTCCTCCATTGATACCAACATGAATGACACTGAAAGAATTACAACAGAAATAGGGATAGTATCTAATGTCATAAAGAAGAGGGCTAACAAACCGAAACGTGAAGTACCACTCTGACCACCAAGTCTGATTTTATCCACCTGATTCTGATCAATTCTGAGCCTAGGCAGGAGAAAAACCATAATGACACACCAATGCAGCATCCACAAAATAAATTAATGCTTTTTAAAGCCAGAAGACAGCTTTTCAAAAACCGCACAGATACCTAAGAATAATACTAAGAAGGAAAAAAAATGAGAATGTAACAAATAATGTGTTGATTTTTTTAAAGTATTATTAAAATACACATACAAAGGCCAGGCGTGGTGGCTCATGTCTATAATCCCAGCACTTTGGGAGGCCAAGGCAGGTGGATCACTTGAGGTCAGGAGTTTGAGACCACCCTGGCCAACATGGTGAAATCCCATCTCTACTAAAAACACAAAATTAGCCAGATATCATGGTGCACACCTGTAATCCCAGCTCCTAGGGAGGATGGGGCAGGAGAATTGCTTGAACCTAGGAGGCAAAGGTTGTGGTGAGCCAAGATCCAAGATCGTGCCACTGCAATCCAGCCTGGGCAACAGAGCAACACTCCATCTCAAAAAAGATATATGTATCTCTATATAAAACACACACACACACACACACACACACACACACAAAGTAAATAGGAACCATAAAAGCATTTGACTGAGGTCTAAAATGACATAAATTCTCGAAACATTTATTAATCATTTCTGAAAAACAATTTCAGATCTTACAGCATTCACTCCAATATCTTAAGCTAAGTCTTTAATTATTGGGAGTGGGTTTAACTATTAAAAACAATAATTCAGTGAAAATACAGTAAATAAGATAGAAGGCAAGCTGGCTTATATTAGTTCAGATTAAAAGTAAGATGGGACTGAAGAGAAACCAAGACTGATCTGCTATGCAGCCTCTGGCTTTTCCACAAGATGTGAATTCAACCCCAAAAAGAAAGACTTTATAACTGAGCCACTGCTGGGTTATAATAGCTTATATACTTTCCATGGGTTTACTTGTAAAAGTCATAGTTTCACTATCAAAATGCACAAGCTCAAAAGCTAAAGTATGCCTGTGTAATAGCTGCATTCTTTTTTATTTTCTCTAACACAAGTCAGTTTAAATCATTATAGTCACTTTAGGAATAAAATCACAACATAATGAATCACCAGTTCAACACAATCAGCCATTCTCAAGGATACAGGAAATAGGGCACTACATCTGAGAAGTTTTAGGGATGTATAAATAGCTTCAAAAAGCTTAGTGAATATTCAAATATAGGATATTTGGAAACCAGACTACCACTATCACCACCCCAAGATATCTCCCCTATTATTTTACCTAGTTTACTACAGAAAGCAAAACCATAAAAATCTCCTTCGCTAGTAAGACATGAATTTAACAGGGTTTGAGAAACAATGATTTAGAAAAGGAACAATTAAGAAAATCAGTAAAAGGCCTGAACTGCAGAATTTCAAATGTCAAGTCATTATTCAAATCACCTACAGCTTTCTATAGGATTATACTAATGCAAGGAATACTAGTCTAACCAACGGGGCTACTTAGGAGATAGATAATAGTTTGGAATTAGGCCATCAATTATATACACCATTTTTTTTTAAGTTTACATGCTTAATATATAGTTTATACATTTTCCTAAAAGCTTCCTCCACAAATAAAGGCAACTTCCATGCAAACACTACAGGAACTCCGTAGTAGTAAATTCTTATGATTTTACTCTTAATTGCACTTGAAAAAAGAACTTTGAGGGACACCAATCTCTGAAGGTGCCTGCCACCCACCTGTTTCTGAGTATGTCAAATGACATATAAGACATTTAACATTTTCAGTTGGTAAATAGCGTAAGGAAAGAACAAAGAAAAAAAAAAAGACATTTAACATTTACTGAGCACCTATATATACCAGACCCTCCCTCCCTCCCTCCCTCTCTCTTCTCTCTCTCTCTCACAGACACACACATACACACACACACACACACACACACACACACACACACACACAGAAAAATTGCTGCCTGTTAGGAGCTCACAGTGTAGCAGGCAAACAACATATGGAAATAATTACAAAGCTCTACAAAAGAGCAATAATAAAGATAGGTTCAAGGAAGGCTTCATAAAATAAAGTGGGACCTTGAAGAAGTAAGAGGTTTGGCAAGGGAAAAAAAAAAGGTGAGGCAGGAGTGGAGAGAGGACAGTTTTGGCTATGAAAACACATACAATGGGACAAAATAGCATAATAAAAAGATGCCCGGACTGGGTGTTTTTACATGACTAGATAGTAGAGAGAGCAGAGGGTGGCTGAGAAAAGAGAAAGGTGGACTTTGGGTAATAGTGGCTCAGAAAACTTAAACTTTACTTATTTTTTTTTTTTTGAGACAGAGTCTCGCACTGTGGCCCAGGCCGGAGTGCAGTAGCATGATCTTGGCTCACTGCAACGTCCGCCTCCCGGGTTCAAGAAATTCTCCTGCCTCAGTCTCCCAAGTAGCTGGGATTACAGGCACCCACCACCAGGCTCAGCTAATTTTTTCTATTTTTAGTAGAGACAGGATTTCACTACGTTGGCCAGGCTGGTCTTGAACTCCTGACTTTGTGATCCACCCACCTCAGCCTCCAAGTGCTGGAATTACAGGAATGAACCACTGTGCACAACCAAAACTTAAACTCCTCAAACTTCTAAGTTTTATTTATAAGCCAAAAATCTAGTCTGAGATGTTAACTTTCTGGCATGGACCTAACAGTTCTTTTCATTTCAGTATCCTCCTATGTACATTAAATAAGAACACTTCTCTGGTAAGTATATATGGAAGCAGAGAGAAAAACTCATTGGACAACTGTCATTAATACAACATAAGATGAATAAAATTTACGCTTTAAGAGTTAATGACTTAATGAGTATGTTTAAATTTGTAGTTAAAATTTTTAGTCAGCTATAAGGAATTAGACAACAGATCTGTAAATAAGACATTGTAATATTTTTAAACAGAGCAATGAGTTCTAGAAGTTGTCCCTAATTACAGGAGAAAAGAATCAACGACAACTTCCCAGGCATTACTCAGGACAGGGAATATTCAAGTTAGAAAAAGATTTAGGAAGATTATCTATAGAACATTAGGTGGTAGGCCTGGAAATCAAAGGAGCAATAATAGAAGCATGAGGTACCCACAGCTATATCCAGGTAGGGTTTGAAAACTGAGAAAGCAGCAAAGACAGAACATCTCAGGAAAGAGTAACTTTCAGTCGCAGAGTTCAAGAATGAGATTAAAACAGCAGTACAGAAAGGAAAACCAACATCATAAAAAACCAAGAAGTTAGCCAAATGTGATGGCTCACACCTATAATCCCAGCACTCTGGAATGCTGACGCAAGAGGATCGCTTAAGGCCAGGAGTTCAAGACCAGCCTGGGAACATGGCAAAACTCTGTCTCTATAAAAAAATACAAAAAATTAGCCAGAAATGGTGCCATAGGCTCAACTAACTGGGAGGGTGAATCAAGAGGATCACCTGAGCCCAGGAATTTTTTTGAGGCTGCAGTGAGCTGTGATCATGCCACCACACTCCAGCCTGGGCAACAGTACAAGACTCTGCCTCAAACCCAAAACAAAACCAAAAAAACTACAAAGATTAAGTTTCTTAGCTGTACTAGCCATATTTCAAATGCTCAAGATACATGTGGCTACCACATTGGACAGCTCAGACAGCAATCATTTTCAACCATATATTTGACAGAGCTGACCTAGACTTGTATTCCCAAATATAAACAGATAACCATCAACAGCAAGCATCTGAGGAACCCAGTAACATGGATATGATGCACCAAACTCAACAGAAGACCTTCTGAGGAAATATACTGGACATAAAAAACACTAAAAATAACCAAAATTCTCAGAGTATTTCTAAGTAAATTACAGTCATAAAATTATAAAATGCTATTAAAAATTAAAAGCAGAGCACCCAAAATAACACTTGCAGTAAGTAGATGAAATGAACACAGGTTGGTCGGGTGCGGTGGCTCAAGCCTGTAATCCTAGCACTCTGGGAGGCCGAGGCAGGTGAATCACGAGGTCAAGAGATCGAGACCATCCTGGTCAACATGGTGAAACCCCGTCTCTACTAAAAATACAAAAAATCAGCTGGGCATGGTGGTGCGTGCCTGTAATCCCAGCTACTCAGGAGGCTGAGGCAGAATTGCCTGAACCCAGGAGGCGGAGGTTGCGGTGAGCCAAGATTGTGCCATTGCACTCCAGCCTGGTTAACAAGAGCAAAACTCCGTCTCAAAAAAAAAAAAAAAAAAAAGAAATGAACACAGGTTTAAGTATCAGAGAGTTGAAAGAATATGCCAAAGGATTCTCGCGAGAATACAGTGTACACTTAAAGAGTATCTAACTACTGTACTTACTATTTACCAAGCAAGCGAGAAATAGAATAGAACCAAAAGACATCTAAGAGAAGTTTCAAAAGGATAAAAGTCAGAAACAAAAGAGAAGAAAAAAAGTATGGCAGATGACTTTATAAGGAATAGGGTCAGACAAAAAGGCACTCAGCATTCAGGGCACTGTTCAGGGTCTTTAGAAAATTAAAATGTAGACCGGGTGTGGTGGCTCACGCCTGTAATACCAGCACTTTGGGAGGCCAAGGCGGGTGGATCACCTGAGGTCAGGAGTTCCAGACTAGCCTGGCTAACATGGTAAAACCCTGCTTCTATTAAAAATACAAAAATTAGCTGGCGTGGTGGCATGCACCTGTAATCCCAACTACTCGAGAAGCTGAGGCAGGAGAATGGCTTGAACCCAAGAGGTGGAGGTTGCAGCGAGCCAAGATTGCACCACTGCACTCCAGCTTGGGCAACAAAAGTGAAACTCTGTCTCTAAATAAATAAATAAAATGTAATTTAAAAAATAAAACACACTAAGTAGAAGCTTACACTTACTAAGAGAGATTTGTGAAGTTTTAGATCTAAGGATAAAGAAGGAAAAACCCAGAACTTTCAAGCTGGGTGGCAGAGTAAACCAGAATTCATACATCCCAATGGTTATCTACCTACAAAAAAGAACTAGGTCTGATACCAGCTTCTCATTTCCAACACTGAATGAATGGTATCAGCATTTTAGAAATATCTTCAGGGAAAAAAAATTCGAGGATAAATGGTTTTGAATATAGCCAAAAGATCATTTATTCAGATATGAAAACACAATGAAGACACTCTCAATATGCAAACTCTTAGATTACCATTCACAAAAAAAGTTGTCTTTTTTTTTTTTTTTCTTTTGAGATGGATTCTCGCTCCTGTTGCCCAGGCTGGATGGAGTACAGTGGCATGATCCTGGCTCACTGCAACCTCCACCTGAGCTCAGGCCATTCTCCTGTCTCAGCCTCCCAAGTGGCTGGGCTTACAGGTGCACGAGACCACACTTAGCTAATTTTTGTATTTTTAGCAGAGATGGGGTTTCACCATGTTGGCCAGGCTGGTCTCAAACTCCTGACCTGGCAATCCACCCACGTCAGCCTCCCAAAGTGCTGGGATTACAGGCATGAGCCACCACGGCTGGCCAAAAGTTCTAAGTCTTTAAGCAAACATATATAACACATAAAGCAAAAAAAAAAAAAAAAAAAAAGCTTTTAAAAATGAGAAATAAAATCAATTACGCTGGAAAATCATCCCATCTGTCAGAAAATGCTGTATCAAAAATACAAAAGACATCCTATACATTATCCATTACATAATTAAAGAGCTTGATCTATTGACAGAGATCTTTGTACCCAACATGAAATACATTTTAAAATATCCAAAAAATATCGAAAAAGTATCCAGAGATAATAAAAATCCTAATTCCAAAAAGCCAAGAAAATCAGTATATAACAGAAAGCCTAACGGTGGTTTAGAAAACTGATTCACTTGGATTTTTAAAACACCCTTAATAGATCTGGGTTTTAAAAAAGACAAATTAAAACTGAAATTACATTTAGGCTTGAATAAAAAATGAGATGACTCTTCAACTTTCCATTAAAACCTATGCAATATTAACAAACCAGCAAAGTTTACATAATTTACATATTTAAATAATAAATAAAATTGGTCAAACTCAAAGGAGAGAGGAGGTTAAGGTTCTAAGTACTTTATTTTTCCAAAACAATTAACAATGGCATTTAATTAACAGCTATATAAAAAAGGAACTCTCATAATTACATAAAAATATAAAATTAAGGTAGTTTACAGTTAACTCTTATCTTTTTTAAAAAATCAAAGTATCATAACTGAGATTCAGGTATCTGTGTATATGCTAAATATGCATGCTTAGGAGACTGACAAGGAGCCAGCAGGCAGAACAGAAACCAGCCCCAATAACCATATGAAAGGCTGAGGGCAGCAGAGGACAGTACTTCCAGCAGCCTGTCACACTCTGTACCCCAACTTCCCTAGCTTTCTTCCATTACAATGAATGTTTTCACAATCAACAGGCACACAATGCTATGAAGTTAGAATTATTAAATTCAGAAATATCATCATCCTCTCTTCATCTTACACATAGTATTCCAGGATAACATAATTCACTAGTATTGCTTTTTTAGCTACCAGAAAAAAATTAGTTCTATGAATATAGAACAGGTCAGAACCTTTCAGAAGATGCCAACAGCAAGTCATGTTCTTTTGGCACACTGTCATACAAAGTCAGAAGTAATCAAAGCCTACACAGAAAGACTAGCACTATCTAAATATATCAACCACACACATTCTAAATTTCCTTTAAAATGCAAATACTAAGGGTAAACTTCAAGACATCGTTTCTTAACACTTAAGGTCAGCCAAAGTATCTCTACTAACTTGGGGGAAGGCTATTTTTCAAACCAAGATAAAAACTAAATGAAGTTTACCACTGACTTGTCTCAGGACAGCTTTATGCTAGAGACCGAGGGAGGGTTGTGGTGGAAATGCAGTATCTAAGTAATATCTAAAGTAACACAAGTGGCCCCAGACACTACCCAGTATTTCACTGGCCTGTCCAATTAAAAACTTCTCTACTGTGGGGCATTAGATCCCCTTGCCACAGGATACTAAGTTAGCTATTTAATAGCAATTACTTACAAATCTTAATATTATCTGTGAATCTAGAAAGTGACAGAGAAGAAAATTATTTGAAACAAAAACATATTACATGATTTGGCAAATAATCTCTCCAATAACCACATTGTTAATGACTCACATTCCTTTATGTCCACTTCAGGGTTCCTCCTCCCTTCTGTGGACTCTCCCTAAACCTGCAGTTTATAAATATTTAAATTAACCCAGTGATTATTTAAAAATTCTTTTTTTTTTTTTTTTTTTTGAGACAGTTTCACTCTTGTTGCCCAGGGAGGCGTGCAGTGGCACAATCTCGGCTGGCTGTAATCTCCAACTCCTGAGTTTTCAAGCAATTCTACCTCAGCTTCCTGAGTAGCTACATTACAGCCATGCACCACCATGCCCGACTAATTCTGTATTTTCAGTAAAGACAGGGTTTCTCCATGTTACTCAGGCTGGTCTCAAACTCTCAACCTTAGGGGATCTGCCCGCCTTGGCTTCCCAAAGTGCTGGGATTACAGGTGTGAGCTACCACACACAGCCTAAAAAGTCAGTTTTCTAGGCTCCATCAACAATTGCTTTGATTCTGGGTAATTGGGATGGAGTCAAGCTGTAACTTTAAAAGCTTCTCAGGGGAGCCTAATAAGCAGCCTAATTTGGGAACCATTACTCTAAACTTGCATTGTTTTTGTTTTGTTTTGTAGTCTCACTTTTGTCATGCAGACTGGAGTGCAGTGATACAATCCTGGGTTTAAGCAATTCTACAGCCTCAACCTCCTGAATAGCTGAGATTACAGGCGTGCACCACCACACTCGGCTAGCTATTTTTGTATTTTCAGTAGAGACGGTTTCACTATGTTGGCCAGGCTGGTCTCAAACTCCTAAACTCAGGTGCTCTGCCTGCCTTGGCCTCCCAAAGTGTTGGGATTACAGGCGTGAGCCACCACGCCTGGCAGTTTTCTATTTTTTAACCTTTATATCTATCCCCCAAAATAGATCAACTGCAAAGTCCTGGAGATGGGCAAGTGGCAAGTTAGAATATTCCTGCAGCCCCCATCACGTAGCTCTCATTTGGCAAACTGTCCAGCATGTTTATTCCTAACTCTAAAAAAAGAAAGCAGCAGCAGCTTTAGAAATAGCTATAGGTTGCTAATCTGACACTAAATATAATCATAGGAATAAAAGCAAGCCTAATAATCTACTCTATCACAGCCTGGGCACTGAGGTAAAATGCTTTAGAAGTGTTATATATACACAATTTCATCTAACCCCACAACAATCATACAGGGATGGACACAAACACTCAGAAATTAAGTAGCATGTAAGGTCACCTAGCTATGAGTGTCTGAACCTAAACACAAACCTAACTGAAAAATGACTTTCCTAACTAGCTAAAAATATAAAGTAGGTATTAATATTCCAAGCCCCAAATGAAAAATAATTCTAAACTCAGTCCTCCAAGACTGATAGTTAATGCTAAGTATTTGTTTAATCCACTACACAAATAGGAATACAAGCTTTAAAAAAAAGGGAAAACACAACGCAAAACACTTTTACAAAAAAATCTATGTAAAGAAGCTGGGTTCAGTGGCTCACACCTGTAATCCCAGCACTTTGGGAGGCTGAGGAGAATGATCACATGAGGCCAAGAGTTTGAGACCAGGCCTGGCCACCATCTCAACTAAAAATACAAAAATTAGCTGGGTGTGGTGGAGCGCACCAGTACTCCCAGCTATTTGGGTGGCAGGAAAATCACTCAAACTGTGCAAGTGAGTTTGCAGTGAGCTGAGATTGTGCCAACGTACTCCAGCCTGGGTTGAGAGTGAGACCCTGCCTTGGCACCGCCGCCACCACCACCACCACCACCAACAAAAAAAAAACAATTCTGGAAAGATTACAGAATACTAATTTTATGGCGTAAGAATGTCTTTCATGAAACTAATGATTAACTCTAAATCACTTTGTTTTTCTCCTTTTCTCAGCATTTCCTAATTTTTCTACAATGAATGTGTACTAACAAAATTTTAGTTATATAAGCACTACGTAGCTCTAGGACCCATTATTTCCAATCTTGCTGTACATAAATATGGCATTTCGGAAATCAATCATATGAAAAACTTTTTTTTTTTTGAGACGGAGTTTCACTCTTGTTACCCAGGCTGGAGTGCAATGGCGCGATCTCGGCTCACCGCAACCTCCGCCTCCTGGGTTCAGGCAATTCTCCTGCCTCAGCCTCCTGAGTAGCTGGGATTACAGGCACGCCACCATGCCCAGCTAATTTTTTTTTTATTTTTTAGTAGAGACGGGGTTTCACCATGTTGACCAGGATGGTCTCGATCTCTTGACCTTGTGATCCACCCGCCTCGGCCTCCCAAAGTGCTGGGATTACAGGCTTGAGCCACCGCGCCGGGCCGAAAAACTTTCTTTAGAAAAATAAAAATATGTGTAAAACCCAGACAGGCCAACAGAGTGATCACACTCTTCAGAACTACATTGTCCAGTTCAATAACCATCACTCACATGTGGCAATTAAACACACGAAATGTGACTTGTCTGGGCTATAAATGTTAAACAGACACTGGATTTCAAAGGCTTTGTACAAAAAAATGGAATGTAAAGTTTGTCATTAATAGTTTTTAAAGTATCAATTACATGTTGAAATATTTTTGATATATTAGGTCAAATAAAATACACTAAAATTCCTTCTTACTTTTTAAGCTACTAGAAAAGTACACATACAGTTTGCATTTGTGGCTAACATATTTCTACTGAACAATGCTGCTATAGAACCTTGTTTACAAAGTGAAGCATAGGCATCATCCAAGATCTTGTTAAAAGGCAGATCTCTGGGCCCTACCCCAGAATTGCTGACTATAACAGTATCTCCAGGTGCTTACTATACACATTCAAGTCTGAGGACCGCTAATCCAAAATACTGTAATTTCATTCCCCTTAAATTATAACAATCCCAGTATTTTTTAATCTATCCATTTAGTGAACTGCTATAAAGTTTCAGGCACTATTCCAGGCAATAGGAATACAAGATGGATAAAAACATTAAAACTCCCACTTCCTCTTCTGGTGGAGCTTATATTTCACAAAAGGCAAGCAAACAAAATCTAAAATAGTCAGTTCTACGATAACATTTGTTTGAAATACATGAATTTGTCTGAAAGCTACTGATATATCAGAAAACAGTAAATTTCCCACTTACATGTATTTTCATCTATGAGAAACAGTAGCTACACCAAGCTGCACAGGAATTCGCAAGGCACAGATACGCATAGCTCGAACACCTAACAGCTTAGATCATTACGAATTATGAGTCAGATCCATCCACATTTGGTGTTACAACTTTCTGTCTCATATCAGGTAACTTCCATCCATCACTTCACAGTAATTCATCAGCTGCAACCCTTCTGGTAGATGGCCACTTCCACAAGAAGTCAGGTCTTGGTCAAGGTAAAGTGCCATTTATTGGGATGTTAAGGTATTCCTTAACCATTTTGTATGTATAAAACTAGGTTACAATTTTTATTAGGTTCCTACATTTTTAAAATGGGTCACTGACAATGTTTTTGGTTACTGTGCTTCTAACCCCATTTCCCCCATAAATCCTCTGGTATAATTCAGAATAGCACAGTGACTTTCAGGAATGCCCCTACCATATTAAGGCAAAATGACTATAAGTAAATCACAACAGGTCACCTTCATACAAGGAAGGAACAAGCAGGGGCAAGGAAAGAATTATGAGAATCACTGTTTCAGAATGTTCAGGAAGGGCAGAGAAGGCCCTGTGAGAGGGTGACACTTAAGCAGACATATTACTTAAGTGAGTGAGTACACTAGGAAAAACATAAAGGAGCATAATGTGCAGCAACCCCAAGACAGAAACGAACTTCTGCCTGCAGGACCAGTATGGAGAGAGTAGCAAAAACAAGCAGAAGAGTTGTAGAAGTGGCTGAAAAAATACCCAGACACCAGATTACACAGGATCTATTATAAGCCTTGCTAAGAAATAGGGAGTCACTGAAGGGCTGCAAGCCTGAGACAGCTATGAGGTGACTGGCCTTTTAACTGGATCACTCTGGCTTCTGTGTGGGGAAACAATTACATTATGGACTCAGAAACACCCAGGGGGCTCTTGCAGAATTCAAGCTAAGAAAAGGTGGTAGCCAGAACTAAAATGATAAAGTATTGAGTATGAGTTATATTTGGAGTATAATTCACATAATTTTTTTTTTTTTTTTTTGAGACGGAGTTTCGCTCTTGTTACCCAGGCTGGAGTGCAATGGCGCGATCTCGGCTCACCGCAACCTCCGCCTCCTGGGTTCAGGCAATTCTCCTGCCTCAGCCTCCCGAGTAGCTGGGATTACAGGCACGCGCCACCATGCCCAGCTAATTTTTTGTATTTTTAGTAGAGACGGGGTTTCACCATGTTGACCAGGATGGTCTCGATCTCTTGACCTTGTGATCCACCCTCCTCGGCCTCCCAAAGTGCTGGGATTACAGCCTTGAGCCACCACGCCCGGCTAATTCACATAAAATTTTATGTGAAGAGACTTCCTTTCCAGTTTCAACAAAAGTAGGTTAAATACTTCATGTATATTATGATTTCATCAGTACAACAGGAATAATACTGATCAGCCTATCTCAAAAGACTACCACAGAATTAAATGAGAAACAAATAGAAACCCTTTGAAAATTATAAAGCATCATACAAATCCTGAAAAAGACTGTTCATATATTTGCCAGCCTCAAATAACTGGTTTTGCTGGTAGGTGGAGGTTGCAGTGAGGTGAGATGAAGATCATGCCACTGCACTCCAGCTTGGGCACGAGTGAGAATCTGCCTCCAAAAAATAAAAAATAATTAAAAAAAAAAAGTCCTCACAAAAATCGGTTTTGTAATGATTAAATTGACAATGAGTTATATCTAGTGCCTGGTATAGCATCCTAAACGCCCAGCTTATTTCCATCTTCACTTTTTCCAGCATCATAACAAAATAATACACTATCCCTAAACGATTCTGCACTAAATATAGTAAGGTAACAGATGCTTAACAGAGACAAATTAGAATACATAAATTTTCTGTGAATTATAGACCAATACCCTGGTTATGTTACACCAGAAATTTTAAATACATCTTGCACAACTAGAAAACAGTTCAATTAAGACTGTCTTAAAGGATCTAAGTGAACTCATTCCAAAATATTCTTATGATCGTAAAACAGAAATACCATTAAATCATAAATACATAACCATCTCTCTAAAAATATAAAAAATGTTAAAATGTGATGAGAAGCCCTATGACATATGAGTTGGTACTAGTGTTCAAATTTAACAATTTACGTGCACAGATGCTTACATCAGACACTGTTTTCTAAAATTTAAAAAAAAAAACAAAACACTAAAGAGTTGAAGCATTAAGACTGCTACTCCTTCAATCTTATTCCATTTCTCTTGAAATGGAATATGTTTCCTGTGTTTTCTCAATTGACCAATGAAAATCCAATGCAAACATTTCTGCATAGTTTATTACAACATCAGAAAACACGAATCAATGAAAAAGGTCATGTGTCACTATTTTTACTAGACAAAAGAAATATTTAACATTAGTCAACAGCATTGCTAAAATACAAATATTCGTATATTAGATTATATGCAATATTTCCATTCTTTGTAAACAAGTCTATCAACATGAGGGATTAAGAGAATGGGCTTTTCCTAGTGAAATTTGTATCATGCTTCTATGTCAAAACTTATTTTGGAAAATAAAACACTAATGTGACAACTGGACCTAGAACTACACAAATACATTTTATCAACATACTATCATTTGACAAGATGTAACCACTGAGGGAAGATGAGTGAAGATATGAGGAGGATAAAAGCAAAAACGCCTTCAAACTAATTCATGCCACGGTAACCACCACCGAATAAGCTTTCGATACCCAAGGTGTTTCATCTCTGCCAGTGTGTAAGTTACCAGAGTTAAAGAACTAGTTTTCAGACTCAAGTCTGTCGCGATTTGTTCAATTTTTAAAAAATTTTCCCTCATTTCTAAAACTGTAAAATGAGGATACTATCTGTTGTCTTCCAATGTCGATATCAAAAGCGATTGTTAAATGTATACTTCCTATACATTTCTAATGTTAGTAATTTCTAGTATTACTAATGCAAAGCATATTTCAAAGTCATCTAAATAACTATAAGACCATGTTGCTCAACTGCTAGTCTATTATTCAATATGAAAGATTCAAGCGTTACTAAATTATGTAAAAAACGATGACAAGACCAATTATCCCCAAATAATCACTTCTAATTCCTTCCAAATGTTACTATTAACCTTTGTTTGAAAATTAGGGAAATGAAAACACATATGCAAATTTTTCCAAAGATATAGTTAAATGACAAGATAAAAACTTCCCTTTAGGCCAAGTGCAGTGGCTCATACCTATAATCCCAGCACTTTGAGAGGCCAAGGCAGGCAGATCACTTGAGGTTTGAGACAAGCCTTGCCAACATGTTGAAACCCCATTTCTACTCAAAATACAAAAATTAGTCAAGCATGGTGCTGCATGTTTGTAATCCCAGTGGCTTGGGACATGGAGGCAGGAGGATCATTTGTTCAGGAGACGGAGGTTGCAGTGAGCCAGGATGGCACCACTGCACTCCAACCTGGGTGACTCTCTCTCAAAAACAAAAAAAACACACAAACACACACATATACAAAACCTAATGATTGTACCTTAAGGTTTTTGCTTTTGGTTACTTTAACCAAAAGATTGCATGTTTATAGACATATCAGAGAATACATAAAAATAACTAATTTCATGAAGAAACCTTTCAATTATACCCTTACATAACCTCTTTTAAATTTACGAGACATTATTTCCTTTAATAAATCCTAAAGTATAAAATCTCTAACTAAACTATACATGCTGTTAGCAACATCAACCTTATTTTAACTAATGAAATGGTTTTCAGTCCCTGACTTCTCATTTTTTACAGTGTATCTGAAAGTCCTTTGATATATTACTTCCAATCATTTCTCAATGAAATCCAAGATGCTAAGAAATCTAGTACTTACTGAAACATGTGGTGATGCCAGTAAAGCCTAAGGAAAACATAAATACACTTTACAAGTTCCACATTTGTTTAACTTGCTTTGTAAAATGCAAGTTACAAATCATAGCATACAGGTTCTCATTTAGTAAAGAAAATCATTAAACAAATCTTAAAGTGAAAAAACTGGAAATTAAGTAGTTCAATAAACAATACAGTAAGTAACCTGCTATTACCTTAAGTTTTTTACATGCTGAGAGCTTAGATAATCCTACTCACTTGCATTTGATTTTTTTATAATGGTCTTGAATTTATGTATTTGAGTTCTTTTTTCTTTTTCTTGTTTCAAAGAGACAGGTCTCACTGTCAACCCAGGCTAGAGCGCAGTGATGCAACCACAGCTGTTAACCTCAAACTCCTGGGCTCAAGCAATCATCCCACCTCAGCCTCCCAAGGAACTGGGACTGCAGGCAGGCATTATCACATCCAGCTATTTTTTTAGAGCCAGGCTCCTGCTATGTTGCCAAGGCTAGTCTCAAACTCCTGGCTTCAAAGGACCCTGCCATCTCAGCCTCCCAAGCAACCAGGATTACAAGAGATGAGGAGCTGCATCTGGGTGAATTATTTTTGTTGTTGTTGTTGAAGATAGGATCTCATCTGGGCACCTAGGCTGGAGTGCAGTGGCATAATCTCAGGTCACTGCAACCTCCGCCTCCCAGGTTCAAGTGATTCTCCTGCCTCTGCCTCCCTAGTGGCTGGAATTACAGACACTCATCATCGCATCCGGCTAATTTTTGTATTTTTAGCACAGAAAGGGTTTCACCCTGTTGACCAGGCTAGTCTCGAACTCCTGACCTCAGGTGATCTGCCCACCTTTGCCTCCTAAACTGCTGAAATTACAGGTGTGAGCCACCACCCCAGCCTGAATTCATTTTTAAAGATAAAAATCTAAAGGAGTTCATAATGCCAGCAATAAAAGTCATACATATACACTTTTAACATCTTAGCACCAAACACACCATTAGCAATAAAGCAAAGACTCCAGAAGTCAAATTATAATGACTAAATAGCTCAGTATTAAATGAGAAAAAACCACCATTTTACATTTTTTAAAGACAGTATTAGTATCAAAGATGTATAGCTCATGGTGTTGTTATTTCTACGTAATATAAAGGCATAAGGCATTCAGGTATATTAGAGATGGTACAGACAGGAATGGAATTACAGTATTAGCTGGAAGACTCCAGAAGACAAGCAGCTAAAAAGACATCAAGTTTCTTGCAAATCAAGCTAAAGAAAGATCAGGAAAGATGCAAATTTCTAAAAACAAAAAGCTAACAAGTACCTGGAGTTCAGACAGGAAGGACAATGAAAAATCAAAGTGAAGAAAAAAATGGGAACAGAAAAAGTAAGTGGTTAAAACACCACTAGCTCTCAAGCATCAAAGCACTTAAGAATAGCTTCAAGGCCAGGCTCACATCTTAATGAGTATCACACAGAGTAGATCCCCCAGGTTTGTTGAATGAGTAACAGAATGTTCTTGGGATTATTTCACCTGTAAAAGAAGTGGCTGAGCAAGGTTTGCTAGAACTGTTTGAAAGCATTTACAAAGTTAAGTTTGACAGCAAAACTGACTACTTGGCATCTGGGGGTAACCTGGATCATAGTCACTAGAATCAGAGCCATTTGTAGGAGGATGAGATGCCATACCCTATTTTGTTACAATCACTAAATTTTACAAAATAAAGTATAGTTGTTAAGTACAACCAGTACCTGCTCTCCATGAGCTAACATCTGAAATGAAATCCACTATACAAGAGTGACTGACAGATAGTACCATCTCAGACTTTCTCAGGGTTTATGTAACGCTATGGAAAACTTACCCACCAAACTGAAAACTTGAAGAGCTTAATTTTGCAACCCAGTAACTTCTAACACTTTAATAATCAAATATACCTGCTACTACAGTTACAAACAAAAATGTGGTCTTTATCTGCATAAATAACACTAAGCTGTAACTAAATTCATAGAGTACTTTCTCCTCACCCAAATTATTCAATCCCAGTGTAATCTCTTCTGACTAGTATTTTCTCAAACCAGTAATTATGCAGAGGAAGCCAATGTTTCCTGATATATGATCACACTGAATAAAGCTGATTTCTGTCAAGGAACCAGAAGATGCAAGGTATTTTTTTAAAGTAAGCAAAGTATTGAGGAACTAGTTGCCAATGGGGGCAAAAAGCCACATAGTACTTTATTGAGTTTCTTTGGAAGCTTTTAATACGGTAAATCTGCTTAACATATGTTATCTCCTTAAGCAATATGTTACAGTATGAGAAAATATAGACGTCTTTAATAACTTTATTGAAACTGGATGCTTCTGACATGAAATGTAATTCTGGCAAATTAAGTCTGGAAGTAGCTACTGAGTTGGTTTTGTTTACTTATTCTCAGCCTCCTACCACAAAGAGCTTGACACAAACTTGTAACTGAAGGTACAGCATTGTGCAAAATAAATCACATTAACTTTTAAAAAGAATCGTTCAATAAATAAGGCATAAAAACCACATCACCAAAACTGGAGAATACTGAAAATAAAATGTTTACAACAAAAAGCAAGAATGTATTCTCTAAGTCACAAATAATTTTTTAAATCTGGGAACTATCCTGAAAAAACATACTAGCATTGTAATAAAAGGGATTTGAACACCTTAAAAAGTAACAAACTGAAGCAACAAGAAGGATCTCTAAATAAATTGAAATCTTTACTTAAAAAGGGGAAGGTTCCTTTACTGGAAAAATATCCTGCATTTTTCCCATCCTTAAGAAAGCATGTTTTAAACTATACTTATAAATTCATTTCCTTATTATCAGACACTAAAGTCCACTTTTTATTTGTTACAGTCTCCTCTGTCGCCCAGGCTAGAGCACAGTGGACCAATCACAGGCTCACTGCGACCTCCACCTCCCAGGTTCAAGTGATTCTCTTGCCTCAGCCTCCTGAGCAGCTAAGACTACAGGTGTCTGCCACCCCAAGCCTAGCTAACTTTTGTATTTTTAGTAGAGACAAGTTTTCGCCTGTTGGCCAGGCTGGTCTTAAACTCCTGACCTCAAGTGATCTGCCCACCTCGGCCTCCCAAGTGCTGAGATTACAGGCATGAGCCACCATGCCTGGCCTTAGATTCCACTTTTTAGATACTCACGTCAACATCTTATTTCTACAGTAACTTGTTTAAAGGGAAAGGACAAAAAACTGATAGTAGTAAAGTATTTTAATGACATAACCACACAGTAATTTCAAGCTAGAAATACTACTGCTGCCTGTTTTATATACAGCTACTGTGAAAGACATATGTCAAAGTTTCAACAAGAAAGTTACTCACCACCATCCCTCTCTCTAACTCTGTGAGTATGCACATTTTTGGCCTTACTGTGACCTGTGCTGTCGCTGTATTTGTTTTCAGGACTATCAGATCTCCGCAACATTTTATTTGGTGGTGAAGGATCTGCGGCGTCTCGCATCTTTTCATGTCTGTGATCACCACTACTGGGGTGACTCTTTGATGAATACTTAAGTGCCTGTAAAACATCACCCCCCCAAAAACAGACAGAAAGAATTGAAACCTTAAACTTAACTCCAGAAACTAATTTAAACATAAATTTTGGTGTATTAATGTCATTAAATTTTATGAACTTAAATTTCCACTTTGACTTCTGCTCTATTCTTCAAAGTTTCTCAGACAAAACCTAATGCTTAAGTGTTACAGTAACACTCCTGGTACAAATCGTAATACTAAATGTAAAAAAAAAAAAAAAAAAAAGAATCATTCCATTATCTTGTAACTAAATCAAACCACCTTGGCACACTGATTCTGAAAAAAAAAAAAAATCTGGGAATATTTAAAATCACTTTTTGAAAGTTTAGTCAGAGGAAAACTAGAAATTCAGTACTACTGCAATCAATTTCTGCTCTACAACTGATATGCACAAACACATGAACAAGCACACGTATATTTCTGCAAACCTACAAAGAAAAAAAACCCCACACACCAGGTTCTCCAATTCTATGATTCAAATAAAGCATTTCAGACCTAACTTCCTTACTCTTACAGGTGTGGGAAACAATTTTAACGTATAAAAATACTGACCAATACACTAACGTGAGTACTATTTCTAAACAAACAAAATGCACTCAAAATAATGGTTTAGTTTTATTCCAACGTATCTTAAAACAACCATGATGTACTAGTCTGTTGCAATATGTAATTAGTTATGCTTTGGAGGGCAGATTCAGTAAGGTTTAATTTTTGACATATCCAGTGTTTTACACATCAGAGAACAGTGTTTTCAAATTCAGCTGTATAACACAGGAATCAGGTTAGAAACCTGCACTCTGATTCTTTAAAATGTAGAAAGGATTTCTGTAGTCATCTGACGGTTAACAATCATTTATAATGTTTCCCTCCTGAAAACTGGGGCCACTTGCATCATAATCCTTAGAACTTTACAGGCAACGACTGCAGTAACAAAAAGGAACCCACCTACCTAGAACCACCTACATCAGAACGAATTATCCAAGTACCGAAAAATCTCAATTCTTACAGAAACGAAAGCACACATCTTTTACTTGTACGGCAATTAAGCATACCAAAAATATTAAAAGGGGAAGATAGTACTTTTTAACCGACTTAAAAGTTGTAAGTCATTTAGCTATTTATCCCAGGTCCTTCACTTAATTTTAATGCCTTTGCATTAACTTCCAGTTCCCCAATACAATAAATAAATAATTAAGCCTCGGAAGTCACCTATCATCTCATCCCATCGATTCCTTCACCCGCAAATAATCGAGTCAGGTCTTCCTGGCTGCAAATGATTTTTTTTTTCCCCCCTAAATCAGCAAACTTCCTCCAGTCACCTGTCAAAATAAGTCACTAAACCTCACTGGAGAGGGCCAAAGGCACCAAACCCCGAATTTTAAGGGGACCCGCGGTGCTGGTTTCGGATGTGTTACACCGAAGGGCCTGCAGCGACTTCTGAGGCCTGCGCTCGAGTAGCAGTCCCTCCCTTCCCCCTTCGGCCCCTTCCAAACCCTCCACCCGGCCTCGGCTGGTACCTGGTAAGGCTGCGAGTCCCCCCTCCGGTCGTGACAGCTGAAAAACAGGAAGAGAAAGCAGAGACATAAGACAAGGCGTGGGTGGGGGGCCAGGGAGGAAGAAAATGGGTCCCCCACCGCCCCTCCCCGCGGGAGACCTACCCAGCGCCCCGGCGCCGAGCCCGGCGCGCACAAGGCGCAAACCCGGAGCCTCCGGGAGGGCCGGGGAGGGCGAAACGCCGCGCAGCCGGGCCCCCGCTCCCCGCCACACTCCGTCCCCGCCAGCCCGCCCGCGCGGCCGCTCCTCCTCCCCAACCCGATCCGGATCAGGGTTAACAACAAAAATGGCGGCCCGGCCAGCTCCAGATAAGGAGGAACAGCCCCCCCCGCCGCCGCCGCCGCCGCCGCCCCCCGCCGCCGCCCGGCCCGAAACGAAAAGACAATTTACCCATCACTGAGTCTCTGCTGTTTCCTCGCATACATTACCATCAATGCCCGGCCTGTGAGTGTGTGTCGGGGAGGGGGGAGAGCGGCCGCGGGAGGCGGGCGGGCAGGCGGGCGGGCGGCGGCGGCGGCGGGCGGCGGGCAGCCCCGGCACCTGGGCCCGGCGCGCCCTCGGCGACTCTCAGCACCTCCCAGTTACTGGCGCCGGCGCTCCCGGGCCATCTCCCTCCGTCGACACCACGCTCACTCTCAGCCCGGGCAGCGGCGCCAACTACACGGCGGCAGCGCGAACCGGGGGGAGGGGGGCAAGACGATGCGTCCGGCTCAGCCCCGCGGAGAGCGACTGCCTCCTTCGCCTTCTCCTCCTCCTGCTCCGCCGCCTCCTCCCCTCCTCCCCCCGCCGCCGCCGCCGCTGCTGCCGCCGCCTGGTCCTTCTCCTCCTCCTCCTCCACCTCCTCCCGCCGCCGCTGGTGCCGCCGCTGCCGCTCCACCAACTACATCCGGGCAACTCGGACGCTGCCGCCTTCGGGAAACCTCGGCAGTTTCCGCCGCTCCCCTCCTCTCCCACCCTCGGCCTTCCTCCCCGCCCCGCGCGGGTCCGGAACGCCGCCCTCGGCAAACCTCGGTTGGCCCGGGCCTCTTTCCTCCTCTGAGGCCTGGCTCTCCTCCTCGCGACCTGTCAGTCCTTGACTTCTCTTCTTCACACGCGAGTCCGGCCACCGCCGTTTCCGTTTAGGGAGAGTCTCGCTCGGGCGCCCGCTCGAGGCTGGTCCCTGGGGCTCCGGGCTGCGCGGGGAGGGAGCCGCCTTCCGGAAGAGGACGGTGGGGCGCGAGCGAAGCCATCGCGGACTTAATAAGGGAGGCTGCGGCGGCTGCGCGTGCGCCCAGAGGCGCCGCGGGAGGGGTCCGTCGGGCGAGCTCTCCGGCCGCGGCCCCCGCCCCTGTGGGCTCGGGAGGAGAAGTGGGAAAGCCCCTGGCGAGACCACGGGCGGACGCTTTCCGTGAGCCGCCGCGTCTGCAGTCGCGGAAGCCACGCTCTGGGTAGCAGGGAGTGTGCTCCGGCGGCCTCGGGCCGCTGCTGGAGGCCGGAACGGAGCCCGGGCCGCGGCCCCTCACCGGACGCCTCGGGCGCACGGGCCCTCCGCGGGGCAGGGGCTGCAGCGAGCTGGCCGGGCGCCCTTTAGACGTAAGTCTCACCCTGCGCCCCGAAGCGGGAAGGAGCGCACACTGGCCCGGCGAGAAACGGCGGAGAGGAGGAGCCGAGGGGTGCTGTGCCCGAGGCGGAGACGCCTGCACCGAGCGGGGAGCGCCGTTCGGGGCAGGCGATGAACGCGGTGCTGGATAGTGGAGATTTCGGGAGGTGGGTTCCTTGGGAACAGCGCTGCACGTCTGACTGCCCCACCTCCCCTCCCTTGTTTTGAGACAGGGTCTCGCTCTGTCGTCCAGGCTGAGTGCAGGGGCGCGATCACAGCTCACTGCAGCCTCGACCTCCCGGCTCAACGGATCCTCCCACCTCAGCCTCCTGAATAGCTGGGACCACCGGCATATACCACCACGCCCGGCTAATTTTTTTAAAAAAGTGTTTCCGGAGATGGGGTCTCGCTATGTTACTCCGGCTGGTCTTGAACCCCTGGCCTGAATCCTCCCGCCTCGGCCTCCCAAAGTGCTGGGATTACAGGCGTGAGCCACGGTGCTCGGCTTCTCACCCTTTTTAAGGTTTTGCATACCCAGCGGTGCCCCGCCCACCCCCTGTTTATCTCTCACTTTTTCCCGCTTCTGATTCTTCTTGGCCGACGTCCGCGAAATTCTACATATTGAGGTTGTGGATGTGAATAAAGGCTTGAGGTGTGTTAGGTGAAATTGCTACATATGAGATCTTATATACTGTTGCAGCCACATTGGGAGAAACGTTCAGTATACCAAACAACCGTTAGCTGAGAGTGGTGGTATCCCGTGATTGATTTTTTTTATTTTATTTATTTTTTGTTTAAACTGTAAGGAAACATTAGTTAAAAGAATTGTAGTAAGCATAAATATATTTGATTAATACAGAAGAGGCAAATGGTAAACAAGGTAGAAGAAAAAAGACCCCCCCCACCCCCCCAAAAATAGCAAAAAGTAACTGATTTATTTGGTATCCCGGAAGTTACATTATTGCTAGACCTAATAAATAGATGAAGAGAGAGAATGATGTAGGGAGAAAGGCCTTGAAATCACAACTGGGTAGAAAAAAATTTTTAATTACGTAATATTTGTCACATCAGCTGCCAAACATAAAGCTTATTGCTGTTTGTGGCGATGTGAAGACCAATAAAAAGCCTATTTAATGCTCACTTAAACTATCAGTGACTTAAAAAAAAATTCCCAGTGGCTGAAATTATGAAAAAAAAAAAATCGGTGCATCTCACCTGCAATTTCTGACACGTTTGTAGCAAATCCACTGAAGCCAAGAAATATCAGGAGTACAACAAATAACAAACGTTACATAGAAACTTTTTTGAAAACTGGCAGCAAAATTACTACTAATTTGTTTGATAACTAGGTGTCTGCTGAAATTCGTATAAACCATTTGCTCAAAAGTAGCCAGTCATGGTGCATGCCTGTAGTCCTAGCTACTCCAGAGGCTGAGGCTGAGGAATTTCTTCAGTCCAGGAGTTCGAGACTCAGTGAGTTGTGATCAAACCACTGTACTCCAACTTGGGGGACAGAGGGAGACCCTGTCTCAAAAAATAAATAAACCACCTTACCATAAGTAACAAAGTGGAGGAAACAGTTCCAGGCAATGTACAGTTGATCCTCATTCAGGGATTCCATATTTGCAGACTGGAACCTACTGTCTTAAAATTTTTTGGAACCCTAAAAAATACTCTCAGTATCTGCAGATACACAGAGTTGGAGAAAGTTTAACTTGCTTGACACCCACTTTCCCAGCTGAGGTTGAATGAGGCAACATTCTGCCTTACTATTTTAGCTTTTATACTGTAAACAACTGTCTTCTTTACAATGCATTAGTGCCTTTTTTTTTTTTTTTTTTTTTTTGAGATAAGAGTCTCACTTTCACCCAGGCTGGAAGGCAGTGGCAGGATCATGGCTCACTGCAACCTCCTCCTCCCGGGTTCAAGCGATTCTCCTGCCTCAGCCTCCCAAGCAGCTGGGATTGTAGGCGTGTGCCACCATGTCTGGCTAATTTTTGTATTTTTAGTTAGAGATGGGGTTTCACCATGTTGGCCAGCGTGGTCTCGAACTCTTGACCCCAAGTGATCTGCCTGCCTCAGCCTCCCAAAGTGCTGGGATTACAGGCCTGTGAGCCACCACACCCAGCCTGTTTGCGCATTTTTATTGGTGGTTTTGCTATGTTAAATTCCTCCCACAGGTATTGCTGAACTGCTGTCTAATATTCCTAAGCAAAAAATGGCTGTGCTGTGTTACAGAGAAAACACAGGTGCTATTTCATTCGAGTTTCTCCTTAGTGCTTTTGGCCATGAGTTAGATGTTAATCAACAATATATATTAAATAAGGTATCTTTATACAGAAACACAACGTAAAACAATGTTATATATTGATTGATTGACAAAAATATCGTGGCCAGAGGCTTGCAGGAATTATCTTTACCCTAGGAGCAGGTCAGTGTTCACAGAGACTTTATTGAACATAGCTACCGCAAATATTGAGAGTTGTCAGAATCATCTGTGCTTGTTAAGGAACGTGTCTAAGTGTTACACCCATTCATTATCTAGCTTAGGTAAAACCTTCTCTGTATATATGCCCTCAACTCCTTCTTACCTGCTTAAACAACATCCCTGGTTAATTCACTGTATGCCTGCTGCACAGCAATTGAACTTGGCTGAAGAAAAATACAGTCCTGCTAATTCTGAAGTGAGCACCACAGTCCCCCACCCCCTGGGGCTGTATTTCCCTAATCCGTTTAACCTGCCCTCTTAAACAACTGTTTTACATCTTCTAAATACCTCCTCATTTGTAGGTCATTAACTTGCTTGTTACCTCTCAAAAAAATACCGTAGAAGAAATCAGAAAGTAGTAACTACTCCCACCATTGCACCTACCAGCCTATCTACATCTGAATATAGCGCAACACTCCGGTAACTGGATAAACTGTCGAGGTTCCTAAAACCAAACTTGCCATTTTTACATTTAGTTGCATTTTACTCTTAGAATTGTCAGCGTTCCTTATGATTTTCCCCCTATAGCTGGATCACTTCCATCAACTTTTAAACGTGCTGTATAAGCCACCTTCTTAAAACAAACTATTTTGATCTGAATCTCCCTTCAAATACCATTCCATTGCTCTCTGATCTGCTGTCCTTTACAGAAATACTTTGTCTCCACTTCTACTCTCTCTTGAACCCACAACAGTCAGACTTTATTCCCACACTCCTGAACTTGCTCAAGATGATCTGTAGCTTCCAAGTTCTCAAGGCTGATTTTTATTTCTCGGTCTTCATCTCGTTTGTCAGCAGCATTTGACACAGCTGATGACTTTCCTAAAGTTCTGTAAGGTCTTTGAGGCTGACCGCGCCGTGGATGTCATGTTAACTTCTGTGACCTGCACCGACACTCCAAATGAGTTCCTGGAAAATCTGAAATAACTGGAAGGCCTACTTAATGTTGAGACATCCTCTTTCGTTCCTTATTCTCGCCCCAATTGATAAGGCCATTGGATTTTGTAACCGACCTTGGTCAATCTCTTGACTCCACATCCTACGACCCCCTCCCAGCTTGCAAAAAACCTCCGTAAACTATAACTTCTGTGATTATCCACTGCCCACCGCACACCTTTAAAACCAGCTCCTATCCCACCATCCTTCGCCGCTCTTTTCGGACCCAGCTTACCTGCACCTGGGTGAATAAACAGCCATGTTGCTCACACAAAGCTTGTTGGGGGGAGGGGGGACGGGAAGGAGGGGAGGGTCTCTTCATTCAGAGCACACATTTTAACAAGTTCCTTATCTTACCTACCAGGATTTCACTTTCTTTCTTGCTTCTCATCTTTTCTAAATGGTTATTCCTTAGACTCCTTGCTGGTTTCTCCTTCTTTTCCAGCCTCTAAATGCTGGAATGCCCCAAGATTCAAATCTCACAACCTGAACTCCTCTGTTCTCTCTCCCTAGGCAATCTCATTCAGATCTCTAGCTGGATGAAACCCTCATGTGACGCTCTAGCCCACACCGTTCCTCTGAACGCAAGACACACTTCACTGCCTACTTTATAGCACTGCCTGAATTTCTAACAGGGATCACAAACTTACTGAATTCAAAAATAAACTCTTAATCTCTGCCCCTCTCCCCAAACAAGTCCTGCTGAGATCTTCTCAATCTCATGAAATGGCAACTTCATTCTTCCAGTGGACGCTAAAAACTCTGCATGATGGCACTCTACCACCATGTTGCTGCCTTAACCCTGATCCATTTGCCATATATTTTGTTCATGGATTGTTTCCCACTAGAATGAAAGCTTCATGTGATAATATCATGTTTGTTGAATGAAAAGATATTTGCCTACAGAAATATATACAATGAAAATAGCAAAATTGAATTCTCAAGAGGAAAAGGCATATAGGTTCCATTTCTGTTTGATTTCTGAAAGAATAAAAGAATTATAAATCTAGTCCTGTTCTCACAAACAAGATGGAGGAAAAAGCTAGCTTATTCCTAATACAGGCAAAATACTCTAATAGATAATATTCAAAAATGTACATGAATTTGCATGTATAGCAAATCTTAAACCAGATTATTTTCATTGCCATCTAATGAGAAATATCAAGTTTGTAAATGAGTAAAAAACCATATTTCAACCTGTAGACTGAACACGTACCAACCAATAGAAGGGGAAAACTATCAACTCATAGGCTATATATAGGTGACCAAGATTTTAATGTGATTCTATTCAAAGAATTTTCAAAAAATGAAATCCTCAAGCTTCCAGTTGTGACGTACCAACCAATAGAAGGGGAAAACTATCAACTCATAGGCTATATATAGGTGACCAAGATTTTAATGTGATTCTATTGAAAGAATTTTCAAAAAATGAAATCCTCAAGCTTCTAGTTGTGAAAGGGACTTTAAAAGCGTTGCTGCAATTTCTAAAGCATCATAAAATAAGGATGTATTCCCTAAAATGTTCATATACTTCATTTGTGTCTCTTTTTTTTCTCTGCCCTTGCCTTCCTCACAAACTCAGGGTAATATAGTGATTAAAACATGGGTTTTAGAAACAGTATGACATTATGTAGAGTTTCGGCTATGGTATTAACTGACTAGTAACGTGACCTTGGGAAAATTACTAGTCTTAAGGATTATGCTGCTTTGTCTCTAAACTTGGTTTAATAGGGTATAGTACTGTTTGTAAAAGTAATCTAAATTACATAACTAATTTAGCAGTACCTGGCACATACATACTTCACTACTGGTGGTCATTCATTTTTTAAAAAATATTGTTGAATTTCTGTGTATCACGTCTTAGGAATGTAGCATTAAGCAAAGTCACTTGGATTCTGCTCTTATGGAGTTTATATTTTAATGAAGTGTAATACATAACTAAAAGGAGATACTTTGGGGTCACAAATTTGTCACATGAAGCTTTCATTCAGTTATGAGGGAAAATAACTACAACAAAAATTACTATCTACGAAAGGGGATTAAAAACTTCCAGGACATCACCATCTCAACATATGGTATAACCTTGTAGGCAGGGATGATGTAAATAATGCAATCAGCAGATCCTGGGAGAATTACTTACTGACTCAAGACTGGCCATTTTTGGAAGTTCTTCCAGGTAATATATACTAAAGTTCAGCTAATGTTGAGAAGCGTACCCTAAACCCTTCACCTGTGTCTGGCAAAATTTCGTCCTGAATTAACCCAGTCATTCATTTTCTCAGTACCTCTGAGCAGTTAAACATGGCTGAAAATTATAAAATAATGGAATAGACTGATTCCACTTGAGCCTCATCATCACCGAAATCAAATGACATAGTAATTTAGAAAGTAATAAGTGCTACAAAGTGGGGTAAGATAAAGCATTGGATGGAGGAATAGTGTTTTCAAGTAGAGCAGTTATTGAGCAGGTGGCATTTGAGCTAAGATTTAAAGGTGATGAGGTAGCAAGCTATACTGGTGCCTGGAAAGGAATGTTTCTGGCCAAGGGAACAGCAAGAGCAAAGGTCCTGAGGCAAGACTGTGCCTAATGTGTTCAAAATAATAAGGAAAGCTCTGTGGTTGAAGGGCAGTGACTGAGAGGGAAAATATTAGGAAATGAGGTGGGCTTAAAGGAGCGGGTGGAGGAACAGATTGTCAAGGATCTTATGGGCTGTTATAAGAAGGTTGGCTTTTATTCTAAGTTAATTTGAAGCCACTGAAGAGTTGTGAGCAGAAAACGACATGGCCACTGTGTTGAGAATAGTCTATATTGCAAGGGAAGAAGCAGGGAAGCTAGTTAGGATGCTATTGTATTGCCTAAGTGCCTAAAGTTACTGTTTCACAGCAGAAATTGAGCTGCTTGTCTAAGGTCGTTTTCTTTACCTGTGCTTTCTTTCCACCCCCCCCCCCATTCAATTCACCTTATATTATCAATTATTCCTTCTTTTGTATATTCAGGCTCTCTTTCATCTGGATTATTTACACTGGTCTTTAAACATATCTAAATCCTACCACTAAAATACCCTTTCTTGACCCTATACTTCTTTTTTTTTTTTTTTTTTTTTTTTTTTGAGACGGAGTTTCGCTCTTGTTACCCAGGCTGGAGTGCAATGGCGTGATCTCGGCTCACCGCAACCTCCGCCTCCTGGGCTCAGGCAATTCTCCTGCCTCAGCCTCCTGAGTAGCTGGGATTACAGGCACGCGCCACCATGCCCAGCTAATTTTTTGCACTTTTAGTAGAGACGGGGTTTCACCATGTTGACCAGGATGGTCTCGATCTCTTGACCTCGTGATCCACCCGCCTCGGCCTCCCAAAGTGCTGGGATTACAGGCGTGAGCCACCGCGCCCGGCCTACCCTATACTCTTAACTGCTCACTTCAGCCAAACATCTGGTAAGTCTTATCTGTATTACCTCACCTTTTCATTCTTTACTCTCCTATTTACATTTTAGGTCACTGTAGTCTGAAATCTGCCCCCATAATATTACCAAAATAGATTTCCCCAAGGCAGTGGTTCTTCAAGAAGCAGTGGTGAGTCTCCAGGGAGCATTTGGAAATGTGTGGTAGCATTTTTTTATTATCATTTGTATGTTTTCAGCATAACTTAAGGGTGAAGGGTACTACTGATATTTATTTACCAGAGGCCAAAGATGCTAAACATGTAGCAATGCACAGAATAGTCCTTTATATTTAAGACTCGTCCTGCTCAAAATATCAATGGTGTCTCATTTAGAAATAGTGCTAAGGTCACAAACAACTTCTTTGTACCTGTGTTTAATAAACATTTTACTTGATCTCAGAATATTTGTTCCATCTTCCTACTTGATCTCAGAATATATGACATTGATAGCTACTCTCTTTGCATTGGCCTTCTCTCTCTCTTGGCCTCTGTGGCACAACATATTTTGTATTTTTTTCTTCCTTCTCTGACTGCTCCTCTCATTCCTTTTCACAGACTCATTCTCATCTGCTCCACTACCAAATGTTGAAGTTCTTCAAGAATCAGTCCTTTGGAGGTGATGTTATTGAAAATGGTGAGTAGGAAACTCCAAGAGCCCATTTCTCCACAAAGCCAGTGAATAAATTGGTAAAAATTGTCAGAATCAGTTTTTTTTGTTGTTGTTTTGTTTTGTTTTTTTCTTTGTTTTGTTTTTGAGATGGAGTCTCACTCTGTTGCCCTGGCTGGTGTTCAGTGGCGCATCTCGGCTCACCACAACCTCTGCCTCCCAGGTTCAAGAGATTCCCCTGCCTCAGTCTCCAGAGTAGCTGATACTACAGGCATGTACCACCATGCCTGGCTAATGTTTGTATTTTTAGTAGAAACAGGGTTTCACTATGTTGGCCAGGCTGGTCACAAACTCCTGACCTCACTACCCATCCGCCTCAGCCTCCCAAAGTTCTGGGATTACAGGCATGAGCCACCACACCTGGCCCAGAATCAATTTTATATGAATTCTGGAATCTAGTCGAACATTTATAGTAACCAAGGAAACATCTTTTTAAAAAGATGGCTGAGGCCGGATGTGGTGGCTCATGCCTAGCACTTTGGGAGGCCAAGGCAGGCAGACATCATTTGAAGTCAGGAGTTTGAAACCATCAAAAAAAAAAAAAAAAATTTAGCTGGGTGTGGTTGTGGGCACCTGTAATCCCAGCTACTTTGGAGGCTGAGGCAGGAGAACCTGGTAGGTGGAGGTTGCCAACCGAGATTGTGCGACTGCACTCCAGCCTGGGTGACTTAGCAAGACTCTGTCTCAAAAAAAAAAAAAAAAAAAAGATGGCTCAATCCCCGGTAGAGCTTCGTATCACTTCAGCTTACCCTGGTGCCAGTCTTGAAAAAGAACAAAGTTAAAAGACTCACATTTTGTGATTTCAAAATTTACCACAAAACTACAGTAATCAAAAGAGTGTGGTACTGACATAAAGATAGATCTATAGGTCAATAAAATAGAATTGAGAGCCCAGAAGTAAACCTATACATCTGTGTCATTTTTGACAAAGGTGTTAAGATAGATCACTGGGGAATGGTAGCATTTTTAACAAATGCTGAGGATACTGGGTATCCACATGTAATAGAATGGATTAGGACCCTTACCTTACACCACATGCAAACATTAAGTCAAAATAAATCAAAGACCTAAATATAAGCATGAAACTATGCAACTATTAGAAGAAAATATTGGAGTAAGTCTACATGGCCTGGGATTTGGCAGTGGATTCTTAGTTATGATACCAAGAGCACAAGTAGCAACAGGAAAAATAAATAAAATTGGCCTTAATCAAAATTTAAAACTTTATACATCAAATGACACTATCAAGAAAGAGAAAAGAAAACCCACCGAGTAAGAGAAAATATTTGCAAGTCATGTATCTGGTAAAGTTGAAATAACTCTTTCAAGTCATCAGCTGAAAGACAACCCAAGTTAAAAATGGGCAAAGGACGTGAATAGACATTTCTGCAAGAAAGATAGTATAATGGCCATAGTACAGGAAGAGATGCTTCACATCATAACCTTCCACCTTAAGGGAAATGCAAATCAAAACCACGAAGAGGTACCACTTTCTGTACTCACTCGGTTGCTATTGTTAAAAGACAATTATTGGCAAATATTGGAAATTGGAAAGCTCAAATTGCTGGTGGGAATATAAAACAGTGCAGTCACTGTAAAACAGTTTGGCAGTTCCTCAAATTTTTAAACGGAATTGACATATAACCCAGCAGTTCTAAATATATACTCAAGATAATAGAAAACAAATATTCAAAGAAAAACCTCTACATGAATGTATACAGCAGCACTGTAATAGCCAATAAGTAGAAGCAACCCAAACGTTTGTCATTAGATGAATGGACAAATTGTGGTATATTCATACAGTGAAATACTCTGCCATGAAGAGAAATTATGTACTAGTATATGTTGCAACATGGATCAACCTTGAAAACATGCTAACTGAAAGAGAAGGCCACATGTGTGATTCTATTTATATGAAACATCCAGAAGAGGCACATCCATAGAGACAGAAAACAGTGGTAGATGCTAGAAATAGGGAGTTGCTGCTTAATGAGTTTCTTTTTTGAGTGATGAAAATATTCAGATTTAGATAGTGGTGATGCAAACATTGTGAATATACTGGAAGGCACTCAATTATTGTACACTAAAATGGTTAAAATGGTGAGTTTTATGTAATATAAATTTTACCTCAATAATAATTTTTTAAAAGTAGTCTCTTTCTTAGTCCATTTTGTGCTGCTCTAACAGAATACTCAAAACTTTATAAAGAACAAATGTTGGCCAGGTGCAGTGGCTCACATCTGTAATCCCAGCACTTTGGGAGGCAAAGGTGGGTGGATTGCAAGGTCAGGAATTCAACAGCCTGGCCAACATGGTGAAACCGTGTCTCTATTAAAAATACAAAAATGAGCTGGGCATGGTGGTGCATGCTGATAATCCCAGCTACTTGGGAGGCTGAAGCAGGAGAATAGCTTGACCCTGGGAGGCAGAAGTTGCAGTGAGCTGAGATCACTCCATTGCACTCCAGCCTGGGTGACAGAGTGAGGCTTTGTTTTTTCTTTCTTTCTTTTTTTTTTTTTTCTTTGCTAACTAGAATAACCAGTTTAGAGATTCTTTCTCAAAAAAAAAAAGAAAGAAAGAAGGAAAGGAAAGGAGAAAGGAAAGGAGGAAAGGAAAGGAAAGAAGAACGAAAGAAAAGAAAGAAACTGGCCCACAGTTCTGGTGGCTGAGAAGTCCTAGATGAAGCTGTCACATCTGGTGAGGGTCTTCTTACTGCCTCATAACATGGTGGAAGGTATCACATGATGAGGGAGCAAGAAAAGGTGCTTTTGTTACAAGATCATTCCATTATAATGAACCCACTCCCATGATAACAATCTATTCATGAGGGTACCCTCATGACCCCTTCATCTCTAATTAGTCCATACCTCCCAACACTGTAGCATTGAGGATTAATTTTCCAACACAAGAACTTTGGTGGACACAGTCCATAGCAGTCTCACTCTTTGCTAATTTTTTTCCATGAATTCTTCCACTCCTGTGGCTTTTATGTGCATTTACCATTTATCCACAGATGCCTCACTAGAGGCAGTTTGTATCTTCAACTCACATATTTTTTCTGAGTTCCAGATGTGAATATCTTACTGTTTGCTTACCTACCACCTCCACACATACACTTCAAATGCAACGTTGAAATATAAAACTGAGTTCATTACCTTTTCTCCTAAATTTGATTATCTTTGAATGTTTTCTGTCTCACTGAAGATAGCTTCCAGTCATTTAAAGTTTACTGTATGTTAGGACTAAAGTAAGTGCTAATCCATTAATTCACTTAATCCTCACAAGAACCTCAGATAGTACTATTTTATATTTGCAGTGAGAAAGTTGAAAGGTAAAATAACATATTGAAATCATACATCTTTTAAGTAAGGCTAATCTTCAGCAAAGGCAGCCTGACTTCTCAGAGCCTGTATTCTTTTTTTTTTTTTTTTTTTTTTTTTTTTTTGGAGACGGAGTTTCGCTCTTGTTACCCAGGCTGGAGTGCAATGGCGTGATCTCGGCTCACCGCAACCTCCGCCTCCTGGGTTCAAGCAATTCTCCTGCCTCAGCCTCCTGAGTAGCTGGGATTACAGGCACACACCACCATGCCCAGCTAATTTTTTGTATTTTTAGTAGAGACAGGGTTTCACCTTGTTGACCAGGATGGTCTCGATCTCTCGACCTCGTGATCCACCTGCCTCGGCCTCCCAGAGCCTGTATTCTTAATGCCATTGCTATACCATCCTCTTACCTTTTCTAGAGACCTGGACATCATCTTTGTCACTTCTCTCCTTTACATCCTTTATCCAATTGATCATGACGTCCTATTAATTTGACTTCCTAAATAACTCTCACTCTATCCAATTCATTTCATCTGCTACCACCAGCCATATTGATGAAGCCACCATCTTTTGTCTGTACAATGACCTCTTAACTAAGCTCCCATGTTCACTGAGAACCTAATAAAAATTTTTATAAATATAAATTTGTATCTTACAGGTAGGAAATTTATATTCTTCTCTTATTGTGCCCAAGGAACATTTCCAAATATTAATCATAAGATTGACCACCTAGAAAATCATAGTGAATTTCAAAAAGTAGAAATCTTAGGGGCTACTTTTCAGGTAATGCAATAAAATCTAAAGTCAAAAAAGGTTATTTTTATTTCTTGATGATTTTACCTGCTGGTTTACTATCAGTCTCTCCAACACTCCTGCCTCAATTCCTGATTATTTTAATAGGCACAACAATGAACTTTTCAATACCTTGACCTCCAGCTTCTTGGACACCTCTTTCACTCTACTTAAGCCACTCCTTTGGTCTTTCCTTAGTTACTGCTTATTACCATTAACTGCAAACTTTGAATTATCTCAGCTTCATGCATCCACTTTTCTGGCTGTCACATCCTGTCTTTCCAGCTTTCCCCTCTAGATCCCTAGCTCCTAATAATTCTCTAACTTCACTGGTAATTCTAATATAGTGATTCTATTACTGTTTCACTGTCCCTCGCCCAATTTTCTTCCTCACTTGGCTTAAATTCTATAGCCAGTCATTGATTGGATATTCCTATTACCCACTGGCAAAACCATAACTCTAATCATTACTCATCTACTCCATTCTTGCTCCCCTGTAGCTGAATATGACTGGAAGAAAAATGCAGGGGTTTCACTTCAAATTCATGAAGACAGACCTCATATGACCTCAAAATGCTACCAGTCAATCAAATTATATTTTCTCCAAGTTTATTCACTTGTAGTCAGTTTGGACTGCTACAACAAATTTCATAAACTAGGTAGCTTATAAACAATAGACTTTTCTTTCTTATGGTTCTGGAGGCTGGGAAATTCATGATCAAGTCACCAGCAGAATTAGTGTCTGGTGAAACCCAGCTTTCTGGTTCATTGATGGTGACTTTTCACTATGAGAAAGTAAAAGAAAGACCCCTATGGTGGAAAGAAAGAGGGGTCTTTCTCGAGTCTCTTTATAAGGACATTAATCTCAATAATGAGGACTGCCCCCGCCATGATCTAATTACCCTCCAAAGGGGATGAGGCCTTCTAATACCATCACCTTGGGGGGTAGGATTTCAACATACTAATTTTGAAGGGACACAAACATTCAGACCATAGGACTCCCTTTTCCTGAGATGATTTTATATAATTCTCCTCTCTTTTTCAAATATCCAACACTTTCTACTCCCAGTCTTACTCTCAGTGATAACTCTTGTTCCTATTTTCTGGAGAAAATCAGACCAATCAGAAGAGATTTCCCGCCACTAAATCTATCTTTCTGGCAGCTTCTGAACTCATATAATGTTCTTTCCAGACTATTACTATACGTATATGTATATGTATATGTATATGTATATGTATATACATATGATGTCCATGCTCTCGTCTCAAGTCAGCCTCTGCTTCTGTACTAGATCAGGGTTGTCAGAATGCAGCCTGTGGGCCAAATCTTGCTCTTTTTTTTTTGTACAGCCCATAAGCCAAGAATAGATTTCACATTTTTAAGTGCTGGGAAGAAAAAAGTATATACAACAGAGACCATGTGTAATCCACAAAACCTAAAATATTTACTCTCTGGCGCTTTCCAGAAAAATTTTACTGATTCCTGTACTAGATTACATTCCCTCACACCTACTTGACAGCAACACAGCAATTCTTCCTTCTCTCTTCTACATTAACCAGTTTTTGCCTACATTCAAGATTATTTCCACCAGCATTCCAGCATTCTGTTATTTCTCCCATCTTTAAACAGACCGAAAAAAATCTCGACGCTGCTTTTCTTGCCAGTTACGGTCCTGTTTCTTTGATCCCCTTCAAAATACAGCACCTTGATTTTTATTTTATTTTATTTCTTTGAGACAGAGTCTTGCTGTGTTGCCCAGGCTGGAGTGCAGTGGTGTAATCTTGGCTCACTGCAACCTCCACCTCCCAGGTTCAAGAGGTTCTCCTGTCTCAGCCTGACCAGTAGCTGGGATTACAGGCATGCACCAACATGCCCAGCTAATGTTTGTATTTTTAGTAGAGACAGCATTTCACCGTGTTAGTCAGGCTGGTCTTGATTTCCTGACCTCGGGTGATCTGTCCCCTCAGCCTCCCAAAGTGCTGGGATTATAGGTGTGAGCCACCATGCCCGGCTAGCACCATGAAATAATAGACTATACTTGCTGTTTTGGATTTCTCCTTTCTAATTCTCACTTGAACCTACTCCAATCAGGTTTTCTCCTCTATCACAAAGACCACTGTCCTTATCAGGGTTACTAATGGTTTCCGTATTCTAATTCCAGTGGTCAGTCTTCAATCCTAATTTATTTGACCTATCAGCAAAATTTGACAAGTGTATCACCACCTCCTCCTTACTTGATTGTGGGAAAACCACACTGCGTTTTCTTCCTACATTGCTGATGTCTCCTTTATTGGTCTCATCCCTCTCCCAGGTCTGTTCACACTGGAGCGCCCCAGGGCTCAGCCTGTCTTTCTCCATCTACACAGCTTGAGGGATCTTACCCAGTTTCATGGCTTTCAAAACCACCTATTTGCTGACAATTCCCAAATGCATATGTAGCCTTGACTTCTCTCCTAAAAGCCTTATGTCTTTATCTGACAACCTATCCAACAGCTAAATGTCAAATAAACATCTCAAAACCAAAACATCTAAAATCAAATTTCTGATCTTCAGTCCTAAACCTCTTCCGTAGTCATCCTCATTTTATGAATGTTAACTCATCTTTTTAATACCACACATTCATTGTATCAAGAAATCCTGCTGGCTGTATTTTTTAAATGGAACTAGAGCCTGACCTCTTCTCAGTTCCTCTACTGCCATCACCTTGATCCAAGCTGCTACTGTCTCTCACCTGGGCTACTGCTCACACCTCCTGCTTCTATCCTTTTTCCCTGTAATCTATGCTTAAATAGCAGCCAGTCATGATTTTGAAATGTAGATTATGTTGTGTCCCTCATCTGCTCAGGATTCTTCAGTGGCCTCGAATTTCACTCAGTGAAACACAAAGTCATAACAATTGCCTAAATGCGCTACATAAACTGATCCCTGTTACCTCTGGGACCTCATATCCAACTCTCCACCCTTGCTATTCTGGGCACGTACTAATTTAGGGCTTCTGCACAAGCTGTTTACTTTGTATTCTTCTGCTGCGTTATTCACTTGGCTAACTACCTCCCCTCCCTTAAGTCCTTCCTTCAATTCCACCTGCTCAGTGGAGGCTACCTCGATCACATTCTTTGAAACTGCAGCCCCTCCATCTGCACATGTGATTCTCCTTCCTCTTTTTCATTTTTGTGTTACATAAAACACTTATCACCTTCTTGCATGCTATATAATTTATGTATTATGTTCATTGTCTAGCTCCTGCCCCCAATGGAGGCTTTACCCAATGAGGGTAAAACTCGAATCTCTTTCGCTCTTTGATATGTTCCAAGCACGTGGCTCATAGTTAATACATCATAAATATTTGTAGAATAAATAAAAATGAATTTGAAGACTTACCAATTCTTTAAAAACACTGCAAAATAATTACTGGATTATAGCAGAAGTTAAAGTTGAGATTACAGATTGTATACAAATTGAAAAACTAGAATACTTCATATGAATATGTACCGAAAGTGAATCAAACCTAAGCCCAGAGAAAAATTCATAGATTAAAGGAATATAATGCCTAAAAAAAAATTCTTATTGTGATCAGAGCTCTTATAATGACCTTTCTACCATCACTTCCTGCATCAATCTCCTAGCAAAGCTACTGGGCTTTCTCTCCCGAAGTTATTACATCATAACAATGGTTCTCAATGTGTAGTTGCTGGACTAACTGTATTAGCTTCACCTGAGAACTTGTTAGAAATGCAAATTCTATTTTAATAAATCCTCCAACTGGTTTTCATACACGAGATTGTTTGAGAATATTGCATTAGACTCAGGAAGCTTATTTCTTACTGACTTTTTCTTTCCTCACATAGAGGAATAGAGTCTGCTGTTGATTCAAACGCTGTCTCGCTTAGGGACACAAATGTAATTGGTCAGACTGGGTTAGTATAATAGATAATTGGCTCCCCCATGTTAGCCAATATAAAATCATCTTTAATTCTGGATGCATTTTGTTCTCCATGTATACCTTGAGTATCATTTCCTTAACTTCTATTTTTAAGATAAAGCAAAACAAAATTATTGTGTTGACGTCATAATAATTGGCTTATATAAGCCTTACAGGTTTTATTTTGAGGTTGATTATCACAAACAGTTTTTTTAGAATATCCTGTTTAATATCTACGAATATGTTTTAAAAGAAATGTCAAGGCCAGGCGTGGTGGCTCACGCCTTTAATCCCTTCTCTTTGGGAGGCCGAGGCAGGTGAATCATGAGGTCAGGAGTTTGAGACCAGCCTGGCCTATATGGTGAAACCCTGTTTCTACTAAAAATACAGAAAATTAGCTGGGCTTCATGGCATATGTCTGTAGTCCCAGCTGCTCAGGAAGCTGAGGCAGGAGAATTGCTTGCACTCGCAGGTGGAGGTTGCAGTGAGCTGAGATCGCACCACTGCACTCCAGCCTGGGTGACAGAGCAAGACTCTGTCTCAAAAAAAAAAAAAAAAGGAAATGTCAAGACTTACATTGAAAACATCTTAAGAATTTACAGATGGACATAAAACAATTTGACATAGTCAAAAAAAATTGAATTTTCTGGTTAGAATAACTTAATAGTGTAAAGATACATCTTTACACTATTAGTATATGCATGTAATACAATAATTTCAATCATCATCATCATAACTTTGGGGAAATAAGGCTAGTATTTGATAAGTTGATTCTAATATTTATCTTGAGGAATTCATGAAAAAATTCAAAATCATGAGGAAGAATGAGGGAATACTATACATTAAAATGTACTGTAAGTCTAGAGTCATTTACAAAGTATGTTATAGCTACTGGAAAAGAAAAATACTCTATGAATCAAAATACTTCAAAAACACATCCATACAGCTATTAGAAATCAGTGAATTATAAAGGAGGCATTTTAAATCAGTAGCAAATTGATGGAATATTTAAGAAATGATGTTGCAATATGTGTCTACCCATTCTGAAGAAAAAGTTAAATCTCTTCTTTACATTGTACTTCCAAATAAGTTCTTAATGTATTAAATATCAAAATGTCAAAAAATAAAGGGCAAGTGCAGTGGCCCACGCCTGTAATCCCAGCATTTTGGGAGGCCAAGGTGGGTGAGTCATGAGGTCAGGAGTTCGAGACCAACCTGGCCAACATGGTGAAACCCCATCTCCACTAAAAATATAAAGCTTAGCCAGGCATGGTGGTGCATGCCTGTAGAACCAGCTACATGGGAGGCTGAGGTAGAAGAATGGCCTGAACCCAGGAGGCAGGGGTTGCAGTGCGTCGATATTGCGCCACTGCACTCCATCCTGGGTGGAAGACAGAGTGAGACTCCGTCTCAAAAGAAAAACATAAATAAATGAAAAATAAAAAAATAAATTATGAAAGTACTGAAATAATATATAGGAGAATTGTTTTGATCTAGGTATCAACAGAACACGAAACCCGGAAGTCAGAGAGAAAAACACTAACAGATTTGACACAAACAAATTCATAACTTCTTTGTGATGAAAAATAAAGTTAAAAGGTAAGTTATGGATTTGGTGAAAATAATTATAATACATAAAAGAATCAAGCAGTTAATACGTATGCTATACAAAGAACTCCCAAAATTAGTAAAAATAACAACTCAACAAAAAGTAGATTATATTAATGTATAGATGAGTTACAGGAAAAGGAAATACAGATGGCCAATAATAAATGTTTAATCTCATATATCAACTAAGAAATAGAAATAACATTGAACTTTCAGTATAAGGCTAGACTGAGCACCTGTATGCACCTCTCTTTCAAGGTCTTTATTTTTTTTAATTTCATCGTTACATACCCTGATGTGTATCACCTCATTATTATCGTCACTCTACAAATACGTAAAACTAGGAAGTTAAATCATTTGGCCAAAGTCAAACAGATAATAAAAGCGGCAGAGCTGGGGTGTGCACTCAGCAGTGGACTCTAGAATCTACCCTCTAACCCACCATACTATGCTACCTCTAAACGAATTAAAGCAGATCTGGGAGTGGCCAAGAAACTGTCAGAAGATCTATGAAGTTAAAACTTTTCATAATAATAGCAAAACATAATTTGGCTTTTTTACTCTTTCATGAGTGTACAGTGTCATTTTCCAAAGGCTTTATGACATGTAATGTTGCAAAAGATTCAATGCAGAAGCAGATACGAGAATTCAGCTGATATCCATTAAGTCTTATATTAAAGGGTTTATAAAAATGTAAACAGCCACTTGTGTTTGGAAATATGTAACTATTTTTCATAAAAAATATTTATAACGTAATTATTTTAAATGAATTTAGAAATAGTTTTAAATTTTCTCACTTTTAATTTCTAATTGGTAAATATCAATAGATAAAATCCACATAAACAAAAGCTCTTTGTATTCCTCAATAATTTTTAAGGATGCAAAGGGATCCTGAGGCCACAGAGTTTGACAACTACTGAGTTAAAGAATTACCTCCGGGCAACTGACAGCTGAGTCAGTTAGGCCTGTATCCCCCTTCACTCACATATACAGAGGGAACCCTCTTAGAATCTGTGGTTTTGCCCCAGGAATAAAATCGCAAGAGGTAGTCTGAGCAAGAGCAAAGTATGGAATGAAAAATCGTTTGAGATTGTGCTATGTCACCATCAGCCCTTTTCTATTTGATGGGCACAAACTTCTGCACAGGTGCAAACTGTTGAATATCACCCGTGGTCAATAAATGGTCCCATGTGGCATGCTAGCAGATGCTCTCTGTTAGGGAAAGGATGTGCTTATCTAGTACCAACAGTAAGAAAAGTCCTAAATGACAAAGGAATAACTGATGTTTATCATGTTGTGCCTGAAAAGACACCTGATTCTTACTTTCCATTTACAATACTGCAGTGGCTCGTGCCTGTAATCCTAGCACTTTGGGAGGCCGAGGTGGGCAGATCACTTGAGGTCAGGAGTTTAAAACCACCCTGCCCAAAAATTGGCTGGGTGTGATGGTGGGTGCCTGCAATCCCAGCTACTCAGGAGGCTGAGGCAGGAGAATCGCTTGAACCCTGGAGGTAGAGGTTGCAGCGGAGGTTGCAGTGAGCTGAGATTGCGCCATTGCATTCCAGCCTGGGCAGCAAGAGCGAAACTCCCTCTAAGAAAGAAAGAAAAGGAAGAAAAAGAAAAGAAAAGAAAAAAGATTCCTTTTAAAATAAATGTAATGGCCAGGTGCAGTGGCTCATGCCTATAATCCCAGCACTTTGGGAGGCCGAGGCAAGTGGATCACTTGAGGTCAGGAGTTTGAGACCAGTCTAGCAAACACAGAGAAACCCCATCTCTATTAAAATTATAAAAATTAGCCAAGCATGGTATCGTGAGCCTGTAATCCCAGCTCCTCAGCAGGCTGAGGCAGGAGAATCATTTGGATTTGGGAGGTGGAGGTTACAGTGAGCTGAGATTATGCCATGACACTCCAGCCTGGATGACAGACCAAGACTCCGTCTCAAAAATAAAATAATAAAATAAAATTGATTTTAAAAATTGAGTTGATTTAAAATGCTAGGAAAATGTTGTATATGTAAAGATGGCAAAAATTGTTAAGTGAAGGAACATTGATGTAAAGCAAATAATTTGTCTGGGGTGAGTCTCTGATGTAGTAGTTGGGGGTCTGAGAAAAATGGGGCAGATGTGAGGTGACTCTAGACCTCCACGCTAAGGGAGGCAAGAAGCAAAGCGGAAGGGCAACTCTGCCTGAGGGTGAAAGATTGAAACTCTGCACCCTGGCATTCGTGAGAGGGTCTATCTCTACTTGTTCCTTCCCCAGGAAATCTGCTTACTGGTATGTTTAACTTACTTACACAAAGCTTGTGTTCACCCCTATATGTCTTCTGCTATTCAGTCTTCATTGCAGACTTAATTTTCCCTTAAAACACTATATGCTCATCTATCTGATAAGGAATTGCTATCCAGAATATATAAAAAACTCTCTATGGGGCCAGGCATGGTGGCTCACGCCTGTAATCCCAGCACTTTGGGAGGCCGAGGCAGGTGGATCATGAGGTCAAGAGATCGAGACCATCCTGGTCAACAAGGTGAAACCCCGTCTCTACTAAAAAAAAAAAAAAAAAAAAAAAAAAAAAAATACAAAAATTAGCTGGGCATGGTGGTGCATGCCTGTAGTCCCAGCTACTCAGGAGGCTGAGGCAGGAGAATTGCTTGAACCCAGGAGGCGGAGGTTGTGGTAAGCCGAGACCACGCCATTGCACTCCAGCCTGGGTAACAAGAGCGAAACTCCGTCTCAAAAAAACAAAACAAACAAACAAAAAAACAGCTCTCTACAACTTAACAACAACAATACAAACTCAATTGAAAAATGAGCAAGGGACTTGAATAGACATTTTTCCAAAGAAGATATACAAATGGCCAATAAGCACATAAAAAGATGCTTAGTGTCACAAGTGAAATGTAAGTCAAAACCGCAATGAGATACCACCTCACACTCATTAGGATGGCCAGTATAAAACCAAAACAAAACAGAAAATAACAAGTGTTGGCGAGGATATAGAGAAACTGGAACACCTGTGCACTGCTGGTTGGAATATAAGATGGTGCAGCTCCTGTGAAAAACAGTTTGGCAGTTCCTCAAAAATTTAAAAATGTATTTACCGTATGATCCAGCATTTCCACTTCTGGGTATACACCCAAAAGAAAACAGTAACACTAACAAATGTTTGTACACCAATGTTCATAGCAGAGTTATTCACAAAAGCCAAAAGGTGGAAGCGACCCAAGTGTCTGTTGATGGATAAATGGATAAACAAAATGTGGCATATTCATATACTGGAACATTATTCAGACTTGAAAGAGTAAGGAAATTTTGACACATGCTACAACATGGATGAAACTTGAAGTCATTATTGTAAGTGAAATAATGTAGTCATGAAAGGACAACTGTTGTATGATTCAATTTGTGGGAGGTGCCTAGAATAGTCAAATTCATAGAGACAGAAAGTAGAATGGTGGTTGCCAGGGGTGGAGGGAGGAGGGAGCAGGAAGTTCTTGTTTAATGTGTACAGAGTTTCTGTTTGATATAATTTTGAAAGTTCTAGAGATGGACGCTGGTTATGGTTGCACAACAATGTGAATGTACTTACGGCATAGAACCATTAATTTAAAAAATGGTTTTAATGGTAAATTTTATGTTAAAATATTCAACCACAATTAAAAAAAACACTGTTAGGAACTATTATCCACATAACTTAAAATATTATCTGAATTGTAATATATATACTATATCTCATGTGAAACAGATAATGAGATATAAAGCACAGACAGCCCCAAGGTACTAAGCAATCCCTGCTCACAAATCACAACATTCAATGTAATTTGCATGGCATGATTGTCTGGTTTTTTTAATTTTGTTTTTGAGATGGAGTTTCACGCTTGTCACCCAGGCTGGAGTGCAATTGCACAATCTTGGCTCCCTGCAACCTCTGCCTCCCAAGTTCAAGCAGGCAGATCACCTGAGGACAGGAGTTCGAGACCAGCATGGAAAGTTCTGACCAACATGGAGAAACCCCGTCTCTACTAAAAATACAAAATTAGCTGGGCGTGGTGGTGCATGCTTGTAATCCCAGCTGCTTGGGATGCTGAGGCAGAAATTGCTTGAACTCGGGAGGCAGAAGTTGCATGGAGCTGAGATCGCACCATTGCACTCCAGCCTGGGCAACAAGAGCAAAACTCCGTCTCAAAAAATAATAATAAAAGAAAAGAACATTGCATTTAGGCTTTTCTTTTGCAACCCTGGTAATATTACAACACAGCAGACTGGAGCCAAAAGGGAAGCAAGCAGTGGGGCTCTGATGTGCCAAAAAGTTACCCCAAAACAGAAGCACCTCTTATCCAACTAATGAGTCATGCAACCCTGCTTGGCCAGGGAATTCCAGAGCTGCAGCAGCTGTCCAGGGCCTGCATATTCAGATACTTGGTTTATCCAGATCATTTTGCTGTGCAGACTTTCTTTTTGCGAAATAGTACATGTCTGCACAAAACCTTAAGACAATGGTGAACATTTTTTTAATAGGAAAGCTGATCCTTATTTTGAAACATTTTCATAATTTTGTCTTATTTTTTTTACCAAGATGCTACAATCACTCTTTCCTTGTGAGTAAATGGTTGACTATTTTTTTATTTGAGACAGAGTCTCACTCTGTCACCCAGGCTGCAGTGCAGTGGCACAGTCTCGGCTCACTGCAACCTCTGCCTTCCGGGTTCAAGCGATTCTCCTGCCTCAGCCTCCCCAGTAGCTGGGATTGCAGGTGCACACCATCACACCCGGTTAATATTTGTATTATTAGTAGAGACGGGGTTTCACCATGTTGGCCAGGCTGTGGTTGTTATTTAATATATAATATTAGGAACTCCATAAACTAGCAACATTTCTCCAAGAAAGAAATAGTTTAGAAATGGGGACACATGCCATGGGAAGGTATGCAATAAAGAATATTAAAAAATAATAATAAAATAAATAAATGGGGGCACGGCTGGGTGCCGTGACTCACGCCTGTAATCCCAGCACTTTGGGAGATTGAGGTGGGCAGATCACCTGAGATCAGGAGTTCGAGACCAGCCTGGCCAATTAGGTACCCAATTTTCATGCAGTGTTTGAGGAAATATGCTAATTCTACTCATATGAATGTCCAGTATTTCCTAATTAATCATATCTTGTCATCACTTTGGGATGATGTGATTTCTGTGAGAGTATTCTTTCAGGCTCACCTTTGGCCTGCATTATGTGCTTTTAGGCCGCTGTGTTAAGAGCGTGTAGCAGGGAGCACACTTGGTGCATTTAGGCAGGTGCGTGTCCTAGCAGCCCAGCCCGGAAGGGGCAGATGACTCCATCGGCAGGGTTCCAAATTCTTATTAGTGTTGTGTGCTTGCCAGGTGGCATACAACTGTGTGTAGTACTGAATTCTTTCCTTTCACGATGCTGTTTTCCGTCTGGCTTTTATTTATTTTTTTTTTTTAATCATCACAAAGTATACTTCCAGAAAAAGGAATATTCATTAGCTATATCAAAAAAGAAAAACCATCTTAAATCCACATTTAAAAAACTAGATTTCATTGGCAAAATTCTAAAATAAATTTTGCATGTTTTTCTGTATGCAAGTTACTTTTATATTCAAAGGAAGATTGACCTGTTTACATAGTGAATAAATTTACCTGTGGAACACTACCAATTTAAAGGCTCGTCAAAAGGAGGCTTTCTCCCAGTATTTTGTCATTTCTTTCTTTGTAGAATCCCTGGGTTTGAGTGGACCTCTCCCTGTCCAGGAAAATACTGTGTTTCTCCACTTCCCTTGTAGCTTGACGTGGCCATGTCTGCCAACAGGACATAAGCAGGAGTGGCATGGAACTTTCAGAAAATGTCCTTAAAGGGAAAGGCTCTTCTACTTTTCTCCTTCTTTCTGGCTGCAGTGTGAATGTGAAAGCTGGAGCATGAATACCCACCTTGGCCTATGAAGTATTCGAAACCATGAGCTAAGGAGGATAGAGCCAAAGATATGAGCCTGGTTTTCTGGCATCGTAAGATGGCATGTCACCTCTAGAGAGACTACTCTCTCTCTGGAGAGGTGGTTTTTTGTTTTGTTTTGTTTTTTCGAGACGGAGTCTTGCTTCACCAGGCTGGAGTGCAGTGGTGCTATCTCAGCTCACTGCAACCTCTGCCTCCCAGGTTCAAGCGATTCCCCTGCCTCAGCCTCCTGAGTGGGACAACAGGTGCACACTACTACGCCCCGCTAATTTTCTGTATTTTAGAAGAGAAGGGATTTTGCCACTTTGGCCAGGATGGTCTCGATCTCCTGACCTCGTGATCCGCCCACCTCGGCCTCCCAGAGTGCTCAAATTACAGCCATGAGCCATGGCACCCAGCCTCTAGAGAGATTTTTAATGTGAGTGAGAAAATAATCTGCTTTTTTGATAAACCACTGTAATTTTGCATTTACTGTTACTTGTAGCTAAGCTAATTTAAATGGGCAAACTCTCAAATATAGGAAGAAATGATCTCCTTTTGAAAATACGCCAAACTGGCCTGGCATGTAGCTCACGTCTGTAATCCCAGCACTCTGGGAGGCCAAATCTGGTGGATCACCTGAGGTCAGGAGTTCAAGACCAGCCTGGCCAGCATGATAAAACCCTGTCTTTACTAAAAATGCAAAAAATTAGCTGGGTGGGGTGGTGGGTGCCTATAATCCCAGCTACTCGGGAGGCTGAGGCAGGAGAATCACTTGAACCCAAAAGGTGGAGGTTGCAGTGAGCTGAGATGATGCCACTGCACTCCAGCGTGGGCAACAAGAGTGAAACTCCATCTCAAAAAAGAAAAGAAAAGAAAAGATAACATACTGACCATACTGTGATCCAAGTTATTTAGTTTGGCCTAATTGTGGCATCTCCTTGAAGTAATTCAAATCTGAATGATGTTTCTATAGTTAAAAAAATAATAACAATACAGCTCACTCCAATTTCTCTTTCTGAGGGCATGAGTACCTTGAATGTGGTGCTCACTCCTTTGAATGAATGGCATCTTGAAAAGTGGAAATAGGGTATCTAAAGCAAACTCAAACTTGCTTTGAAAAAAAAGAGGGAAATTCAGCAATATTTTCAATGCTGTGTCTAGTGCAATTGCGAAAAAAACTCAGTATTATGGGTAATTTATGTTCTGATGAATTCAAAAGATTGGGTGTTGAATTAATGGTGAGTTTTGTGCTGAAGAGGATTACTGCTGAAGTGTTGGCCATGTTTTCTTCCTTGACCTGTATGGTAATTGCATATATTTCTTTTTTCTTTTTTTCTTTTTTTCTTTTTTTTTGAGACGGAGTTTCCCTCTCGTTACCCAGGCTGGAGTGCAATGGCGCAATCTCGGCTCACTGCAACCTCTGCCTCCTGGGTTCAGGCAATTCTCCTGCCTCAGCCTCCTGAGTAGCTGGGATTACAGGCACGCGCCACAATGCCCAGCTAATTTTTTGTATTTTTAGTAGAGACAGGGTTTCACCATGTTGGCTAGGATGGTCTTGATCTCGACCTCGTGATCCACCCACCTCAGCCTCCCAGAGTGGTAGGATTACAGGCTTGAGCCACCGTGCCTGGCCTGCATATATTTCTTTGTAATTACCAATTTAACTCATGTTTATGTACTTTTCTGCATTTCATCTCATAATAAAAAAGGATTAAAGAAGTGAATTTTGTGATTTATTTTTAAAATATCCCTTTTACTTTTAGAAGCAATTATTTTGTTTTTGACAAGAATAAAGGTAAGTTACAAATTCATATTATTGTGAGTTTCTCAACCATAAAGGTATTGCTTTGCTTAACACATTTTTTAATCAAGTACATGCGACGTTTTAGTTGAAGCCATCCAGTAGTTTTAACTAAGGATAATCCCAGAAAGTCATCAGGCCTTCTATGTATAGCATCTTCTTAGCTAAACCCACTAATATATTGAATCTAGTGGAAATATAACCACCTCAAATCTTTTATAGAGCAAAGTTAGAAAAACTGGATGAATAAATCAAATTTTAAAAGTTGCAATTGATACTAGGCTTAGTATATGGGTGACAAAATAATCTGTACACCAAACCCCTGTGACACAGTTTATCTGTATATCAAAACCTGCACTTGTATCCCTGAACCTAAAAAAAAAGTTAAAGGAAAAAAAAGTTGCAGTAAGGTTCTAAGACATCTTTTCAAAAGAAATGTAACTGATAAAAAGTCTGACTCATAGCTTGATTAAGTAAATAATTAATTAATTAAAAATATAAATAAATAATAAAAGTGAATCTTCACTAGTGTGCTTGAGCAAGACGCATTTTTTGAGCTTTAGTTCGTTCCGTCTCTAAAGGAGATATAATAATCCCTGCCCACCTATTTCACAAAGTTGTAAAATATGGTGAGATGTGTCAAAGACCTTTGAACGAACACTTTACAAACGTGTTATTAACATACAGATTTGATTTACTATAGACATAGTCCAGCTCAATCCAAGTTATTCAAGATTAGATACCAGGTTGGGTGCGGTGACTCACGCCTGTAATCCCAGCACTTTGGAAGCCTGAGGAGAGCAGATCACCTGAGGTCAAGAGTTCAAGACCAACATGGTGAAACCCCATCTCTACTAAAAATACAAAATATTATCCTGGTGCATGCCTGTAATCCCAGCTACTTGAGAGGCTGAGGCAGGATAATTGCTTGAACCCAGGAGGCAAAGGTTGCAGTGAACCGAGATTCTGCCATTGCACTACAGCCTAGGCAGCAAGAGTGAAACTCCATCTCAAAAAAAAATAAAATAAAGTTATATATTAGTAGAGGGAATGTCTTAGTTGGGTTAAATAACCTGCTAGCTACTTTAGTAGGCAAACCTGACTTCTCAGTGAATTGACACAGGAAAGATTTCTTCTTCGTTATATCATAGATGGATCTCTTTGGTAGCTCACTTTCAATTCTGGGGCTGAAGATACTTACGTGTTGCAACTCTGCCACCTTAAAGTTTTTTTTGCTTCCAGCACCACAGATGGGAAAGACAAAACTAGAGAACTCTTCACATCTGCCATTTAAAGCCTTGGGCTGAAGGTATCATATGTCCTTCCCCTTATAATCCTCTGGCCAGAAGTATTTCTGTAAAACCCCATCCTAACTATAGGGGAACACATGGGATTTTGTGAACACAGTCTCTCACATAGAGGGCTTAAAGGAAGCTATCTCATTTAAAGCAGAAGTTGGGTTAAATTTTTATTTTTAAAATGTACACCTTGTAGAACTAGTACCAAAAAGCAGGAGTTTTAAATTTTAAAGTTCATAGAATGACTGAGGTATCTGGGACTCTTATGAAATTTTATACATAAAGTTAGGCTTATTTTGTGATGTTTATTTTTCTGGAGGGAGGGTTCATAGCTTACTTTGAACTGGAAGGGGTGCTTAGAAAAAGTTAGGGACTGCTGATTTAAGGCAAGGGGAGAAAAACTATGGGATTGACTGTTGTCTTTTATATTTGGTACTGGCTACAGTTTACTTTCTACTTAATATAGATAACGTGGAGAGTAGAGGTTCCACATAATGCATGGCTTAGTCACTATGCTAAGCATTTTTCAAATCTTATCTTTAATCTTCACATTGCCCTTGAAGGCAGAAATTCTTATCCCTTCTGTGCAAACAGCGAATCTGAGGAGCATACAGATCAGGCAGGATACCTCCGATCACACGACTGGTAGAAGCAGGGAACTAGAACTTGAACTGAGGACTGTTTAAATTCAAAACCTCCTTATCTCATTGGGCCATTTAGGTGTTTATTACCATCTATGGGCGAGACATAAAAGACAACATAGCCTGAGCATATTTATGATTTTTTTCTTCTGCAAGCTGAACAAACCAAACGTCAGGGTTTAACAGATGATATAGAAATTTCTGTTGTGGAACGGATGGACTGCAACATTGATGAAATTTCTTGTATGCTGAACTGGCTGCAAATAGGAAAAGACCAATTAGAAAAGAAAAAAAGTGAAAAATTTCTACCTGAGATTTTATATAGAGGCTGGGCATGGTGGCTCACACCTGTAATTCCAACACGGTGGGAGGCCGAGGCAGGAGGATCACTTGAGGTCAGGAGTTCAAGACCAGCCTCGGTAACATAAGACCCCATCTCTACGAATAGTAATAATAAAAATAAAAACAGCTGGGCATGGTGGCACACACCTGCAGTCTCCTGCACTCAGGAGGCTGAGGTGAGAGAATTGCTTGAGCTGGGGAGGTTGAGACTGTAGTGAGCAGTGATCAAGCCACTGCACTCCAGCCTCGGAGACAGAGTGAGACCCTGTGTCAAAAATAAATTTTTTAAATTGAAATTTTATTTCATTTATTTATCTTTGAGACAGAATCTCACTCTGACACCCAGGCTGGAGTGCACTGGCGCAATCTCTGCTCATTGCAAACTTCGCCTCTTGGGTTCGAGCGATTCTCCTGACTCAGCTTCCTAAGTAGCTAGGACTACAGGTGTGGGCCACCAGGCCAGGATAATTTTTGTATTTTTAGTAGAAATGAGGTTTCATCATGTTGGCCAGGCTCATCTGAAACGCCTAACCTCTGGTGATCTGCCTGCCTTGGCATCCCAAAGTGCTGAGATTATAGGCATGAGCCACCATGCCCAGCCTAAACCGAAATGTTAGATAGACATCTAAAATAGAGAAATAGGAATATTTGCTTGTACCGATTTTGAAATAATTCTGTAAATAATTTTTACAGTAGTTGCATTTAGCTGGTGAGATCATTTGTGTTTCTAAAGTTTTCTGAATTTTCATTTTTTAAAAGTTATTTTATTTTTAAATTTTTATTTATTTTTTTATTTTGAGATGGAGTTTGGCTTTTGTTGCCCAGGCTGGAGTGCAATGGCATGATCTTGGCTCACTGTAACCTTCACCTCCCAGATTTAAGCGATTCTCCTGCCTCAGCCTCCCAAATAGCTGGGATTATAAGCATGCACCAACACGCTTGTCTAATTTTGTATTTTTAGTAGAGATGGAGTTTCACCATGTTGGTCAGGCTGGTCACAAACTCCTGAAACCTCAGGTGATTCACCCGCCTCAGCCTTCCAAAGTGCTGGGATTACAGGCATCAGCCACTGCACCTGGCAGTTTTATGAATTTTCTAAATTTTTACTATAAATGTAAATATTGATTAAAAATATTACATATTTCCATAAAGTCCCAAGAGCAGTAAATGATCTACTCAGCTACTCTAGAGAGCACTGTGGAGCTGTCATCATACAGCATTTTTGACAAATAAGACCAGGATACTATTTTTTAACTTTATTTTTTGTAATTGAATCTGAAGTAGCATGAATTTGTAGTGAATTTGCAGTTCACTAGGATCTTTTAAGCAACAAAAAAACCAAACAACAAAAGTCAACTCTGGCTATATTGAGCAAACGGAATTTATTGGAAAAGCTTAGAGAATTCCTGGAAAGCTGGAAGGATCAAGCTTGGAGAAAGAATAGGAACCAAGTTGCTCTCACGGGTTAAGAAGCAAGTTCTCAGCAAAATTCATGCAGCAGTAACATTCCTTTGTCAACTTGTGTTTTCCTAACCGTTTTGTTTGTTTGTTTTGTTTTGTTTTTTTGAGATGGAGTCTGGTTCTGTCACCCAGGCTGGAGTACAGTGGTGCTCCGTCTGCCGGGTTCAAGGGATTCTTTCGCCTCAGTCTCCCAAGCAGCTGGGATCGCAGGCATGCATCAGGATAATTTTTTGTATTTTTAGTAGACACGGGGTTTCACGATGTTGGCCAGGCTGGTCTCCAACACCTGACCTTAAATGATCTGCTCACCTCGGACTCCCAAAGAGCTGGGATTACTGGTGTGACTCACTGCACCCAGCCCACTATTTTCTTGCTAGCAAAATGCGGCGATCAGTTCTTTCTATGCACATGTATTCCCCTTTGCAGTGTGATTTTGGAACACAGCCCTTTAGGAGACTGAATCTATTTTTCCACTCATTAAATATGGACTTAGCCATGTGACTTGCTTTGGCCAATGGACATTAGCAAATACAGTGCAGGCTTGAAAAGTGCCTGTGCACAAGGGCTTGCCCTCTCTTGCTGCTGGGAACTCTGCTACTCCTACTAGTCTCAAAGGGGATGAAAGAGCACATAAAGAGAGGATCCAGCCATCCCAGTCAATCCAGCCTCTCCAGATGAGGCCCATACTCCCAGAGTGACCCTCGCTGACCCATGTGAGCAAAAACCACTCAAATTGCTAACCCACAGGATTGGGAGCAAATGACTGATTGCTGCTTTAAGCAACTGCATTTTGGGGGTGATTTGTTACATAACAAAACATAAACTCTTGCATTTCCTCATTGTCTGAACTTTATGTGTTCAGTAGTGCCTAGAGACTTCGTTTAAAGTCCATAATTAGCACAATGTGAGCCTGTACGTCTTCTTATCTTGTCCATTTGGAATTGCTTATACCACTGAAAACAATAAATTTTTAAGAAATATATCAGAATTCCATTCAATCAATGTTTTTGAAAATGAAGAAAAATGCAGTCACATAATTTTGTAATAATCATTACCAGGCTTCTTCTTTGTGTATATAATTCTACATTAAAAGAATCTTCTTGGGCAGGCATGATGGCTCATGCCTGTAATCCCAGTACTTTGGGAGGCCAAGGCAGGCAGATAGCCTGAGGTCAGGAGTTCGAGACCAGCGTGGTCAATATGGTGAAACCCCATCTCTACTAAAAATACAAAAATTCGCCAGGTTGTGGTGACACACACCATAGTCCCAGCTACTCCAGAGGCTGAAGCAGGAGAATTGCTCGAACCTGGGAGGTGGAAGTTGCAGTGAGCTGATACTGCTACTACATTACCTGGGCATCAGAGTGAGACTCTGTCTCACAAAAAAAAAAAAAAGAAAAAAGAAAAGAAAAGAATCTTCTTGGCCTGGAAGTCAATCGCTTTAAAAGCCATTCAGTTTTTCAGTTGAGAAAATAAACATATGAAAAAATACGGATGGTATTAAAAGTGACAAGTCTAGGAGAAGATAGACCCAAGAACTGTAACAGATGTGACAATCAGTACAATAAAAATAGAATACAAAAGTCTCTGTCTCTCAGAGTTTTGAACACAAGAATGACAAAGAGCACTTATAACCCACTGTTTTATTTCCTCAAAAAAATTTTTTTATTCTTTTAATACCACACCAAGTATGTGAACCCATCATGTTTCATTTCTGTGAGAAAGCTTCTTCTAAGTGTTCTTCGCCTACCTGTCACCTGCCTTTGCTGACAACAATATGGGAGAGCTAGAATGCAAGACCAGACTTCATCACCTCCAAGGAGTGCTTGTCAGCACCGGATCCAAGCACTGTTTATAATGGACATTTTGAAAAGATTCCCCAAACGAAGGGCCAAGATGGTGGCTCAGGCCAGCACTTTGAGAGGCTGAGACAAGAGGATTGTTTGAGGCCAAAACTTCAAGATCAGCCTGGGTAACAAAGTGAGACCCTGTCTCTAAAAATAAAAATAAATAATAAATGTTGACAAGTGTTCCCCAAGTGAGAGATTTAGCAGAGTGAATTCTGCAAAGAAGGCCTCTTGCAACCACTGGTTCCTAAACAGTCAACTCACTGGGGCAAGCGCCAACTCTCTTAACCTAGCTGATGTCAGTGTGACCGAAGGCCTGTAGGTCGCGGTGAGATTCTGTCCACTAGCAGGTCTAGGGCATGGAGGTAAAGCTAGCTCATGATAAGATGGCCTCATTTGGCAGCAAAGGCAAATTGAAGATTTCTTGCTCCATAAATCAGTCTGTAAAAAATAAGTAAGGCTTTCAACTAACAGTCACTAGATTGTTCCCCCCTGTTTGGAGGCATCCAACAGTCATCTCGAATCAGTGTCTTGCAGAAACAGAAGAAAAGTAATACATCGATTGTATTTTGAAATGAAAGCAGGAGTTACTTTGCTGCAGAGCTATGGCTTAACATTTTTAGCAAAATGTGGATCCTTCGTCTCAGTTTTCCTTTAGGATGCTGTGACTACGATCCTCTGTTTAGTTAGTGGAATTGAGAGCAAGGCCCAGGTGGATGCTTGAGGACTAAACCCCAAATTTGCCGTGGATCACTCCACTGTTTCAGTTAAGATCAGAGGGTAGTTAAACTATACAAATTGTTGTCTGCAGTAGCATGCGAATACATGTTTCAGATCTCCTAAAGCATAACTGATTTCCATCCCTAGCTGCTGGGGTACCCAACATTGAGACCACACTTCCTGACGGCTGCTCCCAGTCAATGACTGAGTATGGCAGGGATACCAAGGAGGCCCGTTCCTGGGAGGTAGGGCTCTTCTAATGGGCAACAGGCTCACTGACTCCCTTTTGACCTTGCTGAAACTTTCTTAGAACTGCAAGGCAGTCTATGGCCTGCCTGCCGGCCGGCCTTCCTTTCTTCCTCCCTCCCTCCCTCCCTCCCTCCCTCCTTTTCTCTCTTCCTTTTTTCCTCTCCAGTTCCTTCCTTCCTTTCCTCTCTCCCTTCTCCTCCCTTCTTTTCATTCTCTCTCCCTTAATCCCTCCTTCCCCCACTCCCTTCTCTCCTTGCTTTTTTCCCTCCTTCCCTCATCCTTCCCAGGGGGCAGTCCTGTGTCATGATCTGATGGCTCTCCTATCACCCTCTGTTTCCTTCTCACTGTCCCTCCCCAGTGTTTTCACCAATAAATCTCTTATCCGATGTCACCTGCTTGCCAGAGAACCTGGACTAAATCATTATTTAACTAACTTGCTTTGCATGTGTAATTTAGGATCAAACATCACTTTGGAGTTCGGGGGCAAATGTCATTCATTAGAAGGGGAAGAACTAATGATGAAAAAAATACCAATATGTGCATTCTGTGGATCAATTGACTCTGTTGACCTAAACATGCAGAACAGTATTCCAGTTCTTAATACTTTAAAATCTGCGGAGCAAGGCCTTATAGCTTGGAAGGAAACTATTGGAAGAGCCAAAAGGAAAGAAGTGGGACCAGCCAATTCTCCTCGTTCTAGGTGCGGTGCAGTGAACTTAGGGAGGAGATCGTGCAAACTGGAAACCATAGCCCTGTCTCATGGCCTCACTAGGGGTGGCTAGGGCTCTGAGAGGCAGGTTGTCACCTTGTTATCTATCCAGTCATGCACACAATGAAGTCCATGGAGCACTCACTCTGTGACCAGCACTGGTGGGCCTTGAAGATAACAGGGGTTATCCTAGAGAAACTCAAGTCTGTGGGGAAGGGAGGCTTGGAAACAGACAGACTAACGACACAATACAAGCCCTAACACTGAGACGTGAACTGACTTGGGAAGTAGGATAAGGGCACCTCCAACTGCTTGGCAGACGGAAAGGCGACTTAAGGTGGGAATGGGAGGGTGGAAGAGTTGGTCAGACGGTAAAGAGAAGTGACATGAAGGAGCTGCATTCACAGACAGCAGAATGGTTACATCTATAGCCTTCTCTTCTCCTCCTTCTCCTTCTTCTTTTTTGAGACAGGGTCTCACTCTGTCACCCAGGCTGGAGTGCAGTGGTGTGATCTCAGCTCACTGCTGCCTTGACCTCCTGGCCTCAAGTAATCCGCCCACCTCAGCCTCCCAAGTAGCTAGGACCACAGGTGCATGCCCCCATGCCCAGCTGATTTTTATTTTTATTTATTTTTGGTAGAGATGAGGTCTCCCTATGTTGCCCAGGCTAGTCTTTGACTCCTGGCCTGAAGTGATCCTCCTGCCTCGGCCTCTCAAAGTGCTGAGATCACGGGTATGAGTCCCTGTGCCTAGATTTTCTTTCTTTAAACACTGCGATCCTAGGAAACAAATTCGCAATCTTTTAAGGGTTCTCTGGGGCCCCACAACATGTTTCTGCTTGCCGCTTGTCACTGGGCTTGCTGGCCTTGGGGCAGGCACGTGGCCTTCTCTCTCTCCTCCAGGACGTCCAGTTTCTCCACACTCATGCTGTTGATTCAGAACTTCTTCAGCCAGCCCAGACCGTGGCCCAGACACGAGAACAACATGAGCAAGACACACGATCCTGGCTCCCCTGAATCTTGTATTCTGATGGGGGAGACAGAAGATATGCAAGGAAAAATGATAGCAGATAACGTTATGTGATGAGGACAGTAAGCTGGTAATATGATGGAGAGGATGAGCATGACTACGTGAGAGTGGGTGCTCACAGTCTTCCTGCTGAAAGGCCCCGTGGCGTCCTCGCATTTCAGTGATCCCAAGTTTAGTGTCTTGGAGTAAACGGTGTGGTACCACCCTGACCTTGAATGTTATCCTCAGCAGGTTAAAGTTTGATTAGGAAGGTGTTTTCGGCTGGGTGCAGTGGCTCACGCCTGTAATCCCAACACTCTAGGAGGCCAAGGTGGGAGGATAGCTTGAGACCAGGAGTTCAAGACCAACCTGGGCAACGTGTTGAAACCCTTGTCTCTACAAAAAAAATTTTAAAATTAGCCAAACGAGATGTGGTGGCTTGTGCCTGTAGCCCTGAGGTGTGGTGGCTACTCAAGATCGTTTGAGCCCAGGAGTTTTCTTGTCCTAGATCTGACTGCTCAGCTCCTCATCAAGCTGGGTCCTGTGTCTTTGTGATATGCCATGAATGGTGGCGGTGGTGTTTTTAAGAACTGATTTTTAATAATAAATTTTATTAGTATTGGGTGATATGGTTTGGCTGTGTCCCCATCTGAATCTCATCTTGAACTATAGTTCCCATAATCCCCATGTGTTCTTTGAGGGACCCAGTGGAAGGTAATCAAATCATGGGGGCAGTTACCTCCAAGCTGTTCTTGTGATAGAGAGTAAGTTATCACGAGATCTGATGGTTTTATGTGCGCTTTGCTATGCACGTCTCCCTGCTGCCACCGTGTGAAGAAGGATGTGTTTGCTTCCCCTTCCACCATTATTGTAAGTTTCCTGAGGCCTCCCCAGCCCTGTGGAACTGTGAGTCAATTAAACCTCTTTATAAATTACTCAGTTTCTGGTGTGTCTTTATTAGCAGTGTGAGAATGGACTGGGAAATAAAAGTAAAATAAACTGAGGAAAAAAAGTAAAAACAGACGTTTTGTAAAGAAAGTTTCATCTATAATAATTTCAGCAGTGGCTCCTTGTGGTTTGAATTATATCACATAGAGTCACTTTTGTTATAAAGGTTTTTAATTTTTTTAATAAATGAAAATCTCTTGAGCATCCATAGTACATTCCAGGTGCAAAATTCTATTAAGGCAGAAAAGGAGAGTAAAAGAAGTATAAAATATGCTTCCCCTTACATTAAATAATTTATAATACAGCTGTAGACAGATCTTCTAGGACTCTAATCAATGCTTTAATCATGAATGAAGGCAAAACGCACATGGAGATGATCAGAAATTAGATAAAAACCCTGTCTATTCAAACTTGGTGTCAGCCCTACCTCTCTGAACCCTCCCGGGAGCTGTTGAAAGCCTGAAACCCCCACTTTCCAGGCTCCCCGGTGCACAGAGAGACATCTGAGAGGCAAGTGGTGGGTGGAAGACTGGGAGTAACTGTTCTTCCCCAGAAACACGTGGACATCTGCAGAGGCAGACAGCTGACACTGGTGTGGGCTTGAGGTTTTTGATGGTCCTCTGAGAATCACCCACGTCAGTGCCGAGGATCGGTGGTGGCTTCTCTGTGATCCCTGTCTTCTGCCATTCCTGCCTTTTTTATCTTAAGAGGTCATGTAAGTCCCTAGTTCCCAATAATAAACTCCTTATTCAAGTTTCTTAGGTTGCTCTTATTTTCCTGACTAATGGAATGTGACTCATCAGTGTGTGTGTGTGTGTGTGTGTGTGTGTGTGTGTGTGTTGTGTGTTGTTTGTTTTTTTGAGGGACAGAGTCTCACTTTGTTGCCTAGGCTGGAGTGCAGTGGCATGATCGTAGCCCATTGCAGCCTCAAAGTCCTGGGCTCAAGCGATCCTCCCACCTCAGCCTCTGAAGTGGCTAGGATTACAGGCATGCACCACCATGCCCGACAAGTTTTTGTGGGTTTTTGTTTGTTTGTTTGTTTGTTTGTTTGTTTTGAGACAGAGTCTCATTCTGTTGCCCAGGCTGGAGGGCAATAATGCAATCTTGACTCACTGCAACCTCTGCCTCCCTAGTTCAAGCAATTCTCCTGCCTCAGCCTCCAAGTACCTGGGATTACAGGCACCTGCCATCATTCCAGCCTAATTTTTTTTTTTTTTTTTTTTTTTTTTTTTTTTTTTGTAGAGACAGGGTTTCACCATGTTGGCCAGACGGGTCTTGAACTCCTGACCTGAGGTGACTTGCCTGCCTTGGCCTCCCAAAGTGCTGGAATTACAGGCATGAGCCACTGCACCCAGCCTTTTTGTTTGTTCTTAGAGACAGAGTCTTGTGTTTCCCAGGCTGGCCTTGAACATCTCATTTCAAGTGATCTTCCTGCCTCAACCTCCCAAATCATTGGAATTACAGGTATGAGCCACTGTGCCCGGATCAGTTTCTTAGTTATTTGTCATGTATACCGCATTTACTGTATATGAGCCATGCACACTGCTTTACAAATATTAACGAATGTAGTCCTCATAATAATCCCAAAAGGTAAGTACAATTATTTTTCCCTAACAGGAACAGAGAGATTAAATAACATCCCTTGGTCACGGAGCTAGTAAGTGCTGGAACCGGAACTCAAACCCAGTATTTTGACTCCAGAGTCCATGCTTTTATTCTTATAATTTTTACAAATAATGCCTGTGAGACTGTATTAGTCTGCTCTAGCTGGTGAGGGTGTGGAGATACTGGGCTTCTTGGGCACTGGTGGTGGAAATGTAAAATGATGCAGGTGTATGGCAGTTCCTAAAAACATTAAAAACGGAATGATCATGTGATCCAGCAACTCCACTTCTGGGTATATACCCCAAAGAGATCTCTCTAAGCTCGCGTTCTGAGCGGGATTATTCACAATAACCAAAGGCAGAAGGAACTCAAGGGTTCATCAACAGATAAATGGATAAACAGAATATGGTATATACATGCAATCGAGTACTCTTAAGCTTTAAAGAGGAAGAAAATTCTGACACACAATGCAACGTGGATGAACCTGGAGAACATTAGGCTAAGTAAAGTAAGCCAGTCACAAAAAGACAAATACTGCATGATTCTACTTATATGAGGTACCTAGAGTAGTCAAACTTATAGAGACAAAAAGTAGAATGGTGGTTGCCAGGGTTTGGGGGAGAGGAGAATGTGGAATTTATGTTTAATGGGTACAGATTTTGCGAAATGAAAAGTTCTGGAGATGGATGGATGGTGTTGATGGCTGCACAAGAATGTGAATGTATATAATGCCGCTGAACTGTATGTTTAAAAATGGTATCAATGGTAAATTTTGTTATGTATATTTTACCACAATTAAAAAAAAAAACAGAAGTGACGTCTCATCATTTCTGCCATATTCTATTGGCTAATCTTAACCCTAACCCTAACCCTAACCCCTACACAAGAGAGAGGAATTCAGTTTCTTCTCTTAAGGGAGGCAGTACCACAGGATTTATAGATATATCTTTAAAACCATTGTACCATTTTGAAAGACTTCCTTTCTGAAATAGACACAATTAGCATAAATGTAGCAAAATGCACGAACTACTTTCTTCAAGTACTTGCCACAATTACTTACTTGTCATAATTACTTCTGTGGATAGACTTCATGCCAAGACTGATCTAGAAGGCAAGGACGGTTTTTTTGTTTTGTTTATTTTTTTGAGACAGAGTCTCTGTCTCTCAGGCTGGAGTGCAGTGGTGCGATCCTAGCTCACTGCAACCTCAGCCTCCTGGGTTCAAGCAATTCTCCTGCCTCCCCCTCACAAGTAGCTGGGATTACAGGTGCCCACCACCTCAACTGGCTAATTTTTTGTGTTTTTAGTAGATACGGGGTTTCACCATGTTGGCCAGGCTGGTCTTGAACTCCTGAGCTCAAGCTATCCATCCGCCTCTGCCTCCCAGAGTGCTAAGATTATAGGTGTGAGGCACCACACCTGGCCGGTAATACTGTATTTATCCTTCCACTGCCATTAGTGCTTAGCATTGACCTGTCACACATGGGGTCTTGAAATCTGAATTGGTTTACTACAGAGATTAAAATATTGGTAAAGAGATTGGCATCCATGCAACATATTCCTTAAAAACGAGATTCTACCTTTAATGATTTAAAATAAATAGTAATTCTCTGAAGGGCTATATTTGAAATTGCAGCCCCACAATATACAAAGCTCGTGACACAATTTGTAACCTGCATGTTTGCTGAATTGCTGGAATGTGTATAGAGAGCAGATTACGGAGGCTTCTTATTTATTTATGTACTTATTCTAGAGATAGACTCTTGCTCTGTCGCCCAGGCTGGAGTGCAGTGACACCATTCTAGCTCACTGCAGCTTCAAACTCCTGGGCTCAAGCAATCCTCCCACCTCAAACTTTTAAGTAGCTGGGACTACAGGTTCAGTCCACCACACACTTGGGTAATTTTTAAGATTGTTTGTACAGATGGAGTCTCGCTGTGTTGCCTACGCTGGTCTTGAACTCCTGGCCTCAAGCAGTTTTCCTGCCTCGGCCTTCCAATGTGTTGAGATTACAGGCATGAGCCACTGGGCCCCTTCTCCAGAGGCTTCTGCATGGATTCCCTTGTGATCTCTATGCACTAACACCTTGGTCCTCTCAGTCACAGAATGGAATGGGGCTGGTCATCGAGCTGATCAGAGCAGGTGTGGCAGATAATAAGCATCTACCTGTTGTTTTACTAATGCCCCCAAAATTCTATGCAAGATCATAATCAAGTAGAGAATACTCAAAAGAGCATTTTCCACTTCTTCCCAAAGCAATATGCTAACATACACACTGTTAATAAGTTCTCTTAAGTAGCTTAATTTTTCCTGTGTATAATGAGAATTTAATTTTTTTCTTCTCAGATATATTCATATGTTCCTTGCTGATGGAAGAACAAACCCGCAGAACGTTTCCAATTTAAGCTAACACTGCACAGGCTTTTTTGTAAGATTGTATTTGCTTTCCTTCCTTTTATTTTCTCTTTCCCCAGAGTGTATTACAGAAGAGTTATAGCTATTTCTCAATTTTAAACAGCTGCTTTCTGGGGAAACAAACCAGCCAGAAAATAAACTTAAAAAAAAAAAAATTAACACCTTCTCTCTTGCTTTTTATTTGTTTTATTTGTTATTTGAGATGCCTGTGGTTATGCCTCCTCCAGGAGACCACAGCATTTTGTCAAAAGAATTGCACATAAATTACATCCAATTTTTTTCTTTCTTCTTTCTTTTTGAGACGGCGTTGCTCTGTCACCCAGGCTGGAGTGCAGTGGCAGTGGCAGGATCTTGGCTCACTGCAACCTCTGCCTCCCAGGTTCAAACGATTCTTCTGCCTCAGCCTCCCAAGTAGCTGGGATTACAGGCGAAGACCACCATGCCTAGATAATTTTTGTATTTTTAGTACAGTTAGGGTTTCACCATGTTGGCAAGGCAGGTCTTGAACTCCTGATCTCAAGTGATCCACCTGTCTTGCTCTCCCGAAGTGCTAGGATTACAGGTGTGAGCCACTGTACCCACCAGGTCATATTCTTTCAGAATTTCTTCCTTCTTCCTCCCCTTTCCTCCCCCTCCCTCTTTCCCTCCCTCCCTCCCTCCCTCCATCTCTCTACTGGGGCTAAAGGAGTTGACATTCTTCTTTCCGTTTCTGCGGTCACTGGCAGTTCTCCCATCAGCATTACCTTCACTGCTGAGTAACTGTACAATTCCTCCTCCTCCTCCCTTCCATTCCTACGCTAACACAGGTGCCTATGAGTTGGGAGGGGTTTTTTTTTTTTTTCTTTATTGGAGGGGTGGGGCAGCTGTAGTTTCATTTGAGTTTGCTCATATGTATTTTCCCACTCCCCTGCTAGTGGAGGAGGAAATACAGGCGTATATATTTATGGAGTACATGAGCTAAACTAAGTACCAATAGAACGCTTAACATTGACCAGCAATGAACTGAGGCTGAAAGGACCAGCGTTGTTCCCTGACATCACCTCTTGCTTGGCAGGTGACAGACTTGTGCTGTGTAACTGACATGGCCCCTCAGACTCCAAGTTCACTTTCCTATATTTCTAAGTATTCCATTTTTATTTTATTTATTTATTTTGAGATGGAGTCTCACTCTGTCACCCAGGCTGGAGTGCAGTGGGGCCATCTCAGCTCACTGCAACTTCTGCCTCTTGGGTTCAAGCCATTTTCCTGCTTCAACCTCCTGAGTAGCTGAGACAACAGGTGAATACCACCGTGCCTGGCTAACTTTTGTGTTTTTGGTAGAGATGGGGTTTCACCATGTTGGTTAGGCTGGTCTTGAACTCCTGACCTCATGATCTGCCCGCTTTGGCCTCCCAAAGTGTTGGGATTACAGGTGTGAGCCACCACACCTGGCTCCATTTTTTAAAAGTTTGTCATTTTCAAAATGAAAGTCAGCAATAATTACCAGTTTAATTATTTTATCACACTAGCTCCATATTAACAGTCAACAATCAGAAGTCTCTCAAGAAATTGTACATGTATAATTCTGGAAGTGGATGCAATTGTTTTTAGTACAGTAGAGTAAATACGAATGTTAAGGTTGGGTCCCCCAGGAAGCAGACTCTGAGATGGAGACTAGTGGGCACGACCCTTATTCAGGAGTGTTCCTGACCGCTCTGGAGAACACTTTGGAGGTTCCTCAAAAAGTTAAAAATAGAGCTACCGTATGACTCAGCAATCCCACTGCTGTAACATACCCCAAAGAAAGGACATACTGAAGTATATTGAAGAGATATCTATACTCTCGTGTTTGTTGCAGCACTGCTCACAACCTAAGTGTCCCTCAACCTATGAATGGATAAAGAAAACATCACACATATACAGCTAAAAAAAGCATGAGATTCTGTCATTTGCAACCACAGGGATAGAACTGAAGGTCATTATGTTAAGTGAGATAAGCCAGGCACAGAAAGACAAAGATGACATGTTCTCATCCATTTGTGAGATCTAAAAATCAAAACGATTGAACTCGGACATAGAGCGTAGAACGATGGTCATCAGAGGCTGGGAAGGGTAGTGAGGGGCTGAGGGGAGGTGGAGATGGTTAATAGTACAAAAAAATAGCAACGATGAACAAGACCTATAATTTGATAGCACAACAGGGTGACTAGAGTCAACAATAACTTAATTGTATATTTAAACATAACTAAAAGACTATAATTGCGTTGTTTGTAACACAAAGGATAAATGCTTGAGGGATGGATACCCCGTTTTCCATGATATGATTACTATTGAGTGCATGCCTGCATCAATACAGTTCATGTACCCCATAAATATATACACCTGTCTGCCTGCTATGTACCCATAACATTTTTTAAAATAATTTTTTTCTTTTTCTTTTTTTTTGTTGTTTTTTTTTCTTTTCCTTTTAACCACTGAGGAAAACGTTCTGCTGAATAAAATCTTTTTTTTTTTTTTTTTTTTTTTGTTGAGACGGAGTTTCGCTCTTGTTACCCAGGCTGGAGTGCAATGGCGCGATCTCGGCTCACCGCAACCTCCGCCTCCTGGGCTCAGGCAATTCTCTTGCCTCAGCCTCCTAAGTAGCTGGAATTACAGGAAAGCGCCACCATGCCCAGCTAGTTTTTTGTATTTTTAGTAGAGACGGGGTTTCACTATGTTGACCAGGATGGTCTCGATCTCTCGACCTCGTGATCCACCTGCCTCGGCCTCCCAAAGTGCTGGGATTACAGGCGTGAGCCACCACACCCGGCATAAAATCATTTTTTTAAAGGAGTGTTCCTGGAGCTTACCTTGAAGGAAGGGGAGGGGACAGGGAGGATTCGGCAAAAGGAGAAGTTGGGCTCAGATGGAGTGTTAACAAATGCTGTAATCAGCCCCACGGAGAGCTCTGAACCCAGGAAGGCCTTTCAGAGCTGTCCCAGTTGAGTGAGAGGCTCCGTCAATTAGTCACTGGACAGGGGCCACCCCAGGAAGGGCGAATAGCCTTGGGTAAGGTTTTCAGCTGAGGCAATTCCCAAGGGGGCCCAAAATGACAGCTGTCTCCTGGCAGTGCTCCTCCTCCCCCACAGCTCTAAAACTGAGGTCTTCTGTCCTGAAGGGGAGCCTGGGTGGTACATTACAGAGTTCACTACACCTGGCTTGCCCTTTTGCAAGAAGAGCACACCAAATTGTGAGTCTGAAAGTGGAGAAAGCACAGGAACCTGCAGCAAGGTCACCTCTGCGGTGCAGGCAAAGCCTCTACGCTCCGGGGCTGGTCCATAGTCACCAGTCAAGCTCTGATCATAGCTGTCAGAGAAAGAAGAGTAGGGAAAGCGGTTTATAATCCCCTGCACCGCCTCTGAGTCTCTTCCATCATTCTAACTTTCCAACAGCCACTGAGCTGACCATCGACCTCTCACCCCAGAGCGGCGGAAGAGCTGGCTTTCTAGCTGGAACTAAGACCTGACAGCATGGCTGCATTCACACCGCTTCCAGTCTTTTTCTTTTTTAAAATATATTTTTTAATACGGGGTCTCAGTACATTGCCCAGGCTGGTCCCCCACTCCTGGGCCAAAGCAATTCTCTGGCCTCAGCCTCCAAAGTACTCAGGACGGTCACCACCCCCAGCTCTCCAAGTCTTATCACTGTCCTCAGATGTCAACCAAAAACAAATCCCTCCCCTTTCTCATACTTAACTCCTACTCACTTTCCTTTTGTGATAACCGCCCCCTCCTCAAAAAAATATAGGCCAATGTGAGGAAGGAGTGACTTTTCTGCAACTATAATTCCCCTTGGCCCTTTTTTTTCCTCTTAAGGGAATAAATACCCTTATTAACACTCTTTTAATGGAATATGGTTGTTAAGAATCCCCACCTGCACTATGTTTTTCTAATGTCATTTTGGAGAAGCAATATCAAAAATAGATACCACCTTCTGACATTCAGGAATGATTTGTGTTAAACTCGCAAAGGTAAATAGAGGAATATAGCAGAACTACCTCAAAACCATGATAAATCCTTTATGTCAGGACAAAAGAATGTATTCATATTTCCCTTTGAAGTTCTTTTTCAGAGTGGAACTTTGTAAACATGCCAATTGGAATATGTTACAGGTTCTGCTACGGAAACCTCAGGAATTCCGTCTAGGTCCTGCTGGTCACACAGAAAGCCAATCACTGACGCAATGAATCAGTGATGGGAGCTCATTCTCAAATCCATCTCCCTTATGACTAAAAGTAGAGGTTTATGTAGCAGGGAAGAAATGTCACAATGCGTAAGAAAACAGGAACTAGGGAAGGGCAAGGAAAAAAATCATGACAAATGAGGGGTCCATTATGATTGGATGTGGTTGTCTGGTGAGTTTAAGTTCTTTGACAATTTTTTTTTTTGAGAGACTTGAAGTTCACTTCCTAAGGAAGTAACTCACACAAAACAAATGTAAGTTTCAAAGTTTAAGACCAGAAGGGTCAATTTTTGTTCATTCAAAAAAAAAACAAAAACCAAAAAACTGTCTATGGGATTATTGGGTCAGTTTAGTTCTGTGACTTGTTTATATTTACAGAAAAATCTTCTAACTTTATATCTTATTTGAAATCTTTGGCTTTCAGCACTGAATCATGACATATCGCTACCTGCCATTTTAGTCTGACTAGAACCAAATAGGGCTTTATGTGTATACAGTGGGAAAATAGTTGGCCTGAGTCAGTGAGGAGGAGCTGATTGGGAGTTCAGATTCTTCTCTATTTTCTTACATAGATAAGGAATTGAGAGGGGCTGGCAGACCTTTGATGAGACAAATTATATGATGTTGAAGTCAGAAGGTTTTCTTCTATTTATTTGTTTATTTAGGTCATGATCTTACTCCATCACCCAGGCTGGAGTACAGTGGTACGGTCATAGCTCACTGCAGGCTCCACCTCCCAGGCTCAAGTGTTCCTCCCACATGAGCCTCCTGAGTAGCTGAGAGGACAGGTGTGTGCCACCATGCATGACTACTTTAAAAAATATATATATAAATATATATATATATATGCATATACAGGGTCTCAATGTTACCTCAGCTGGTCACGAACCCCTAGGCTCAGTGATGCTCCCGTCTTGCCCTCCGAAAGAACTGGGATTAGACAATGAGTCATCATGTCTGGCCAATTTCTTTTCCATTTTAAAAGGAATTTTAAAGTAATGAGGAAGAAAGGAAAGCATAGAGAGCAAGCACTGCATGATAGGAAGAAATAAAAAGATGCAAAAAAAAATCAGTAAGCTATGTAAAGGGATCTCTCAAAGAAAAAGATGGGAAAGAAGAAATAATCCTTTGGAGGCATCAGTTCAATCTATTTACACTAATTCATAATATTTATAATCTGAATTTCTGTTTTGCTTATAACGTTACGTCTTTGAGATGAATCTCAAGAATCATAGAAGATACTAGATAATTCTAGAAGACTAGAATATGATTCTAGCGTAAGGAAACAGTATCCACTCATTTACTAGCCTGAAACAATTAATCCTTTTTCAACAACAACAACAACACTAACAACCACAAAGTGACTTTGGAAGGCTGAGGCAGGACGATCACTTGAGTTCAGGAGTTTGAGACCAGCCTGGACAACATAGCGAGATCTTCAAAATTAAAAAAATTGGCTGGATGATAGCTCACACCTGTAATCCCAGCACTTTGGGAAGCCAAGGCAGGAGGATTGCTTGAGCCCAAGAGTTTGAGACCAGCCTGAGAGTCATAATGAGACCTTGTTGCTAAAAAACAAAACACAATACACACACACACACACACACACACACACACCACACACACACTTTTTTTTTTTTTAGGCAGTCTCACTGTGTGGCTCAGGCTGGTGTGCAGTGGCATGATCTTGGCTCACTGCAATCTCTGCCTCCCTGGTTCAAGTGATTCTCATACCTCAGCCTTCCGAGTAGCTGGGATTGTAGGCGCCCACTACGAAGCCTGGCTAATTTTTGGATTTTTAGTGGAGATGGGGTTTCACCATGTTGGTCAGGCTGGTCCCAATCTCCTGACCTCATGTGATCTGCCCACCTCAGCCTCCAAAGTGTTGGGATTACAGGCGTGAGCCACCACGTCCAGCCAAAAAACATGTACTTTTACATCCAAGAGAAGTTGGTCTTTGCTAATACTCTTCAAAAGGAAACTGGAATTGTTCTTGGAATTGGAGATGGGTTGGGAGAGTAGGAGAGGCGCATCTACTGTCAGAAGATGGAAGTGTTGGCATTATGTTTAAGATGAGCCCTGTGTTAAACATCAGCCTATGCAGCAGAACTGAGCCGCAACCAGAGCTGTGTAAGATCCTCAGGAATTCAAAATGAGATTCTGATTCAACAGTAAATAATATCGCAACCTACATTGTTTAAAGTACATATGTATTTAGGATTTAAGAGAAATTTGAGGTTTTCTATCATGGTTAATGGTAGGGATATGAATTTTTAAAAAGTGAATTCTTGTCAAAACAGGTAGCAGTACAAGTTTTGGGTTTTTTCTCTGGTCAATCACTAACTGTTTCACTTTTTATCTTGGTTACTTTTTCCAGGTCATTCGATTTTGTAATATTCTTATTTCACCCACGGAAAGTTTTGTCTTTCTCTCTCTCTTTTCTTTCTTTTTCTTTCTTTCTTTTTGGTCAACCAGGCTGGAATGCAGTGACATGATCTTGGCTCATTGCAACCTCTGCCTCCCAGATTCAAGCAATTCTCCTGCCTCAACCTCCTAAATAGATGAGATTACAGGCAGCCACCATGCTCAACTAATCTTTGTATTTTTAGTAGAGACAGGATTTCACTGTGTTGACCAGGCTGGGTCTTGAACTCCTGGCCTCAAGTGATCCATCTGACTTGCCTCCCAAAGTACTGGGATTACAGGTGTGAGCTACTGCACCCAGCTTCTTTTTTGCACAAATTCAAATGTGGCAAAATTAGTTACAAACATAGGAGTTAATTTTAGGAGGCCAATATTCTAATAAAGCTCAGATTATAGAACTGTACACTTACAATTACTTAATGTCAAATTAATTGAAGACACTCAGGTACACTGATGCATGAACAAGAAATAGGAGTTCCAACTGATTAGTTAGAATGAGACTAGGTTATGCTGCAATGACAAATAAACTTAAAATTTCCGTGACATATTACTGGCTCATGCTATACATCCACTGACGGTTGACAGGGGCTTTGATCCTCAGACCATAAGAGACTTAAGCTGACATTGGCTCTCTAGCTTGTTAGCACACATCTCAAAGGACATTACAGCCTGGCATGGTGTGGAGGACCCACAAACCAAATCCTCTCACAGTCCAGGGGCCAGACCTAGTCACATGGCTCCAATTTAACAGCAAGAACTACAAAGAAAGAAGCTAGTGATTCTTCTCATCGCTACCACACCATGTCATTTGAAAAATAATCTGTGTTATGTGTAGGCTGTATGAGTGTTGCTATCATTTTAGAAACATGCTTAATGGACTTTTTATTGAAAAGTCATGGTGGGGCTGGGTGTGGTGACTCATGCCTGTAATCCCAGCGCTCGAGAGGCTGAGGCAGGTGATTACTCGAGGTCGGGAGTTTGAGACCAACCTGACCAACATGGTGAAACCTTGCCTGTACTAAAAATACAAAAAATTAGCCAGGCATGGTGGCACCTGCCTGTAATCCCAGCTACTTGGGAGGCTGAATCATGAGAATCACTTGAACCTCGGATGCAGAAGTTCCAGTGAACAGAGATTGCACCACTGCACTCCAGCCTGGGTGACAGAACGGGACTCTGGCAAAAAAAAAAAAAAAAAAAGTCATCATGGGAAGAGGGTTGCAGTTTTAACTTATGCAGAGTTGAGCTTCGATATAAGAATTCTTGCCTGGAGCAGTGGCTCATGCATGTAATCCCAGCACTTTGGGAGACTGAAGCAGGAGGATTGCTTGAGCTCAGGGGTTCAAGACTGCAGTGAGCTATGAGTGCCACTGTACCCCAGCCTGGGTGACAGAGCAAGACCGTGTCTCTAAAAGAAAAAAATTACTTTTGTAATTGTAGAAGTTTGTACATTTTCATAAGTAGTAGAGTCATTGGAAAGCTGTTCCCTGTCCCACAAGATTTTAACACAGTGAGTCTGAGGTGCAGCACAGGAATTTAAATTTTAACAAGCACTTCTGGGGTTTTTCACGCAAGTGGTCTTCAGGGTTTGATAAACACATGAGCACAGGTTTCTGCCTTCTGACAGTGAAGTGTCAAGTGTTCTGCATGTGTGTGTGCGTGGTATTTTGACGAGCGGGGTGCTAAGAAGCAGATGGCTGTTACTTCTAGCACATTGGTCTTCACAAGTTGAAAGCCTCAGTGGACATGGATCCCAAGGCTTCAAAGGTGTGTGGATGGAAGCAGCTGAAAGTGAAAGAAAGTAGAAGCACAGCGCAAGAAGCTGTGGAGGATGCAAAGGCCACGGGCGGGTGCGGAGGAAGAATGTAAATGAGGGTAACAAACATCCTGGTGGACCCACCATGTCGCTGGAGAGAGGAATTAACTTATCTGGGTCAACATATGGTCTGGTGGAAAGAGAACTTGCTGAAAGTATTCCACAATATGGCAAAGGATTTTGTGATGGTTTTATTTAGAACCACTTGACTGAGAAATGAAGATGAGTCTGAGAAGGGGTAAAGTCCTGCTGAACTCTCTGCCATTGGAAATGTGACCATTTGCTAGAATTAATCAGAGATATACACAAATATTTATGTTCAAAGTTTTTGCAGCATCTATGTGATGATGAAAAATTGGAAATCACCTAGGTGTACGCCACTTGGGCATTGGTTAAGAACATTAGGCTTCATGTGATGGGATACTATGTAACCACTAAGAGGGGTGTTGGCTCACGCCTGTAAACTCTGCACTTTGGGAGATGGAGGCGGGAGGACTGGGCAACAGAGGGAGACCCTGTCTTTCTAAAAAAAAAAAAAAAAAAAAAAAAACCAGGTGTGGGGGTGCATGCCTGTGGTCTCAGCTCAGCTATTTGGGAGGCTGAGGTGGGAGGATCACTTGGGCCTGGGAGACTGGGGCTGCAATGAGCTATGATCATGCCACTGCACTCCAGCCTGGGTGACAGAGCAAGGACGTGTCTTTAAAAAAAGAAAACAAAAAAACAGTGGTATTGGATCATCCAGTAAAGGCAGCAAAATTAACAGGCTTACAAAATTTCCTTCTAACACTGACTGGAATGAAGAAAACAAGATATACCAAAAGAAACATCCTCCAACACTGAATCTAGGAAATTTTCCCAACCTCATACCACAAACTTCAAGAAATCTAAATCCAAATGCAAGACACAGAATGCATCCAAATAAAAAACAATTAGGTCTGAATTGAAATAAAATTCTGGGAACCAACCCACAACTCCCTTTTTGGAGCGAGCTGCACTGTGTGGTGAGAGAAGGCTGAATGTTTGAAAAATCCCACTAATACTTCTCATTTCCTAGGAACAGTAAATAGGGGCCTGAGCTGGCAAGAGAAAAGATCTGGAATGTTCTGCTTGGGGCCCTTTTCCCCTGCTGTACAGATAAACATCAGTCCAAGGCCTCAGTGGTGGGAGGGAGTCCAGAAATAGGCTTCCAGCAGCAATTGTCCCCGAGGACCAGGCAGCTGCGACATAGTAAGCTGGCTGGAGAAAAGTGCTTGTGGCCACAACAGACAAGGCGTTCACATGCTGCGGGGTTGGGATCCAGCCTCATATCTGATACGCAGAGAGGCGAGACAAACCCAACCCTCCAGACCCAGCCATGGGACAGGGTAGGTTCTCTATTGGATGTGGACCCTAGTCAAGGGTTTCATCAAAATCAGAAATAAGATGAAAGGAAAAACAGGCCAGGCATGGTGGCTCACGCCTGTAATCCCAACACTGTGGGAGGCTGAGGTGGGTGGATCACTATAGGTCGGGAGTTCAAGGCCAGCCTGGTCAACATGGTGAAACCCCGTCTCTACCAAAAAATACAAAAATTAGCCGGCATGGTGGTGCACGCTGGGGCTGAGGCATGAGAATCACTTGAACCCAGGAGGTGGAGACTGCAGTGAGTAGAGATCATACTGTAGTCTGGGCAATAGACTCTGTCTCCGAAAAAAACAGAATGGAAAAACATTTCCCAGCTTTGACTGCACATAGACCCACTTCCTTCCTCACCCTTCTCAGACAGCTTTGGGACCAACAAATATCAATGATTTTGATCCAAGACCCAGCTCATATTCCATCGGGAAGATGCAAATTGCATGCAGGTAAACAGAGAGCTAAGCAAAAGAGACCATATCAGTGTTATTTAGGGGGAATAGTAGCCCCATGGAGAACTGCCGCTACTTCACAATGACTAAGCAAGAAGAAATGCAGTGGTGTCTGAGCAAGAATTCTGCCTCTCATCTGAAAAAGAAGGAATAGGAAGAAGGGAGCTTCAAACGTGCAAGGCAAAGAATTCTCTCTGGAGTAAAAATTCAGAAAATTGTTTCTACTCCTAAATAAGAAGACATATAAAATCCAAATAACAGAATGGAGAGGACTGCAGATCTCTGAAATAGCTGGGACTGAAATATACACAGAAGTTGGAAGAGACTCCTCATTGTCTCCCATTAGGAAGGGCTACATACATTTTACGACTTTTTTTTTTTTTTTTTTTTTTTCTGTTTTAGAGGTGGGGTCTTGCTCTGTTTCCCTGACTGAAGTGCAGTGGTGTGGTCATAGCTCTCTGCAGCCTCCAACTCCTGTGCTTGAGCAGTCCTCCCGCCTCAGCCTCAGCTAGGACTATAGTCATGCATCACTATGCCCCTCTCATTTTTTAATTTTCATTTTTTGTAGAGATGGGGTCTTGTGTGTTACCCAGGCTGGTCTGAAACTCCTAGTCTTAAGTGATCTTTCCTCCTCAACCTCCCCAAATGCTGGGATTATAGATGTGAACCACCACACTTTTAGTAGAGCCGGGGTTTTGCTGTGTTGGCCAGACTGGTGGGCCTAATTTTTAAAAACTGACACATGGGAAAGGATACAGGCACATTGGATAACCACAGGGAGGGGTACTGAAGGGAACACTGCTGATCGCAGAACAACACTCACAGGGCTAGGTAGGGGAGGGGAGGGGAGAGGAGGGACAGCGAGGGGGCCGTGGGGGGGATGGGGAGGGATAACACTGGGAGAAATGCCTGGTGTAGGTGACGGCAGGTGGGGGGGTGGAAGCAGAAAACCACCGTGGCATGTATGTACCTACATAACAATCCTGCAGGATGCGGAATATGCACATGTACCCCAGAACACAAATACAATTTAAAAAAAAATAAAAGATGAAGATAATTCTTTGAGTTTTCAATGTTGAAAACTGAATGTTGAAAAGAATTATAAAGTCATAATGCTAGATAATCCCTTAGAAATCTAACCTGAATCATCGTTGAATCCCAATATGGTCTGTTTCTTTCAAGGAGCGCACAAATCATTTTCTGATTCTATCATCATTTTCCACTGGACGGCAGACAGGAAAACCTTCATCATTTACTCACACAACAAGCATTCATTTAGAACTTGCTTAATGGGGGTAAGTGGCAGAAAATAAACAGGCAGTTATTGCAATTGTATGGGACGCCCTATATGGGAGATGGTTTTTGGTTTTTTGCTATCCAGACGAGACTCCCACTGACTCACCTTCTTCCAAAAGTTCTTGACTCCCACAAACTCTCACTTCACCTTACACAACTGCCTTGCAAACCACCAGACTGAGATGAATGGGTGCCAACCTTACTGCTGGATGCTACCAGATTGGTAAACTTTACCTGACTTCTCAGAAAAACTTGACCCCTCATCTCAAATTTCCCCCACCTCTTGATTGGGAGGGGACTTTGCTTTCAAAAGTCCTGCTCAGAAACCATCTTTCTTTCTCACCCATGCACTTCCCACCTGTTTCAGAGGCCAAGCTTTCCCTGCACCTACGTCTCCTGAAACCTTGCTCCTGGATTACCTTCTCTCTCCGTCTGTGTTTTAGCCTTCTCACATCTCTCCATTGATGAAACAAAATCTATCCATGACCCTTGGCTTCCCCCAAGCTACCAGCTCATCTTTTCTTTTCTTTTCCATAGCCCAGTTCTATTTATTTATTACATATATGTATATTTTAAGACAGGGTTTCACCATCTTGGCCAGGTTGGTCTTGAACTACTGATCTTGTGATCTACCCGCCTCAGCCTCCCAAAGTGCTGGGATTACAGGTGTGAGCCACTGCACCTAGCTTCCATGGCCCAATTCCTTGAAAGCACCATGTTCACTCATCATCTGCCTTTTGACCTTAAAAAAACTGGACTGTCTTTGTTGGTGTCTATAAGAACCTCCTCAGCCTGGGCACGGTGGCTCATGCCTGTAATCCCAGAACTTTGGGAGGCCAGGTGGGTCACCTGAAGTCACAAGTTCGAGACCAGGCTGGTCAACATGGTGAAACCCTGTCTCTACTAAAAATCCAATAATTAGCTGGGCATAGTGGCAGGTGCTCGTAATCCCAACTACTTGGGAGGCTGAGGCATGAGAATTGATTGAACCCGGGAGGCAGAGGTTTCAGTGACAGCAACACTCTGTCTCAAAAAAAAAAAAAAAAAAAAAAAAAAAGCACCTTCTCATTTGTGATCTGATCCAAAAGCTATGCTTCAGTTCATCTCTTCATAGCATTTGCATTTGTCAAAATTTACACTCCATCTTTTCTTTCTAGAAAAGAAACACGATGGCTTTTTTACTTAATAGGATTCTATCTCTCTCTCTCAGAGAGACAGAGGCTTGACCTCCTGGGCTCATGCAGAGTCACAAGTGATCCTCCCACCTCAGCCTCCCAAGTAGCTGGGACTATAGGTGTGCACCACCACAGCTGGCTAATTTTTAAGTTTTTTTGTAGAGATAGGGTCTTGCTATGTTGCCCAGGCTAGTCTTACATTCTTGGGCTGAAGCAATCCTCTCACCTCAGCTTCCCAAAGTGTGGGGATTACAGGCGTGAGCCCAGCTGAGATTCTCATTGAAAAAAATTGCAGTCACTCTACATAATGCACTAAACAACACACAAATCTTTGAAGAAAAATGTGGGCGCCCTGGATTTTCAATCTTTCTCTTGAAGCTGTTTTCCATGCTATACAAACACACCCACAGAGAGAGGTTTCTCCTCTTTCCTGCCTTTCCCTTTCCCATTCCCCTTCCTTCTCCCTCTCTTCCTGTTATCTTCCTCTCAGTTGATTACATTTCTTGCTCATGTCTTTTCCTCTGTGTTTCTGTTGGTTCCTGGCAGAGAACAGATCCTCCCTACTCCCAATGGCCGAGTCACCTGAGGGAGTGTGAACGGCCAGGACTCTTTCTACCTGTTTGCCGATTCTACCCCAGGGCAGGCAGATGACCTGTCAGGGTGGATGAAAAGACCCCCAGCCATGCTCAGCTCACTTTCTCCGTTTCTCAAAGTGGGGTAACCCTACCTTTGCTGGAGAGGGGTCTTTTGCATTTCAGTGCTGCTATGAGGGGTTGACACCTTGTAGATTTCTCATCCAGTATTAGGAAGACACTCACCTCTCACAGTAAACTACATCTTTCATCCTAGCCCCTACTCCAGACTGAGGGTGACATGTGAGATCCCATTTTCCCTACTCTTTGTCCCACATCTCAATTTGTTCAGAATTCAGGTTAGAGAGAAGAGCCGGTAACACTGATTCAAACATCCTAACGTTTGGTGAGTTGTTTATTCTATTGATTGATTGATTGAGACAGGGTCTAGTTCTGTCGCCCAGGCTGGAGTGCAGTGGCACAATCTCAGCTCATTGCAACTTTTGCCTGCCGAGTTCAAGTGATTCTCCTGCCTCAGCTTCCCCAGTAACTGGGATTACAGATGCACCCCACCACACCCAGCTAATTTTTGCAGTTTGGGCAGAGACAGGGTTTCACCATGTTGCTCAGGCTGGTGTCTGCCCACTTTGGTGTCCGCCTCCCAAAGTGCTGGGATTACAGGTGTGAGCCACCACACCCAGCCAAGTTGTTCGCTCCTGTTCATCCAGTAGAGTGGGCATGATGGCGCTCATTCCATCTCATGGGCCTCACGGTATATTACTTGTCTCATGAGTTTGTTTATAGTTTTTCTCCCTTATGATGAGTATCTGTCTCTAATTTTTATGTAGTCAAATATGTTGGCCTTTTCTTTTTTGGCATCTCCCACTCAAAAGATATATAAATATTCTCAAAATTTTCTTTCGGTGTTTGAAAGCTTGTTTTGATCATTGATACATCTGAAACTTGTTTTTCATATAGTTTAAACTAGGGAGTCCAATTTTATATTTTACCAGATGGACAGCTAGTTATGCCAGCACCATTTAGTATAAAAACCGAACTTTCCCTAATAGATACCTCACTTTTTGTTTTTTACTTAATTAAAAAATTTTGAGACAGAATCTTGCTACATTGCCCAGACTGGAATGTAGTGGTGATTCACAGGTGCAATCCTAGCTCACTGCAACCTCTCCTTCCTGGGTCCAGACAATCCTTTCACCTCAGCCTCCAGAGTAGCTGGGACTGCAGGAGCTTGGCACCATGCCCAGGTAATTTTTGTATTTTTTGTAGAGACAGGTTCTCATTATGTTGCTCAAGCTGGTCTTGAACTCCTGACCTCAAGAGATCTTCCTGCCTCAGCCTCTCAAGTAGCTGGCATTACAGGTGCACACCACCATGCCCAGATTAAATATCTTTTTAATATCCAACAGGATCCTTATATTTGAGACACCCCAACCTCAACTCCATCGGCTCATTAACTTTGTTCCCTTTTCTGCATTTTTTTAAAATGGAGTTTCGTCTTGTTGCCCAGACTGGAGTGCAATGGCATGCATGGTCTTGGCTCACTACAACCTCCATCTCCCAGGTTCCAGTGATTTTCCTGCCTCAGCCTCCCAAGTAGCTGGAACTACAGGCATGTGCCACCACGCCTGGCTAATTTTGTTTTGTTTTGTTTTGTTTTGTTTTGTTTTTTGTATTTTTAGGAGAGATGGGGTTTCACCATGTTGGCCAGGCTGGTTTTGACTTCTGGCCTCAGGTGATCCGCCTGCCTCCGACCCTCGAATTGTTGGGATTACAGGCATGAGCCACTGCACCTAACCCCTTTTCTGCATTCTTTAATTAAAGGTACCTCCACCTCAGTGCTTGTGTTTCATATTTCCAGACACAACTTCTTAAAAGTTCTCAAATAGCTGTAGCTCTTAAAAATGTAAGGCAGTAAATATTTATTATAGAAAATTAGAAAATACAGATAAACAAAAGACATTTAAAACAGACACTATCCCAACACTGAAAAGTGATCATAGCGTTTATGTTATTCTAGATGTTTTCCTTTTCTTTCTACTATTTTCCAAGGAATGTGTGCCTGTTTTCTTCCTTTTACCCCTCTGAATTCACTCTCTACCCCTTTCCACTCTGCTGTCTGTCCTAGGAGGCTCAACAATGAGTTTTCTTACTTTCTGCGTTCCCATTAAATTTGGACAATGGGGAGCTCCAGTAGGTGATTGGGGGAAAGAGGAGAATGAGGTCAGGGAATTTTATTTTCAGACTCTCTTGTTGTTTCCTAAATCTGCTGATGGGCTGTGTCCTAAGACTATGGGTCCTGGTGCTCTTGCAGGAAACCTGACTACATGGCATTCTTCCTCTGGGCTTCTGCAATTACCCTGTCCCTGCTACCCACTATCCCTTTGGGTTTGGGAGGGGGATAACAGATCCACTGCTACTCATTCTTGGGTACCTATCTGAACTTTACATAACTTTATTTATTTATTTATTTACTGAGAAAGGGTCTTGCTCTGTCACCCAGGTTGGAGTGCAGTGGCATGATCTCAGCTCATTTCAACCTCAGCCCACCAGGCTCAAGCAATCCTCCCATTTCAGCCTCCCAATCAACTGGGACTACAGGCATGTATCACCATGCCTGGCTATTCTTTCTACCTTTTTTTTTTTTTTTTTGGTAGAGATGAGGTCTCACTACGTTGTCCAGCTTTGTCTCAAACTCCTGGCCTCAAGCCATTCTCTTGTCTTAGCCTAGGACTACAGGTGCACACCACCATGCTCAGCTAATTTTTAAAAATTATTTGTAGAGATGAGGGTCTCACTATGTTGCCCTGGATGGTCTTGAACTCCTGGCCTCAAGCAATCCTCCTGTGTTGGCCTCCCTATGTGCTGGAATTATAGATGTGAGCCACTATGCCTGGCCTCTATGTAACTTTATTAATTGCCCCTTGATTAAACTCTCCTCCAATTTTCCTAATTTGTACCATCTCTGTCCTGTCGCACCAAGACTGCTTCAAGAGGGCAATTAAAAACGAATTATGCAGCCTGGGCGCAGTGGCTCATATCTGTTGTCCCAGCACTTTGGGAGGCTAAGGTGGGGGGATCACTTGAGGTCAGGAGTTTGAAACCAGCCTGACCAACATGGCAAAACCCCATCTCTACTAAAAATATAAAAATTAGCTGGGTGTGTTGGCACATGCCTGTAATCGCAGCTACTGGCTACTGGGGAGGCTGAGACAGGAGAATTACTTGAACGCAGGAGGTGGAGGTTGCAGTGAGCCGTGATAGTACCACTGACTCCAGCCTGGCAACAGCGTAAGACTTCACATCAAAAAAAAAAAAAAAAAAAAAGAAGAAGAAGTATACAAGTAAAAAGCATGAATATATTCCTGCTATAAAAAAAAAAAAACTGAACAGTATGTATGATGTGAAAAAAAGTTGCCTTATCCTTCAATCTCAAAACTGTAGTTCCCATCTCAGAGGTAGCTACTGCTTTCAATTTGGTGAATATCTTCCCAGGTCTTTACTTCTCATATTTACTTACAAAGACAAATGTATACACACACACAGCTTTTTATGTCTATGTTTGTGGGGTGTGTGTATATATGTGTTTATATAAGTGAGTTTCACATTGTATGAATTATTTCATACTTTGCTTTTAAACATTTATGTTTTGAGAAAATTTTCGCTTCAGAACAACATAGATTTAACACATTTTAAAAAACAGGCTGGTTAGTATTCTGTAAGTGGAGACACAGCTGTTGATTTAACCCCTCCCCTGTTGGCTGAAATTTAGGGTCTTTCCAATAGTTTATTATCATAAAAAACATAACTCTGCAAATCCTTGTACTTCTCTTTTAACCCAGATGGGCAATTATTTCTCTAAGGCAGATGGTGAGAAATGAAAGACGGGCTGAAATTTTTTTTTTTTTTTTTTTTTTTTTTTGAGATGGAATCTCACACTATTGCCCGGGCTGGAGTGCAATGGTGCCATCTCAGCTCACTCCGCCTTCGAGGTTCATGTGATTCTCCTGCCTCAGCCTCCCAGGTAGCTGGGATTACACGCACACACCAGCACACTCAGCTAATTTTTTTGTATTTTTAGTTAGAGACAAAGGTTCACTATGTTGGCCAGACTGGTCTCGAACTCCTGACCTTGTGATCCACCTGCCTCCGCCTCCCAAAGTGCTGGGATTACAGGCATAAGTCACTGCACCTGACCGACGGGGCTGAATTTTAAGTGCATTTTTGTTTCTGTGTTTGCGTGTCCTGTCCAAATGCCTCCCCTGAAGTCCTGACCTTTTCTTGTATATGTTAGGGGCTGTCCTAGAAGACAAGGCAATATTTTTAAAGGAGCAACTTTTATTTAAAAGTGACAAGCTGAATTTTGCCTCTGGAAGTTGAAACTAACTTTGGGGCCCTCTATTTCATTGAAAAGTGGGTGTGAGTCTCACGTCACCAACTCAGATGTGCCAGATAGATCACCTTATTCCTAACCATTTTGTTTGCACCTGAAACGAAGCCTCAGTCAAATTAGGGGCTATCGGTGAATTCATGTGCCACTTCTTAGCGTAGGGTCTGTTTGCACCCCCTAGGCCTGGTTGCTTGGTTATGGCTTAAGACAAAGAGGCACTGGTGAGGAGTGGGGTGAGGATGAGCTTGTCTTCTTTTTTTCTTGCTGTTAGTTACTCTCAGAGGCCACTGCAGGCGCTCCCATCTGGTCCTTGTTGGACTGTATGTGTCTCAGCTGTGTGGACTCACCAGACGTGGCTCTTTCTCTGCTATTTCTCACCTCTTGGAGGCAGAGAAAATGCTTGGCTGTACTTCCTTGACAGGTTGGTGTGCAGGGAATTGTATCCGACTCTCTCCATCCCCACTGTGTGGCCATGCTTTGTAGCCACACCGCTGACCCTGAGCTGGTGAGGTGGACACGGGGAACTTTGTCACACCCTGGGCTTTACATAAGCACAGAGGAATAGGACCTCTTCTCTTAGATTCCCCAAGCAGATCTATGATTTCTAGAAATCCTCACCTCTGTTGGCCCCAGGCCAGGTATAGGGAGAACAGAGGAGGACTCATTGGAAGGGTGAAGATGTATTAGTGCCGGTTGGCCTGGACCAGTGCTGGTTCGTGTCTGTGTCCAAAGAAGTCATTAACAATGCTCTGTTTCACTTTCAGAAGAGTCTTGATACAGACAGTAAACTATGTGATCACCCGACCCACACAGAATCTAGTTTATCTGGTTTCTCTTTAATTTTCCCCTCTTACAGCCTTGAGAACTGTTATCTCATTTTGCTTTGAAAAACCTGGCTTTTAGCAAGCTCCTCATATTCTTTCTAATCGACTGTTTACGGTGTAAGATTCATGCTGTGACTCTTTCAAGGCCAGGCATTTGACACTGAAAACCCAGATGTTTGCAGCTCCAAAGCCATTTCCCCTGATTTCCTGATGTAATAACCCTTTCCTGGGCTGTACGATGGACACCTCACAGTCTCCTCTGCCTGGTAAAAGGGCTATGGGGTAGAAAGAAATGACCACTAATGAAAAACACATTGCTTAGGATTCTAAAAACTTATCTTACTACATCTTTCTCCTGTAATCCCTCCTGCCTTTACGAAGAAAGTTTACTTCTCATAGAGGTGTTCTCTGCTACCCGACTCCCCAGGAAGTGGGATAAGATCTTGGCTCTCAGCTATGGGATCTGCAGAGTCTCCATGCAAGATCCGTGTGGTTTGCTGACCTAGGACCATCTGGGGTGACTTTGGCCAATGACAGGCCAGACGTCCATCCTGATCACAAGTATCCCTGAAGGTCTGGTAGTTAGACACAACCTCAGGGAAAGGGGAGTCTGAACTGAGTGAAATTCCCTGAATTTACTAAAGTGAAGTTTCTGCCGCCCATGGGAATGGACACACAGAATAGAAACTAAATAAAGCCATGGAAAAATAAAGCAAGTTCCACTTTTTGCATATCTGAGTTGGGGCCTCTGACTCACCCCTGCTACATGCAGGAACTCCTGTGCGACTTACATTCGTAATAACGACTGCACTGTGAAAACAACCCAAAACTACAGTTTCTGGGTACATGCAGGATAGCTGGGACAAGGAAGAAATTTAGGGGCAAGGAAAGGATCATTTAAAGCTCTTCTGTGTCTGGGTGTGGTGGCTCATGCCTGTAATCCCAACATTTTGGGATGTTAAGACAGGTGGAGAGCTTGAGCCCAGGAGTTCAAGACCAGCCTGGACAACACAGTGAGACCTCTGTCTCTGCTGAGGCGGGAGGATCACCAGGGCCAGGGAGGTTGAAGCTGCAGTGAGCCATGATCACACCACTTTACTCCAGCCAGGGTGATGGAGAGAGACCCTGTCTCAAAAATAAATGAATGAATAAATAAATAAAAGCAAGCTCTTCTGGGAATTTTGAAGTGAACTAAGATTTGTCCTAGAAGAGGAAAAGCCTTGTAGCCTGTAGCCCCACATCAGTGACCCCAGCCCTGGCCACTCAGGTTGAGGGATCCCAGACCTGAATCTGCCATGAATTCCTTAAGCCACCGCAGAGCTGCTGTGCTTTGGAGGTGCCTCCAGATTCGTGGCCAGAGGAAAAATGCACTCATCCTAAAGGCGATGAGGGTTTTGTTTTGTTCTGTTTTGTTTTGGAGACAACCTCTAAGAGTTCCCGGAAGAGCAGCTTCCCCTGATTTTGTCAGTGGGAAGTGAAACATTTGATGGTAGACTGTCACATACATGCTAAGTTGGGTGAGGTTGGGGGGGACTTCTGCAAACTTCAAGAGTCTAGGCTGGCCCTGTCCCCTGTTCTTCGTCTTGCTCGACAGCCAAGGCCTGGAAGGAAGCGAGGAGGAGAAGAGGCGGGGCTGGGCATGCAGGTTGGGGAGTTAACTCGCATCACATGGTCTCCTGAAGGACAGGCAGCCACCTGTAGTTCCCCGCTCCAAACTAATAATAACCCCCAGGTAGCTGAGGAGATCGGAGAGAGACAGCTGTGGTTGGGGTGGCGGCAGGTCTTCAGGCCTTCCCATGCAGCAGGGCTTGGGAGCAGGAGAGGAGAGATGACCTCAAAGGATGTCTGGGCCCCTGGACCTGCGACCACCTTGAGGTCCCTGTGCACCCCATGAGGCACAGGCTGTAGCTGAGCATTTCCTGTGGTGGCTGAGCACAGGGCGGATGCAGCACAGAAAGCCAGAGCTTGGCTAAAGGGAGCTGTAGCCCAGCCAGAGGCTGACTCGGGATGCAGGGCCTGAGAGGAGGCCTGAGGGACCAGGCATCTCTTCCCACGGATGTCGCAAGTCCCACACTCTCCATTCCCAGAATTTAGATGCAGCTCCAGGAAAGGAAGAGGGAAAACCCGGAACTGTTGAAAGAAGCTATAAAACTGGCTGAGACTGGCCTGAATTGGCGAAGATTTAATTTTCTCTCCAGCTTAAGGATTGTTGGTGAGTGGCGGTGATATTTCTTAATATAAATAGTGTATTTATTAATATAAAAAAGTAAAGCTCCAATTCTAGGCTTTAAGGTCCAAATAACTCATATCCATGCTGTTTGTTTTGGGAAGTTTGCTAGCATAGGCCCTATTGAACTAAAAAAGTAGCACCTGAGAATTTTTTTTTTTTTTTTTTTTTTGGTAGAGATCTTGCTTTGTTGGTAAGGCTGGTCTTGAACTCCTGGGCTCAAGCAATTCTCCTGCCTTGGCCTCTCAAAGGCCTGGGATTACAGGTGTGAGCCACTATGCTGGCCTTAACACCTGAGATTCCTAAAGAAACCAGGGAGTCACCATTAATTCGAAGGCAGATGAAAGAGTTCTGGTTTGTGCATTCCAGCGAGTGGTGATTCTGTTTGTGATGTGAGAGGTGAGAGTTGTGGCTCTGTCTGAACGAAGACAATGTCAGTTCCTATAAAAAGGGGTTTTGCTCACTTTTTTTTTTTTTTGAGAAGTCTCGCTCTGTTGCCCAGGCTGGAGTACAGTAGTGCGATCTTGGCTCACTGTAACCTCTGCCTCCCAGGTTCAAGCGATTCTCCTGCCTCAGCCTCCTGAGTACCTGGGACTACAGGCGCCTGCCACCATGTCCAGCTAATTTTTGTATTTTTAGCAGAGGCAGGGTTTCACCATATTGGTCAGGCTGATCTTGAACTCCTGACCTCATGATCCATCCACCTTGGCCTCCCAAAGTGCTGGGATTACAAGCATGAGGCACTCACCCGGTCTTGCTTACGTTCTGATTGTTGCTTATAGGCAAGAATCAAAGCAGAGAAAGATAAGTGTCTGTTTTTGAGAGAGACTTTGGGAGACTTGGAGGAACATACTTTGCAGTGGGCTCAGATGATAGTGGAAGGGTGGATCCCTTCACTGTCGGGCACCAAGGGCATTGTATTAAAGGGCTGTTTGCAGAGACACTGGCGGTTTTGTGTCAGGGCAGCAGATACCCTTCCTCGAGCAGCCTCATGGATGGACAGTAGAGGTCAAGCAGGAGGGAGAAGCTGGGCAGAAAGAGCCTGGCAGCAGGATGGCTGTGTCATGGGAGTCATGGAAGGTAATGCCTGGAAGACTTGTATATAAAGCAAAGATGCTGAGACTCAGAAGTGTGGGCTACCTATGATGGGTGTGAAGAGCTCCATAAAGATTAAGTGCAAGAATATCACATTTCTTTACTTTTCTGAGTGAAAGCAAATCTGGCACAACATTCACTGGCCTGGCTAATAGGATATTCCAGTCAGTCATTGAAAAAAAAAATTTATAATTTATACCTAATAATTATATGCATATAATTGAAGCAATGTAATATTTCAATGCATGTATGGTATAATGATCAAATTGGGGTAATTACTGTATCCATCACTTAAAGCATTTATCATTTCTTTGTGGTGATAACATTCCAAACTTTCTACCTATCTTGAAAGGTATAATATATGGCTATTTGCTATAGTCACCTTACTGTGTAACTGATACGATCTGGCCGTGTCCCCACCCAAATCTCATCTTGAATTGTAGTTTCTATAATCCCCATGTGTTGTGGGAGGGACCCTATGGGAGGTAATTGAATCATGGGGACTGTTACCTCCATGGTGTTCTTGTGATAGTGAGTTCTCATGAGATCTGATGGTTTTATAAAGGGCAGTTCCCCTGCACATGCTGTCTCTTGCCTGTCACCATGTAAGACGTGCCTTTGCTCCTACTTCACCTTCCGCCATGATTGTGAGGCCTCCCCAGTCATATGAAACTGAGTCCATTAAACCTCTTTTTCTGTATAAATTACCCATTCTTGGGTATATCTTTATAGCAGCATGAGAATGGACTAGTACAGTAATAGAACAAAAAAAACTATTTTTTCTATGTAATTGTAACTTTGTATGCACTGACCAACATCTCCTGGTCTCTCCCTCTCTCCTTTCCTGTCCTCTCCCGAGCCTTTAGTAATTACTGATCTACTCCTTACTTCTGCAAAATGATTTTTTAAAGATTCTACATGTGAGTGAGATCATGTGGCCTTTGTCTTCCAGTGTCTGGTTTATTTCATGCAACATAATGCCTTCCAGGTTCATCCATGTTATTGCAAATGACAGGATTTCATTGTGTTTTATGGCCGAATAATATTCCATTTGCATGTGTGCACATGTGTGTGTTTATATTTATACCAAATTTTCTTTCTTTCTTCTTCTTCTTTTTTTTTTTTTGAGATGGAATCTTGCTCTGTTGCCCAGGCTGGAGTGCAGTGGCATGATCTCAGCTCACGGCAATCTCTGCCTTCCAGGATCAAGCAATTCTCTTGGCTCAGCCTCCCAAATAGCTGGGACTACAGACATGTGCTACCACACCCGAATAACTTTTATATTTTTAGTAGAGAAAGTTTCACCATCTTGGCCAGTCTGGTCTTGAATTCCTGACCTCAGGTAATCAACTTGCTTCGGCCTCCCAAAGTGCTGGGATTACAGGCATGAGCCCCGGTGCCCAGCCTATATCACATTTCCTTTTCTTATTCACCATTAGATGAGCTACTATTGAAAAGACAAAAAATGACCAGGTGCAGTGACTCATGCCTATAACCTCAGTACTTTGAGAGGCTAAGTTAAGAGGATTACTTGAGCCAAGGAGTTCAAGACTAGCCTGGGCAACATAGCAAGACCTCATCTCTATAAAAACTTTAAAAATTAGCCAGGTGTGGTGGCACATGCCTGTAGTTCCAGCTACTTGAGGGGTTAAGGTGGAAGGATCACTTGAGCCTAGGCTGCTGAAGCTGCAGTGAGCTGTGATTGTGCCACTGCACTCCATCCTGGGTGATGGAGTGAGACCCTCTCTCAAAAAAAAAAAAATGCAAAAAATAACAAATGCTAGCATGTATGTGAAGAAAGGGGAACACTTATACACTATTGGTGGGAATGTCAATTAGTACAGCAGTTAGGAAACAGTATGGAGATTCCTAAAAAAATTAAAAACAGAGCTACCAAGGGGGCCAGGCACGGTGGCTCACACCTGTAATCCCAGCAGTTTGGGAGGCGGAGGCTGGCGGATCACCTAAGGTCAGAAGTTCAAGACCAGCTTGGCCAACGTGGAGAAACCTCATCTCTACTAAAAATACAAAAATTAGCCAGGTGTGATGGTGCTTGCCTGTAATCCCAGCTACTCAGGAGGCTGAGGCAAAATAATTGCTTGAACCCGGGAAGCAGAGGTTGCAGTGAGCAGAGATCACACCACTGCACTCCAGCCTGGGTCACGGAGTGAGACTTTGTCTCAAAACAAACCAAAAAAAGGACTATCATGGGATTCAACAATCTCATGACTGGATATATTTGCAAAGGAAATGAAATCAGTGTGTTGAAGAAACATCTGCACTCCCATGTTTATTGCAGCACTAGTCACAATAGTCATGATATGGAGTCAATCAGGAAGTCATTTTTGGAAGACTATGTTTCCAAATGAAGGCATTTCTCCTTTGGGTACCCAGATCTCCCAAACGGAATCTTGGGTAAAGGAAACAAATAGTTTGAGGTAGGTCAGTGGTATATACTGTTGCTTTTATTGCTTGGATTCCTCAGCCAAGTAGATCCTGTCTCCGGGAGAAACAGCAGCACCGACCAGAACATACGCAGTGTCCCTGTAAGGTATCTCTCCAGCTGGCACAGGAACTGGCTGCCAACAGACCATTCCTCTGTTCTCCTCAGCCACCTGCTTCTGGAGATGGGACATCCTGACAAGATCAGTGTGTCCCATGGACATTAGTCTCTTGGCTTACTTTGTCTCTGCAAAATGTTTCATTAAAGTAATATTGTGTGGGAGACTATGACAGGATACGAGCCATCTAGCACGACCATAAAGAGAGTGCTGGCGGCAGCAGGACAACGGCCAAGGAAACCAAATCCAAATCCGGAAAAGTGCCTGTTCCAAAGGGAACAAATAGCTGCCCCCTCCCTGATGGAAGAGGTCCAATGTAATCAACCTGCCACCTGGTAGCTGGCTCCTCCCCCAGTTTCCTCATTCCACTCAATGGCACAGTCAGTCACACAGCTGAACGGGCCAAAATCCCAGAACTTTGCTGTCATTTGTCCTTTTCTCTCACACTCAATATCCAATCTGTCAGTGGGTCCTATTATGTCTACTTTTAAAACAGACCCCAAATCTGATCTCTTCTCAACCACCTCCACCTCTATCACCCTAATCCAAGCCACCATCATCTCACCTGGAGCACTGCAATAGCCTTCCAGCTAGTCAGCCTGCTTCCACTCTACACACTGTTCTCTAGATGACAATCAGAATGATGTTTTAAAATTTTTAAAATTGTGACAAAATATATATAACATAAAGTTTACCATCTAAAACATTTTTAAGTGGGCAGTTCAGTAGTGTTAAGTACATTCACATTATTGTGCAACCAATCTTCAAAACCCTTTTATTGTTGCAAAACTGAGACTCTACTCATTAAACATTAACTCCCCATTCCTCTTCCCCTAGTCCCTGGCAACCATCATTCTACCTTCTGTGTCTATGAATTTGACTACTCCAGGTATCTCACGTGAATAAGAGGAATCATAGTCTGTGACTTGTCTGTTTCCCTTAGCGTAATGTCCTCAAGATTCAACCTCTGTTGTAGCATATGTCAGAATTTCCTTCCTTTTTAAGGCAGAGTAATATTCCATTGTATGTAGGTACCACATTTTGCTTATCCATAGCGAATTTTAAAGACATGTATTAGGCTCAGTTTACTCCACAAATAAATGACATAGGAAAGAAGCAAATGTATGAACTATAATGTGATTATATGGTGATTTGAACAAACCAACTGGAAAAAGATGTTTTTGAGACAATGGGGCAATTTGAACCAGAAATGGAAATTTGTTAAGGAAATATTTTAAGAAATAGTTTTTGCTTTCATGATAAGGCTATTGTGGCTAGGTTTTTAAAAAACTTTTTATCTTCGAGGGATACCTACTGAAGTATTAATGAATAAGTCACTCTCTGAAATTTAAGTACTCTCGAAAAACTATGTTCATGTAGGGAAAAATCAGGTGAAATAAGATGGGTAAAATGATAATCATTGTTGAAGTTGGTGATGCATAAATGAGGGTTATTATAGTTTCCTCTCTACTTTTATATATAAAGCTGTCTTTTAAAAATTCTTAAAAATGCATACCAGACCTATTCCATAACTCTTCTGAAAACTTTCCAATGGCTTTTTACCACCTATAGAATAAAACAGACTAGTATAATATCATAGTATTATTGTAATGTGATAGCATGATATTCCTACATAGAATTGCGAGGATTACATGAATTTATATATTGGATGCATTGGGAGGCATACCTGGTACATCTTAAGTGCTATACAATTGTTTGATATTTGTACTAGTTTAACTTAACAACCAAAAGAGGAATGCTTAAAATAAAAAATAAAAAAACCCTCACTTTTTAAAGACTTTAAAATAGGACTTTTATAAGTCATCTTCATAGAAAGTTAAAAATTATGAATAGAAAAATAAATTTTAAAAATATTTCAGTGGAGGAAGATGGCCTTTTAAAATGGTGCTAGAGTAATTGGACACCCAGAAGCAAAAAATGTGACCTGTGACCTAGTTTTACACCGTATACAAAATTTAACTCAAAATAGATTATGCTTGTAAATGAAAATGTAAAAGTTTTAGAGAAAAATGTAAGAAAAAATCTTCATGATCTAGGGATAAGCAAATCATTTTTAGTCTTGCCACCAGAAACAAGATTTAAAAAGGGAAATGTTGATAAATTAGACTTTATCAAAATGTTTACATTTTTACTTTGTAAATTAGTCATGTACCACACAATGACATTTCAGTCAATGATAGACTACATATACTATGGTGGTTCCATAAGATTCCATAATATCATATTTTTTTCTGTACCTTTTCTATGTTTAGACATGTTTAGATACACAAATACTACTGTGGTACAGCTGCCTACAGTGTTTAATACAGTAACATGCTATACAGGGTTGTAGCCTAGGAACAGTAGGCTATGCCATGTTGCCCAGGAGTATCATAGACTATATTATCTAGAGTTGTGTAAGTACACTCTATGATGTTTGCACAATGAGGAAATCAGCCAACAATGCATTTCTCAGAACATATCCCCATCATTAAGTGATTCATAAGGAAGAAGAGAAAGCTGCATACTGAGAGAAAATATTTGCAAATCACATATCCAGCAAAGGACTAGTATGTAGAATATATAAAGAACTCTCAAAACTCAAGAGTAAAACATATGTGTACATATATACACACATATATACATACACGTTGATGGCAAACAAGCATGTGAAAAGCTGTTCAACATCATTAGACACTGAAGAAATGCAAATTAAAATCACAATGAGATTTTGGCAGGGTGTAATGGCTCACATCTGTAATCCCAGAAATTTGGGAGGCCAAGACGGGCAAATCATTTGAGGTCAGGAGATCAAGACCAGCCTGGCCAACATGGTGAAACTCCCTCTCTATCAAAAAATACAGAAAAAAAAGATGAGAATGTTAACAAAGAGAAAATATGAAAAGAACCGAACAGAAATTTTGGAGATGAAGAATACATTAATGGAATGGGAAAATTCACTAGAAGGGTCAAACATTCACTAAAAGGGCTGGGTGCAGTGGCTCACACTTGTAATCCCAGCATTTTGAGAGGCTGGGGCAGGAGGATTACTTGAGCCCAGAAGTTCAAAATCAGCTTGGGAGACATAGTTAGATACCATCTCTACAAAAAAAATAAATAAATAAAAAATTAGCCAGACATGGTGGTACATGCCTATAGTCCCAGCTACTTGGGAGGCTGAGGAGGGAGGATCACTAGAGCCCACAAGCTTGAGGCTGCTGTTAGCTAAGATCACACCACTACACTCCAGCCTGAGCAACAGTAGAGTGAGACCTTGTCTCAAAAAAAAAAAAAAAAAAAAAAATCATTAAAGGGGTTAAGCTTCAGACTTGATCAGTCAACTTAAAGACAGGATGTTTGAAATTATTCAATGGGGTGGTGGGGGCCGAAAGATGAATGCAAAAGAATATGCTGGATACAGTGGCTCATGCCTGTAATTTCAGCATTTTGGAAGGCCAAGATGGGTGGATCACTTGAGGTCAGGAGTTCTGGAGCAGCCTGGCCAACATGGTTAAAACTCTGTTGCCAAATACAAAAATTAGCTGGGTGTGGTGGCGCACAGTTGTAGTCCCAGCTACTTGGGAGGCTGAGGTGGAAGAATTGCTTCAACCCAGGAGGTAGAGGTAGCAGTGAGTTGAGATCATGTCATTGCCCTCCGGCCTGGGTGACAGAGTAAGACTCTGAAAAAAAAAAAAAAAAAAAAAAAAAAAAGAAAGAAAGAAAAAGAGTAAAGAAAGTTTAAGAGATTTACAGGACACTATCAAGCAAGCCTCTGTATACATTTTCGGAGTTGCAGAAGGAGTACAGGGAGAAATGAACAGATAGCTTATTTGAAAAAAAAAATAGCTTAAAATTTCTCATATCTGGGGAAAGAAATACATAAGATTTAAGAACCCCAAGAGACTCCAACTATGATAAATCCAAAGACGTCTATACCAAGACACATTACAGTTAAATTATTGAATGTCTAAGACAAAGAGAAAATTGTAAAAGCAGCAAGAAAAAAATGACTTGTATGGACAATGTAGCCCTCATAAGAGTACTGGAGATTTTTCAGCAGAAACCTTGCAGGCCAGAAGAGAATGGGATGTCTGAAAAAAAGTGCTGAAATAAAATAAAATTTAAAAACCCTGCCAACTAAGTATTCTGTCACTGGCTGAACTGCCTTTCATAGATAAAGAAGAAAGACTTTCCCAAATAAATCACTCAGGAAGTTAATTCCCACCAAACCTGCCTTACAAGAAATGCTAAAGAGGGTCCCTTAAATTAGAACAATAAGATGCTAGACAGCAGTACAAAAGGGTATGAAAGTATAAAGCTAACTTGTAAAAGTTAATATATAGAAAAGTATAGGATACTGCAGTATTGTAACTATGGTATGTAAGTCACTTAAATTCTGGTGTAGAAGTTGAAAATCAAAAGTACAAAAAAGAAATATAACTAGAAAAATATGTTAATGCAGACACTATATAAAATATGTAATTTGTGGCAGCAATAACAAAATATGGGGAGGGAAGAAGTGAAAGAGTTATTTTGGTTTGCAGCTGAAGTTAAGTTGTCAGTTTAAAATAAAGTGTTTCAAGGATGAGATGTTTTATTTTATTTTTTATTTTTATTTTTAAGATGGAATCTCTCTCTGTCAACCAGGCTGGAGTGCAGTGGCAGGGTCTTGGCTCACTGCAACCTCCATCTCCCAGGTTCAAACAATTTTCCTGTCTCAGCTTCTTGAGTAGCTGGGATTATAGGTGCATGCCACCATGCCCAGATAATTTTTGTATTTCTAGTAGAGACAAAGTTTCACCATGTTAGCCAGGGTGGTCTTGAACTCTAACCTAAAGTGATCTACCTGCCACGGCCTCCCAAAGTGTTGGGATTATAGGCATGAGCCACTATGCCCAGCCTACAAGATGTTTTACATAAGCCTCATTGTAACCAAAAAGAAAATACTTACAAGATGACACACAAAAGGAAATGAGAAAGGAATCAAAGCATGCCACTGCAATAAATAATCAATGGAACAAAAAGGAAAAGAGAAATGAAATTCTATAAGAAAGAAAACAATTAACAAAATGGCAATAGTAAATCCTTCCCTTCAGTAATGACTTTAAATGTAAATGAATTAAACTCCTCAATTAAAAGACAAAGAGTAGATGAATAGATAAAGAAGCTAAGATTCAACCATGTGCTGTTCATAAGAGACTCACTTAAGGACACACATAGGCTGAACGTGAAAGAATGGAAGAAAAATTCCATGCAAATGTTAAACAAAAGGGAGCAAGGATGACCATATTTATGTCAGACAAAATAGGCTTTAAGTCAAAAGCTGTCACAAGAGATAAAGAAGGACATTATATAATGACAAGTGAGTCAGTTCACTAGAAACATATAAATTTTAAAAAAAATATGTATGTGCCTGGCTTCAGAGTACCCAAATATAAGAAGCATATATTGACCAAACTGAAGGGGGAAATAGAAGCAACACATTAATAGTGGGAGATTTTGAACTCCACTATCAACAACTGATAGACAATCAAGGCAGAACATTAATATATAGGTTGGGCACAGTGGCTCACACCTATAATCCCAGTACTTTGGGAGGTCAAGGTGGGCAGATCACAAGGTCAAGAGATAGAGACCATCTGGCCAACATGGTGAAATCCCATCTCTACTTAAAATACAGAAATAGTAGCCAGGTGTGGTGGCATGTGCCCATAGTCGCAGCTACGCAGGAGGCTAAGGCAGGAGAATCGCTAAAACCCAGGAGGCGGGGGTTGCAGTGAGCTGAGATTGTGCCGCTGCACTCCAGCCTGGCAACAGAGAGAGACTCCATCACAAGAGAAAAAAAAGGAAATTAATATATAAACAAAAGACTTGAACAACACTATAGGCAAACAGGCCTAAGAGACATATATGCAATATTCCATCCAATAGCAGCAAAGTACACATTCTTCTCAGGAATATGCAGGTCATTCTCCAGGATAGACCACGTGTTAGGTGACAAAATAAGTATAACAAATTTAAGAATATCGAAATAATACCAAGTATCTTGTCTGTTGACAGTGGGATGAAACTAGAGATCAGTAGCAGAAGGAAAACAGAAAAATTTACAAATACGAAGAAATAAAACAACATGCTCTCAACCAACCAATGGGTCAAAGAAGAATCAAAAGGATAATTAGACATTATCTTTAGACAAATGAAAATAAATATACCCAAACTTATTTGCTACTGCAAGAATAGTACTAGAAGGGAAATTTATAGCAGTGAAGGGGTGCATTGAAAAAGAAGAAAGATACCAGTAAACAACCTAACTGTATACCTCAGGGAGCCAGAAAAAGAAAAGCAAAGTGAGCACAAACTCAGCAGAAGGAAGGAAATAATAAAAATTATGGAAGAAATATGTGAACAAGAGAAGGAAAAAATAACAGATGACATTATCTGATACATAGAAAACCCTAAAGCTTCCACCAAAAATTTTATTAGAACTAATAAATGAATTCAACAAAGTTGCAGGACACAAAATCAACATACAAAAATTAGTTGTGGTCTATACACTAAAAAACAATACAAAATAGAAATTAAGAAAACAGTTCCATTTACAATAGCATCAAAAATAATATAATATTGAGGAATATATATAAGGAGGTGAAAGACTTGTACAGTGAAACCTACAAAATATTGTTGAAATAAAGATGATACAAATAAATGAAAATGTTTTATTTTCATGGATTGAAGGATTTAATATTGCTAAAATGTTCATACTACTAAAAGTGACCTACAGATTTAATGCAATCCCTGTCAAAATCTCAATGGCATTTTTTGCAGAAATAGAAAAAAATCTTAAACTTCTTATGGAACCAAAAAGGACTCTGAACACAATCAGAATCCTTTGATAAAAATACCTTGATTCTTGAAACTATCTTAAAACAAAACAAAAACAGATCTGGAGGTCTCACATGTTCTGACTTGAAAACATATTGCAAACTACAGTAATCAAAACAGTATGGTACTAGCATAAAAACAGACATATAGATCAATGAAATAGAATAGAGACCCCAGACATAAATCCACACATATATGGTCAAATGACCTTCAACAAGGTGCCAAGACTACACAATAGGGAAACTAGTTTCTTCAGCAATGGGAAAGCTGGATATTCACAGCAAAATAAAAAAGTTGGACCCTTTTCTGACACCATACGAAAAAGTTAAAATGGATTAAAAATTTAAATGTAAGACCTGAAACTATAAAACTTCCAGAAAAAGACAAAGGGGAAAACCTTCATAACATTATTTTGACAATGATATCGTGGACTGACACTAAAAGCACAAACAACAAAGGAAAAACAAGTGGGACTACATGAAACTAAAAAGCTGTGTGCTCAAAAGAAGCAATTATACAGTGAAAAGGCAACCTACAGAATGGGAGAAAATATTCGTAAACCATAAATCTCATACGGGGTTAACGGTCAAAATATATAAGGACCCCCTACAATTCAGTAAACAAAATGATAAATAATCTGATTTGAAAATGGGCAAAAGATTTAAACAGACATTTTCCCAAGGAAGATGCACAAATAGCCAACAGATATATAAAAAGATGCTATATCACTGATCATCAAGGAAATGCAAATCAAAACCATAATGAGCTATCACCTTACATCTGTTAGAACACACACACACACACACACAGAAAATAAGTGTTGGTGAGAATGGAGACAACCTGCAACCCTTTGCATTATTGATGGCAATGTAAAATGATGCAGCTGCTATGATAAACAGTATGGAGATTCTGTAATAAATAAAGAATAGAGCTACCTATGATCCAGCAATCCTGGAACTTCTGGGTATGTGACCAAAAAAATTGAAATCAGAATATTCTTCTTTTGTGAAGAAGATTAAAGAAGATTCTGTTTTCGATTGAAGATCTACAATGAATCTTCATTGCAGCCTATTCGTAACAGCTAAGAGGTAGAAAAAACCTAATGGATGAATGGATAACCAAAATGTACCTATATACAAAATGGACATTTATATACATATACAATGACATATTATTCAGCTTTAAAAAAGAAAGAAATCCTGCCATACACAACCACATGGGTAAAACTTATGGATATTATACTAAGTGAAATAAACTAGCCATAGGAAAAATACTGCATGATTCTCTTTATATGAGGTATCTATAATATTCAGTCTCATAGAAGGAGCCAGGTGAATGGTGGTTCCCAGGAGTTTCAGGAAGAAGGAAGTGGGAAATTGCTATTCAAAACGTTTAGAGTTTCAGTCATGCAAGATGAAAAAAATCCTAACAATAATGTGCTTGTAGTTAACAATACCATGCCACGTCACACCACACCACACCACACCATAATGTACTATTGTTAACTATAATACTATACTAAGTACAATACTATAATAACTATATTGTATTGGTGCAAAAGTAATTGCAGTTTTTGCCATTGATGCTGCAATTACTTTTGCACCAACTTATTAACTATAATATTTTACTAACAATACTATACTATGATATTTATACACTTAGAAAGTTAAGAGGTTTGATTTCATATCATGTGTTTATTAACACCCATTAAGAAACACCCATTTAGCCAATCTGTTGGAAAAAAAAAGGGAAAACCGCAAAGATATATCACTATGCACTTACCGTAGAGGCTAAGATAAAAAACAAAGACCATCAACACCTGTGAAAAGAAGGGAAAAGAAAAATAAAGAAAAGAAAAACATAGAGATGACACCAAATGCTCATGAGGATGCAGAACTGACGCGTTATTCACACATGGTCATAGGATATAAGATTACTAGACAAAAAAATCATTTACTCCTATATACTAGCAACAAGTATGTATAAACTGAAATTAAAAAATTGAATACTATTTACAATTCCCCCAAAAATGAGGTAATTAGGTATAAATTTAACAAAACATATATGTGCTGAAAACTATAAATTATGATGAAAGAAATCAAAAATCTAAATTAAATGAAGAGATGTATATTGAGATGGTAGAGGAAGGTCTCAATTTTTTTCCAAATTGATCTATGTGTTTAACCCAATGCCTGTCAAAACCCTAGTTAGTGTTTTTGTAGGTATAAACAAGATTATTCTGAAATTTATATGCAAAATCAAAGGAACTAGAACAACTAAAACAATTTTGGAAAAGAAGAATAAAGTAGGAGGAATAATTCTAAAACAAAACTAAGCAAAGCCCAGAAAGTTTGTATTGTCCATCAGAGAGCCCAGATTTTTGCATCCTGTAACTTACCCTTCCCTAGCCTACCTTCATTGCAAACTATTGGCCTGTTTATTATTTTTATAGTGTATTCAGCTTAGCGCTATTTTGTGATAGTTATATATATAATATATTTATATATGAAACGTTATTTATACATATATATACACATACATATACACACATATATAATACACACACACACACACACACACACACACACACACACACACATATATATATATATATATATATATATATATATATTTATTTATTTATTTATTTTTTAAGATAGAGAATTGCTCTTGTTGCCCAGGCTGGAGTGCAATGGTGCAATCTCAGCTCACTGCAACCTCTGCCTCCCGGGTTCAAGGGATTCTCCTGCCTCAGCCTCCTGAGTAGCTAGGATTAGAGGCACCTGCTACCATGCTCGACTAATTTTGTATTTTTAGTAGAGAAGAGGTTTCTCCATGTTGGTCAGGCTGATCTCGAACTCCTGACCTCAGGTGATTCACCTGCCTCTGCCTCCCGAAGTGCTAGGATTATAGGTGTGAACCACTGCGCCCGACCATGATAGTTGGTATTTTGAACACAAAGAGTGAAATTGTGAACAGAAGTTTTTATTTAACATTTGGAGTGTGGCTAACTCAAATTGAGTCACATCTTTTGAGATCAAGTTCCATTTTTCTTGCTATGGTGCATAAATATTACCTAGTAAGTCAAGAGATCTTTGAACTGACTGAAGAAAGTGTGTACCATCATGCATTGCTTAATGACAGAGAAGCATTCTGAGAAATGTGTTCTTAGGTGATTTTATCATTGTGCCAACATCACAGCGTGTACTTACACGAACCTAGATGGTAGAGTTTATTGCACACCTTGGCTATCTGGTAGAGCCCGTTGTTCCTAGGATGCAAATCTGTACAGCCTGTTATTGTACTGAATATTGTAGGTAATTGTAATGCAATGGTAAGTATTTTTGTATCTAAATATATCCAAACATAGAAAAGGTATACAAAAATAAGGTATTATAATTTTGAGAAACAATCACCATGTGGTCCATCATTGACTGAAATATTATATGGTATATGACTGTCTACTTTATTTTTCTTTCTTCTTTTTTTTTTTTTTTTTTTGAGATGGAATCTCGATTTGCTGCCCATGCTGGTGCTATCTTGGCTCACTGCAACCTCTGCCTCCTGGGTTCAAATGATTCTCATACCTCAGCCTCCCAAGTAGCTGGGATTACAGACATTGCACCACCACACCTGGCTAATTTTTTTGTATTTTTGGTAGAGATGGGGGTTTCACCATATTGACCACCAAGCTGGTCTTGAACTCTCAACCTCAGGTGATCCACCTGCCTCAGCCTCCCAAAGTGCTGGGATTACAGGTATGAGCCACCATCCCTGACCACACTTTCAGCCTAGATCACTATGTGTTTTTTAATTCAAAAGGCCACTTTTACACTGACAGTGTGTGCTGTGTAGTATCAAACCACAGTCTTCAAAACAGGTATAAGTTTTGTTTCTCTCTGATATTTCAGTATAGACTAAATATACATCTTCCTGCCCATTTCTGAATTATTCTTTGTGTAAAATCTGAATGTTTTTGTAAAAAGCAGACTGTTCTGTTGAATAGTTACATATATACATAGTTTTGCTAGAATGGAGCTAATTCATTCCATGTTGTAAAATGGGGTTGAATATTTTTAAAATGTTCATTTCCAGATCCTAAATTCTTTGTTTTCATGAATGAGCCTTCAACATTTCTTTGATTTAAAAATGGCCTGTATTCCTTGGTTTTCCAAAGCTGGTAAATACAGCACCCTGTACAGTCTGGAAATGTCTTCTCTGGCTGCACTTGCAAGAGAGAGCTGATCAAAAGCTCAAAATGAACCTTCTGGCCATTCTCATCACACTCTGTTCCCTGGAGAGTGAAATCTTTTTTCAGATTAAAGTAGATTGTTCAAACAGATATTTTTGTGATTCCTTCTGTCTTCTAATCCAATGTGTGATTATTTTATGTTTTAAGGATAATTGCCTTCCAATATAAGACAGATTTTTCTTACTTATTTGCATGTCAAAATTTTCTTTATGCAAAACAATTTTAAATATTTAACTGACCACCGCGTTTTGCTGAGTAGAACATAAAGAGAGTTATGCAGAATCAGTCTCTACCTTAGAGATGTCTGTTGTTAAAACAGATACCCAGAAAAGGGTACATTGACATCAGAATAAAAATGTTAAACCAATATATGATAGGAAGGTGAAATACTAACATTATCCCTTCCCCACTATGATTGGCTTCCAAATTGAGATTGTTTTTCAGAGAAAAAATGACTCCATATGTTAGATTGGTCTGTGTCTATATACATCTATTTGGTCGTGTTGGGAGGAGAAAGGAAAGATGCTCTCTGATAAAAAGATCTGAAATGGAAAAGGGGGTGAGAATGTTGAACTTGGACCATGAGATAATGAGCGTCCATAATAAAGTATGAACCAAGGGCAGCTTGGGATAATTGAAATAGGACCCATTGTTAAAGTAGACAATATTTATCCATACTCCAGCTCTGCCACTTCCTCACTGTTTGGTATTTGGGAAAGTGATTTAACCTCTTTGAGTATGTTTTCACATTTAGAGAAGCAGAAAAATAGTGCCCACAGTTTAGAATTGTTGGAAAGATTAAATGTTGGGAAGATTCAACACTCATACAGTTGGGGTGATTAGGGTTCTCTGGGAGCTGGGATCATGTGCCAGGACAGAAAGGCTGGCCTGTGGTTTGGGAGTGTGGATCAAGGGAAATGTCTGCATTGTGGGTCAGAGCAGATTGGGAGGCAAAGGAAAGCTGAGAGATCGAGGCCACTGCATGAAATTGGCCTTCTTGCCTCTTTGTACCTTCCTCTTATTTCTTCTTCCTCTTAATTAACTTCTATTTATTTATTTATTTATACTTAATTTTTTTGAACTGGAGTCTTGCTCTGTCGTCCAGGCTGGGGAGCAGTGGTGCTATCTTGTCTCACTGGAAACTCTGCCACCCAGGTTCAAGTGATTCTCCTGTCTCAGCCCCCTAATAGCCGGGGTTGCTAGCAGGTACCACCGTGCCTGGCTAATTTTTTAATTTTTAGTAGAGATGGAATTTTAGCATGTTGGCCTGGCTGGTCTTGAACTCCTGACCTCAAGCAATCCACCTGCCTCAGCCTTCCAAAGTGTTGGGATTACAGGTGTGAGCCACTGTGCCAGCTAATTGGCTTCTTTTTAAATACTTACTTTTTTCTTGTAAGACATTCTTGTTATAAAATGCATACTTATTGTGTGAGAAATTTGAAAAATATACAAAACAGTATGCAAAAAAGAAAGATAGAAAATTGCTAACTGCAGAGGACGTATGATTATTTCCAGAACATTAAGTATTGAAAAGAGTATCATCAGGTCGAAAGGTTATGATAAATTTTGTTTCTTTTTTTTTTTTTTTTTTTTTTTGAGACAGGGCATGGCTTTGTGGCTCAGTTTGGAGTACAGTGACAGAATCACAGCTCACTGCAGCCTTCAATTCTCGGGTTCAAGTGATCCTCCTGCCTCAGCCTCCTGAGTACCTGGGACTGCAGGCACACACCACCATATCAGGCTAATTTTTAAATTTTTGGTAGAGATAATCTTTGGCTATGTTGCCTATGCTGGTCTTGAGCCCTGGGTGCAACTGATTTTCCTGCCTCAGCCTCCTAAAGTACTAGGATTACAGGTGGTTTTAACATTTTTAAAGCCCCTGTACCCACTTACAAATTGCTTTTAGGATATTTGCAGTAATTTATTCTCTCACCAGCATTGGCTGGGTGCACTTATGTTCAAGGATATTTCTAGGTCTTTATAAGCTGAGACAATCTTTTGGAAGCCTTACCCCATGTCATATATTAGAGCCAGGTGGCGCTTGTCATTATCTGTCCTTTTTTTGTTTTTCCTTACTATTCTGATTTCTGGAGAATCATTGTGCATGCTTGAGAATCCTTGTAAAGTAAGAAAATCCATAAAAATTGTATTCAAGATAATGTGATTATTCTGAATCCTAAATTTAGCAATTAAGAAATTCGGGGCCAGATGCAGTGGCTCATGCCTGTAATCCAGTACTCTGGGATGCCAAAGCGGGAGGATCACTTGAGCTCAGGAGTTTAAGACCAGCCTGGCCAACATGGTGAAACCCTGTATCTACTAAAAAAAAAAAAATACAAAAATTAGCCGGGCATGGTGGCACGCACCCATAGTCCCAGCTATTTGGGAGGCTAAGGCAGTAGAATCACTTGAACCCAGAGGTTGCAATTAGCCAAGATCGCACCACTGCATTCTAACCTGGTGACAGAGAGACTCCATTTCAAAAAAGAAAAGAAAAATTTGGTATGTTATAATTTCTAACATTGATTAATTTTTAATTTTATTTTCATCTTTTTAATTTTAATGTTATCGTCATATCTCTAGCGATTAAGAAATTTGGGATGTTATGGTTTTCAATATTTATTATTTTAATTTTGTGGTCATATCTTGTATTCAATATATTTTTTTCAGATTTCAATGTATTTATAGTCTCTGAAAAAAAATCTCATCAGCCCAGAAACCTCAATTAGAGTGGCCGATAGATAAAATGTCACCTCCTATGTCATCTTTTCTAATTGACCAGCAAAATGACATCTTTTTCTTTCTTTTTTTTGAGACAGAGTCTGTCACCCAGGCTAGAGTGATCTCAGCTCACTTCAGCCTCCGCCTCCTGGGTTCAAGCGAATCTTGTGCCTCAGTCTCCTGAATAGCTGGGATTACAGGTGTGCACCACTGTACCCAGCTATTTTTAATGTTTTTAGTAGAAATGGGGTTGTGCCATGTTGGCCAGGCTGGTCTCAAACTCCTGACCTCAAGCAATTTTTCTACCTTGGCCTCCCAAAGTGCTGAGATTACAGGCGTGCCTAGCCTTTCTGTTGTATTTTGAACCCTATGATCTATTTCTGGATATTTATTGGATATTTCCTACGGAAAGTCCTGTACTCAAGGAAACTGAGTCTAGGAGGAGAGAACATATGTCTGATGATGATTACCAGAAACAAGTGTAAAGAATGCAGCTGGAGAAATCCAGAGAATTCAGAAAGCAGTTTATGGGAATTCAGAGAACAAAGAGATTATTTCTGTCTTTAGTCAACAGACACATCTGTATGAGGCATTATTATTTGAGCTAGGCCTTGAGGCAAGGGTAGAATTTTAACAGGGAGGGGGATGGAGTGGATAAACTCATAATGTGCAAGATACATAAATTTACAAGATATTTTATCTAAGCTGGGTGCAGTGGCTTGCACCTACAATCCCAGCACTTTGAGAGGCCAAGGCAGGAGAACTGCTTGAGGCCAGAAGTTCAAAACCAGCCTTGGTAACATAGTAAGACCTCATCCCTTAAAGAAAGATATTTTATCTTGTAAAATATAAGAAAAATTCATGTATATGGCTGGGCACAGTGGCTTACACCTGTAATTTCAGCACTTTGGGATGCTGAGGTAGGTGGATCACTTGAGGTTAGGACTTTGAGACCAGCCTGGTCAACATGGTGAAACCCGGTCTCTACTAAAGAAAAAAAAAATTAGCAGGGCATGGTGCTGCCCACCTGTATACCTGTAGTTCCAGCTACTTGGGAGGCTGAGCCAAGAGAATCACTTGAACTCAGAAAGTGGAGGTTGTAGTGAGCCGAGATTGCACCACTGCACTCCAGTTGGGCAACAGAGTGAGATTCTGTCTCAAAAAAAATTAGTCGGGTGTGGGGGTACATGCCTGTAATCCCAGCTACTCAGGAGGCTGAGGCAGGAGAATTGTGTGAACCTGGGAGGAAGAGGTTGCAGAGAGCCGAGATCATGCCACTGTACTCCAGCCTGGGTGACAGAGCAAGACTCCATCTCAAAAAAAAAAAAAAAAAAAAAAGACATGTTTATGAACCATCCAAGGATCTTGTTAAAATGCAGGTTCTGATGCAGTAAGTTTTAGGCACGCCGTTTCTAACGAACAAGCCCCCATGCGATGCTGACATGGTTGGTCAGGCATTTCAGGTGGGCGGAACGACAGGAACAAAGGCACAGAGGTGGGAAAACATCATAGGAGCTGTGATGCGGAGAGGAACAAGAACAGTGCAGTCAGCCAGAGTGTGGTCTCTAGCTGGGGACGCCGTGGGAATGAACTGCCATGGCAGATCTGATCCAAACTGCAGAATGTTTAATGTCAAGTTTCAGAATGTGAACTTTATACCACAGACAGTAGGGAAGCACGGAAAACCACTGAGCAGGGGGATGACATGATCAGAATGTGTGTTAGTGACATTAATCTGGCCGTGGTATGCAGCAGCCAGGGAGACCAGTGCAGAAGCTAACCGCAGCAGTCCAAGTGGGAGGTAGTAAGGGCTTAAGTTAGACAGATGCCAGCAAAGCCGGAGAGGAAAAAAATTTTATGTAGCAAACAAATGCTGAAAACTGTAAATCGGATAAATAAATGAATCAGTGAATAAAGTAAAAGGCTTAGCAAAGAAATAATGAACAGGACATAATGGTCAACAGGTGACTTTACTTTTTCTTTTTTTTCTTTTTTTTTTTTTTTTGAGATGGAGTTTCACTCTTGTTGCCCAAGCTGGAAGGCAATGGTGTGATCTCGGCTCACTGCAACCTTTGTCTCCTGGGTTCAAGAGATTCTCCTGGCTCAGTCTCCCGCGTAGCTGGGAGTAGAGGCATGCACCACCACGCCTGGCTAATTTTTGTATTTTTAGAGAGATGGGGGTTTCTCCATGTTGGTCAGGCTGGTCTCAAACTCCTGACCTCAGGTGATCCGCCCACCTTGGCCTCTCAAAGTGCTGGGACTACAGCGTGAGCCCGGCCGACTTTACTTTTCTGTATGGGAGAATGATGGCACCCTTAACAGAACACCGAGGAAGCACTGCTTGTGTTTTTTTTGGCAAAACATGATCATAGCAATACTTACTGAACACTCACCGTGTGCTGTGTATAATTTCGAGTGCTTTTAATGCCTTGTCTCCTTTATCTATTTATTTATTTTATCATTATTATTTTTTGAGACAGAGTTTTGCTCTTCCTGCCCAGGCTGGAGCAGAATGCCCAATCTCACCTAACTACAGTTTCCACCTCCCAGGGTTCAAGCGATTCTTCTGCCTCAGCCTCCTAAGTTGCTGGGACTACAGGTGCCCACCACCACATCCAGCTAACTTTTTTGCATTTTTAGTAGAGATGGGGTTTTGCCATGTTGGCCAGGTTGGTCTTGAACTCCTGGCCCCAGGTGATCTGGCCACCTCAGCTTCCCAAAGTGCTGGGATTACAGGTATGAGCCACTGGCCCCTTGTCTCATTTAATCTTTATCACAATCCTGTGAGAAGGTACCATTTATTTGCCTTAAGAGTAAAGAAACTGAAAAACAGAGAGGTTAAGCAACCTGGGCAAAGTCACACAGCTAGTAAGGGCTGTAGCCAATAGTGGAAGCAGGGAGTATAGGTCCAGAATCCACTCTTAATTACTGACCTAAGTCTCATAATGTATTAGATACATTTTGGGGTAATTCCCTCACCCACTCTCCTTCTGGGGCAGGGGCAGTCTGGATCCCATGCCCCTGACCACAGCTGAGTATCTAAGGGAGAAGACTTGTCAGGATTGCCACCCACTGGATGGCCTGAGACCTAAAATCTGGTGCCCTAGTGGGAAAAGTGAATTGGGCCAATCCAGTTCCTCTCCTGAAAATCTGGAATGCGGAAACACTGATTTTGGAAGATAAGGGAAGATAAAAGAAACCCTTGTTCCTGCCCTGCCTGAAACCTTTTTTTGTGCTCCTGTGATCAGTGGCCTTTCATTAAATCCTATTTTTCCCCAAGTACCTTAGTCTCTATTCTTTGTACCCAAATGATCCTGATTTCAGCTCAGTCATTTATTTCCTTATAAGAATTTATCCAGATTCTAGGCTGAACACAGTGGTTCACACCTGTAATCTTAGCATCTTGGGAGGCCAAGGAAGGAGAATCGCTTGAGGTCAGAAGTTCAAGACCAGCCTGGACAACATAACAAGACCTCATCTCTCTAAAAAAAAAAAAAACAAAAACAACAACAAAGAATAATTAGCCAGGTATGGTGGCGCATCTGTGGTTTCAGCTACTCAGAAGGCTGAGGTGAAGGGACCGCCTGAGCCCAGGAATTCAAAGCTGCAATGAGCCATGATTGTGCTACTGCACTCCAGCCTGGGTGATAGAGTAAGGACCTGTCTCTTAAAAAAATTTTTATCCAGACTCATTAAAAGATGAATAAAATACTTAGGTATTGCTAGGTAAACACTAACCCTCTAGTTTCTCCTCTGCTAAAAAATATCTGGACATTTGTGAAGTAATGTGCATTTACAGCATTCACAAGTGAAAGCTTGAAAATCAAACTCCAGCCTACACTAGCCAGAGAGAATGTTTGGGTGAAAAATGTATTTCTGTCAAAGACTGCCCACCATCCTCCATCTGTAGGTTCTTTTTTCTTTCAAAAAAAGCCATTTTCCCTGTTGTAACAGGATAAAGGGCAGAGATACGGGTGAAAGTCTTGCATGGAGAGCTGGTGGCAACTCAGTGTGAGACACACACATGCCTTACCAAAGAACAGGGTTTTTTTTTTGTTGTTTGTTTGTTTGTTTGTTTGTTTGTTTTTGAGACAGGGTCTCACTTTGTCACCCAGGTCGGAGTGCAGTGGCGAGATCATGGCTCACTGCCCCCCCAAACCTGTGGCCTCAAATGATCTTCCTGCATTAGCCTCCCGAGTAGCTGGGACTACAAGCATGCACCACCATAAATAGATTTAAAACATTTCTTTAAAGAGATGGGGTCTTGCTCTGTTGCTCAGGCTGGTCTGGAACTCCTGAGCTTAAGTGATTCTCCCTCCTAGGCCTCCCAGAGTGCTGGGATTATAGGTGTGGGTGACCATACTGGGCAAACAATGGACAGTTTTCAGTCTAGTCTGGAAAAGACGCTGTCAACTTTTGTGCCATTAAGAGGGAAGACAGCTAAAGCCAAAGAAGAATGCTGGATGGAAGGGTGATATGGCTGCAATGCCGATCACCCCGCTGACGGCCAGGGTCGACTCTGCCCTTCCGGGTAGCCTCTGATCCACGTCACTGCTGCACACGCTTCCTTCCTTAAGCAGCCCGTTGGCAGAGCAGGCTGGCCTTCCCAGACAGAAGAGCACCTTTCTTTAGTCTAGGGTGCATATCTGTACCCCTTGCCAGAACCTTCTAGTAAACTCTAGAGGCAACTGTGTGGAAGAGTGTAGGTAGGTAAAGCTTCCAAGGCTTCAGGCAGAACCAAAGGAGATGCAGAAGCAGCCTGCCTGTCAAAAAGATAATTTATGTTCACTCACTACTTAAAACTTGAGCACTGAGAAATTGGCAAGAGAGAGATTAAAGTTGTCTGTAATTATCTGTTACTACTTTCTACATAGTGTTTATTGAGGCTGGAAAATCCTTTGGCTCTGTGGCCTCATGGAAAACCCCAATTCAGTCTTCAAGCCTAACTCCAATGTCATTTCCTTCAGAAAACCTTCTCTGACCTTCTCAGGCACGTATTTTTTCTCCCTGGAGCTCCAGCTGAGCCCGGCACATGCTTTTAGTGGAAGAGTTTTGATACTTCATGATGATTGAACATAGATATGTGTGTTTGGATCCCTCAAGGTCTGGCACTGTGATTTACTTGTCTTTGTCCTCAGTGCTTGGAAAAAGAGAAGGAGCGATGACTTGAATTGTAGTTCACAGCTCGCTGGACTGCAGAAGTCCCTGTGAAAACCTTCGGACGAAAACTGTGAATCAGAGCAAGGTTCTGGAGTAGGAGCTGCAGGCAGTGGAGGAATGGGTGTGTTCTCTGGTGTAGGTGGAAAGCTGCAAACAAGAACAGATGCTCCTTCACTTACGATGGGGCTACATCCCAGTAAACCTGCGGCAAGTGAAAAATATTGCAAGTTGAAAATGCATTGAATAGAACTAACCTACAGAAATCACGGTTTAGCCTAGCCTACCTTAAACATGCTTAGAGCACTTACATTTGTCCCAGTTGGACAAAATCATCTAACACAAAGCTGATTTTGTATGAAAGTGTTAAATCTCTTATGTAATTTATTGAATACCATATGGAAAATGAAAAACAGAATGGCTGTATGAGTATTTAAAGTACTGTTTCTACTGAATTCATATTGCTTTTGCACTACCATAAAGTAAAAAAATTACTAGTTGAAAAATTACAAATAAGGACTGTCTGCATTTGGTGCCCAAAGAGTAGAAGGTAGCAGAAATAGCAATAGAAATAGTACTTATCTGTTCTCTTCTTCCTAGGCACAGAGTCATACCACATTTCCCAGCAGCCTGGCAGTGAGGTATGGCCGTGGGACTGATTCCTGCCAGTGGGGGATGGTGGAAGCCCCATGAGGATCTCATGTGGGGATCCTCCAGGCATTTCCCTTTTCTGCTGGCTGGATGCCAGTGTCTAGAGAGAGCAAAATCTGAGCTGCTCCCCATCACCTTCCCCACCCAGCAGGGGACACAAGTTTGAACTCTTAAGCAAGTGAGAAATAATTTTTTGCTGTGTTAGGCCACTGGAATTTGGAGGTTTGTTATAGCAGCTGGCAATCCCTAGCTCAGGTAAAGCTTTCAGCTATTTTTCACCTGAGGTGGTGGCAAGCCAGACTCATCTCTTACCTGAAGCATTCTTGGGGTTCTTCAAGTCATAATGAGAAAGAAGACCCCCAAAGAGGAGAAAAAAATTATTCAACTGGCAAGATGAGGTTTCAGAAAACCTTGATTCGATTATTAAGAAATATGTGATGGCTCGGCATGGGGACCCCAGCACCTTGTGAGGCCAAGGTGGGTGGATCACTTGAGGTCAGGAGTTTGAGACCAGCCTGGCCAACATGGTGAAAATGCAAAAATTAGCTGGGTGTAGTGGTGCACACCTGTTATCCCAGCTATGCGGGAGGCTGAGGCAGGAGAATTGCTTGAACCTGGGAGGCGGAGGTTACAGGGAGCCAAGATTGTGCCGCTGCCCCTCCAGCCAGGGTGACAGAGTGGCAGACTCTGTCTCCAAAACAAAACAAAACCAAAAACCCCAAAGGAAATATTTGGCTTCATTGTGTCCTGAAGTTGGTGAAATTGGATGTAGCTCAGTTAACATGAGCCTTATGGTTAATACTAAACATTTTATTTCTTCATTTCTTCCATTGATTATTTTAACATTAAAGGAGATTACTTAATAACATAAGAGAATAGTCAAAACAAACTTTTAAGCAAAAAAGTAGAAAATAGTAGATTCAGCATAATCCCACTTTTAAAAAGCAAGCCAAGAACACTAAAAGCAAACTTTTAAGCAAAAAAGTAAAAAAAGGTAGATTCAGCACAATCTCACTTTTAATAAAGCAAGCCAAGAACCCTAAAAATATATTCACATACACATTGACCTAGGAAGGTGACATCAAGCTATTGAGTGGTCATTTGTAACTAGTAATAATAAGCGTGATTTTTATATTTGTCTTTATTCAATGTTTTTCAACCTCTTCCCAATAGACATTCATCACTTAGAGATTAACAGCAGCAAAAGCAATAGAAGTTATTTTGAAGGAAAATGTAGAAAAAAAATGTTGTCTTGCAATAAAAAATCCAGTCTCTTAGTTCATTATTACTGAAAATTCTCAGTTAAACTCATATCCCAAGCAGAGACTTGGGAATCCACTAGTACTTCAATAATCCTAAAGCTGAAAGCAGCAATCCTTGTTTCTGTCGAATGAACAATCTTATTTCTTTTGCTTCTGTTGAATTATGCAGGGTATTTAATCTAGAACGTGAAAAGTAGGAAGATCAGGCCAGGCACAGTGGCTCATCCCTTTAATCTCAGCACTTTGGGAGGCTGAGGTGGGAGGATCATTTGAACCCGGAGTTGGAGACCAGCCTGGGCAATATAGTGAGACTTCATCTCTATAAGAAGTAAAACAAAAATAATAATAATAAAATAAAAAATTGGCTGGGTGTGGTGACATGCGCCTGTGGTTCCAGTTACTTGGGAGGCTGAGGTGGGAGGATTGCTTGAGCCTGGGAGGTTGAGGCTGCAGTGAGCTGAGACAGTGCCACTGCACTCCAGCCTAGGTGAGAGAGTGAGACTCTGTCTCAAAAAAAAAAAAAAAAAAGGCAAGCAAGAAAGAAAAGTAGGGTAGGGGCCTGGCATGCTGGCTTCCACCTGTAATCCCAACACTTTGGGAGGCCTAGAAGTTCACTTGAGCTAGGAGTTCAAGGCCAGCCTTGGCGACATGGTGAAACCCATCTCTACCAAAATACGAAAAATTAGCTGGGCATGGTGGCATGCATCAGTTGTCCCAGCTACTTGGGAGGCCAAGTTGGGAGAATTGCTTGAGCCTGGGAGTTGGAAGTTGCAGTGAGCCGAGATTGTGCCACTGCACTCCAGCCTGGATGACAGAGTGAGACCTCATCTCAGGGGGGGGAAAAAAGAGAGAGAGAGAGAGAGAGAGAGAGAGAAAGTAGGAAGATCTCACAGAAAGTTTTGCATTTCTAAAGACTTTTAAAGACTTTATCGCTTTCCAATAAGCATGTCTTGATACTCTTTTTATACTCTTATTAAATTTGGGAAATATATTCGTTTCCTTGGCTAAACTCAAGCAAATCTAGCCGTGGGAGTATTCCAGTGCTGTCTCATCAGAGCAATTCTTTCCTTCTGCTTTGATTTACTTGTTTATTTAAGAGACTGAGTCTTGCTCTGTCACCCAGGCTGGACTGCAGTGGCACGATCATAGCTAGCTCACTGCAGCCTCCAACGCCTGGGCTCAAGTGATCCTCCCACATCAGCCTCCAGAGTAGCTGGGACTACAGGCCTGTGCCACCATGCCCAGCTAATTTTTTTTAAAGAGACAGAGTCTCATCACATTGCCCAGTCTGGTCGCTCCTGGGCTCAAGTGATCCTCCCACCTTGGCCTCCCAAACTGCTGAGATTACATGCATGAGCCACCACATTCAGTCTTTCTTCTGGTTTATTATCACATCCTAGCTAAGAGTGTGATGAGTCTTCCTTCGTGAGATGAACGGGATTCCACCAGCAGGTTAAAAATACTTCACATTCTAAGGAAATGGAAAGCTGACCAAAGTGAGGGTTTCAGGAACATCAGGCACCACACAGGCAACGGAGATTTCAGCACCCCTCGTGCCTCTTCTTTTGGCTACCACTGCTGTATCTGGTCATCCTGTAACACAAATGTTCTTTCTACTAGAACAGAATAAATGTGGCTTTATATTAGGGAAATCTTCATGTTCAGAAAACGGCACTGCTTGCTGTTTGAACCCTAAACACAACTGAAGAAAAAGGTGATGGAATTAGAGTAACATTTGCGTACCAGACTTCATTGATCTCTAAATTCCAAACATTTACTATGAAACGACCTGGATGGAAATGATATGAGATATATAAATACATGTTTTGAGAAAGTGCAGATTATTGGAAAGGATGCAGACTTTAGAGGTCGTCAGACACAGGGTCAAGCTCCAGCTCCGTCACTTACAAGTGGCACAACCTGAATCTAGTTGTTTTTTTTTTTTTTGTTTGTTTGTTTGTTTGTTTGTTTTTTTTTTTTTTTTTTTGAGATAGAGTTGTTTTTGCTCTTGTTACCCAGGCTGGAGTGCAATGGCGCGATCTCGGCTCACTGTAACCTCCGCCTCCTGGGTTCAAGCAATTCTCCTGCCTCAGCCTCCTGAGTAGCTGGGATTACAGGCACGTGCCACCATGCCCAGCTAATTTTTTGTATTTTTAGTAGAGATGGGTTTTCACCATGTTGATGAGGATGGTCTCGATCTCTCGACCTCGTGATCCACCCGCCTCGGCCTCCCAAAGTGCTGGGATTACAGGCTTGAGCCACCGTGCCCGGCCCTGAATCTAGTTTTTAACTTCTCTGAATCTGTTCTTTCAGTGGAATACAAGGATCTAGCACCTCTCTTGCGGAGTTTGTTGTTGGGAGAACTACGCAATAAAAAGTACAAAAGCACCAAGCACAGTGCCTGGTACACAGCAGATGCCCGTTTATCATGCTGACTTGGGCGCGAAGGCAAAAGAAAATCAGATTGGAGTGAAAATGGGAAAACGTTGAGTGAAAAAACAAATCTTTTATTTTTTGAGATCAAGGCTCACTTTGCTGCCCAGGCTGGAGTGCAGTGATGCAATCTCTGCTCACTGCAACCTCTGCCTTTCAGGTTCAAGCAATTCTCCTGCCTCAGCCTCCCGAGTAACTGGGGTTACAGCATGTGCCACCACACACAGCTAATTTCTGTATTTTTAGTAGAGACAGGGTTTTGCCATGTTGCCCAGGCTGGTCTCGAACTCCTGGGCTCAAGCACTCCATCCACCTCAGCCTCCCAAAGTGCTGAGATTACAGGTGTGAGCCACTGCAACCGGCTGAAAAAAAGTTTTAAAAAAATTAGCTCTGCGTAGTGGCCCATGCCTATAGTCCCAGCTATTTGGGAAAAGGCAGGAGAATTACATGAGCCCAGGAATTTGAGAACAGAATAAATGTGGCTTTATATTAGGGAAATGAGCTGCAATGAGCTGTGATTGTGCCACTGTACCCTAGCCTGGGCAACAGAATGAGACCCTGTCTACAAAAATTTTAAAAAGTCTTTACATAAGGAATTTATGCTTATAACTAATTAAAAATACATATTCTTACACGTGGTAAAAAGTGACCATGCTTCTCTTTACCTCTTCTCTGTGAATCCTTCTGCCCAGAGAAAACCACTTCTTTTTTTTATTCTTAGAAACTGATGTTTATTTTCCATCAGCCTTACTTCCATGCTGCTGAAGGGCCGGTACAAGAACAGCTTAAGACCATTCAGTGGTTGCTCCAACCCACTCAGTGGACCGAGCAGTGGGAGCTGCAGACCAGTCTTCCGTGGCAGGCTGGGCGCTCTCGTCTTCAGTAGGGAACTGCTGAATGGGCACAGAGGGCACCTGCATGCCGTCAGACCAGTCTGCAACCTCAGGCTGAGTAGCAGTGAACTCAGGAGCTGGAGCAGTCCATTCACTCTGAAATTCCTCCTTGGTCACAGGCTTTTCAGCAGCAGCCTGCTCTTCTTTTTCAATCTCTTCAGGATCTATGTAGAAGTAGAGATCAGGAATGACCTCCCATGGGTGTTTGTGGGAAATGGTACCACGCATGTACAGAACTTCCCCAGCCAGCATCCACGTCAAACCCACTGAGTGAGCTCCTTGTTGCATGGAATGGCAATGCTCACATAGCGCAGAGGAGAATCTGTGTGACACAGAGCAATGGTGGGAAGGTTAACATAAGATGCCTCTGTGTGAGGCTGATGGTCAACCCTGAGGTCGGTAACCACAAGAAGCCGTAGCGCCCGGGAGACTTCCTGGATCTGGTTGGTGAAGGTCCCAGGAGTGAAGCGGCAGCAATTGGAGTGGCTCCAGTGGCAGCAGCAAATTCCAGCACCACCCTCTGGCCATTATTCCTGGAACATATGACACTGACATCAGCTGGGTTTTCAGTGGCAACAATGGCATGAGCTGCTCTTAGAAGTTTCTCCCGGGTCCTTTTCAGATTTCTGATGTAGATGCCATCACTTTTCCTTTGCAGATGTGCTGTTCCATTTACAAGCCCAGGTTGGTGCCACCTAAGTGGGTTCCTGCTGCAGAACTTAAGGACATCCTCCTTCATTTGCAGGACATCAAGGACTCTGGACGTTGTGAAAGTTTCCCTTTAAGTTATGATGGGAATCCAGAACAATGCCGCATGGACCCCTCTGTGGGTAGCATGGAAAGCAGAAACCACTTTTTTTGTTTGTTCATTTTGTTTTTGAGACAGAGTCTCACCTTGTTGCCCAGGCTGGAGTGCAGTGGAGGATCTTGGCTTACTGCAACTTTCACCTCCTGGGTTCAAGTGATTCTCCTGCTTCAGCTTCCTGAGTAGCTGGGATTACAGGCATTTACCCTCATGCCTGGCTAATTTTTGTATTTTTAGTAGAGACAGAGTCTCACCATGTTGGCCAGGCTGGTCTCTAACTCCTCACATTAAATGATCCACCTGCCCCAGCCTCCCAGTGTTGGGATTACAGGTTGAACCATCATGCCCAGCTGGAAACCACTTCTAATAATGTAACAGGTTATATATTGACACATAAACAGTTTTTATGAGATTATACTATCTCTCCACGTTTCTTTTTCATTTATCTATTTATTTGTTTGTTTATTTATTTGAGGCAGAGCCTCGCTCTGTCACCCAGGCTGGAGTGCAGTGGCATGATCTCAGCTCACTGCAGCTTCCATCTCCCAGGTTCAAGCGATTCTCCTGCCTCAGCCTCCTGAGTAGCTGGGACTACAGGCGCCGTGAAATTCCTCCTTGGTCACAGTGCCACCATGCCCAGCTAATTTTTTTTTTTTTGAGTCAGAATCTTACTCTGTCTCCCAGGCTGGAGTGTAGTGGCAGGATCTCGGCTCACTGCAATTTCCACCTCCTGGGTTCAAGTGATTCTCTTGCCTTAGCCTCCAGAGTATATTTACCGGCACAGTAGAACCCAGGAATTAAAAGCATAGACTACTTGGATTGGATACTAACTTGTGCTCCTTAGGTTCTGTGTGAACTTGGACAAATGACTTCCCCTCTCTTGGTCTTAATTTCTCCATCTGTAAAACGTGTTCTGATAAAATGCTTGTAGTAGCATATGAAAAATGCTCATAATCAGTAATCCTCAAAGAAATGAAAATTAAAATCACAATGAGATATAACAGATTGGCTAGTATTAAAAAGTAAGAAGACAACAGATGTTGAGGATATAAAGAAAAAGGAATGCTTATACAGTGTTGGTGGGAATGTAAATTAGTATGACTTTTATGGAAAACAGTATGGAGATTTCTCAAAGAACTAAAAATAGAGCTATCATTTGATCTAGCAATTCTACTATTGCGTATCTACCCAGAGGAAAATAGATAAAAGTTATATCAAAAAGATACCTGCATTCGTATGTTTATCACAGCACTATTCAAAATAGCAAAGATATGGAATCAACCTAAGTATCCACCAATGGCTAATCAGATACAGAAGATGTGATGTATATATACAATGGAATACTATTCAGCCATAAAAAAGAATCAAATGTTTTTTGCAGCAACATGAATGGAACTAGAGGCCATTATCTTAAGGGAAACAACTCAGAAAGTCAAATACTGCATGTTCTCACTTATAAGTGGGAGCTGAGTCAGGTGTATACATCGACAGAGAGTGTGCAGTGGTAAACATGAGACACCGGGAAAGGTGGGAGGGTGGAGGAGGGTGGGCAACGAGAAATTACTTAACGAGTTCAATCCACACTCTTTAGATGACGGATGCACTCAAAACCCAGACCTCACCACTATGCAATATAGCCATGTAATCAAACTATACTTGTACCCCTGAAATTTATAAAAATAGGCTGGGTGTGGTGGCTCACACCTATAATTCCAACATTTTGGGAGGTCAAATTGGGCAGATCACCTGAGGTAGAGAGTTTGAGGCCAGCCTGGCCAATGTAGTGAAATTCCACCTCTGCTAAAAAATAGAAAAATTAGCCTGGTGTGGTGGTGTGTGCCTGTGGTCCCAGCTACTGGGGGTGCTAAGGCAGGAGAATCACTTGAACCTGGGAGGTGAAGGTTGCAGTGAGCCAAGATTGTGCCATTGCACTCCAATCTGGGCAACAGAGCGAGACTCTGTCTCAAAAATAAAAAAAAAAATTATACAAATAAAAGGAAAAAAATGCTTGTTGTGGGGATGAAATAAATTAATGCAGATAGAGCCTCTAGAATGGTACTAGGGCATGTAACAAGCCATAATGAATCTGTCTGTTTTTAGTGAAGTTTTAAGTTCTTTTTAAACTTTCTTACAAGCAGTGCTACAATGAAGGTTTTAATACACACCTTTTTGAACACGTTTACTAGTATTTTTACAGGACGGAAGTCAGAATGAGGGATCGTGTGGGATATTCACACAAAATTAGAATGGACATTGCCTAATTGCCTTCCAAAAGTTGTATCTGTTTACCCTCCAGCCGAGAGTGTACAAAATGGTTCATATTCCCAGACTTTTGCCCAAACTGGATTTTATCATTTTGAAAAAAAATTGTGCCCATCTAGTAACGATTGATCTTTGACACACTGAGTTACAGTATAAAGAGCGCTTTACCCAAATGGCCCACAAGGCGACCTAACTGGGCAGAGGCCATACGTCACATATTTTAACATTTCAATAGAAAATTCTTATCACTATCCAACATCAAGGCTTATAAAATTCCTACGTTTTCTCTCCATAATGCTTCTATGTGTCTATATTCTGCACTGAGGGTGTATGAAAATAAATGTTCCTTCCCTTGATTTCCTTCCTTTTAAATTCTACAGTTGCTGAGAAATACTTGAGTGCTCAGAAGTCATGTTCCGCTTGCTGCAAGCATTTGATACCCTATCATTAAAATCAGAAATAGACTGTTATCCTCTGCCCTCTTCTGTGCATTTTCATATGTGTGTGTGTATTTTAAAAATGCATATATATATATATATATATATATATATATATATATATATATATACTTGTATTTTAAGACAGTCTCACTCTGTCACCCAGGATGGAGTGCAGTGGTGCGATCGTGGTGATCGTGGCTCACTGCAGCCTTAATCTCCTGGACTCAAGTGATCCCCCCACCTCAGACCCATAGTAGCTGGGATTACAGACACATGCCACCACACTTGGGGTAATAATTGAAAGCTATGTATATTTATGTATATTTGTAGAGACTGAGTCTTGTTATGTTACCCAGGCTGGTTTCAAACTGCTCTGTGCAAAGGATCCTCCTGTCTTGGCATCCCAAAATGCTAGAATTGCAGGTATGAGCCACCAAGCCCAGCCCTCTATTTTCTGAGACCTGTCTTTCCAAAATTGGTCTCTAGGAGATGAGCAGCCAGATTGTAAAGGATTTGCCTCTATGGCAGATCCAAATCAGAGGGAAACAACTTGGAAACGCCAGGGTTAAACTAAATTAGTGTTCAAGGCCATATTTCTGCATTTTCACATTCTTGAGTTGGGAATCCACATTTGGCTGCTATGCAGTGGGAATTGTTTGGGAAGTTTTCTGGGCTGCCCTGTCTGCTGGAGGGGTTTTATTTGCCATCTTGTTCGCCCTCTGCTGGTTTTTCAAAAGAAGAACATGAATGGGAAGAATGGCTTTCTCTGACCCTGGGAGATGTTTTCCTGGCTAATTTTTGTTCTGGGAAATCCAAATTGAACTCTGCAACTATAAAAATGTTAAGAGAAGACATGTAGATTTCAATGGAATAGATTAATTTGAATTATTGTAGGCATTCAGAGATGGGGTATGGGAATAGGAAAAAACTCTGGCTTTACTTTTTATACATATCTTACTGTGTAGTTCTTCAACTATGCATTTTTCTGGTATGTATAATTGATATTACATCATATATTTAAAGAATAGAATACATGTGAATCTCTATCAATATCTATGTCTATCTCTGTCTACATGAGCTATCTACATCTATTAATATATCTGTAACTATTCTGGAACCTTGCTGAGCTGAAAGCTTTCTGACTGAAAAAGAACACGGGGATTGACACCTTCCACTTATAACCAGACCCCTCAATCCAACAATCCAACCAAATATAATCAAGTGTTTTCCAAGCCCTAAAAGGCTTAAAAAAATTTTTTTTTGAGAAGGAATCTCAGTCTGTCACCCAGGCTGGAATGAGTGGTGGATCTTGGTTCACTGCAACTCCCAGGTTCAAGCAATCGAGTGATTCTCATGCCCCAGCCTCCTGAGTAGCTGAGATTATAGGCATGCAACACCACGCCTGGCTAATTTTTGTATTTTTAGTATGGTAGGGTTTTGCCATGTTGGCCAGGCTGGTCTCAAACTCCTGACCTCAGGTGATCCACCCTCCTCAGCCTCCCAAAGTGCTGGGATTATAGGCGTGAGCCACTGTGTCCAGCCAAAAAGGCCCCTTTTAATTTACAAGTTCTGTATAAGGTTTATTCTAGGAAATCCTCAAAGCTTCTAGGCATTATAATGACAAAGATTCATTGAAGAGCCCATAACTTCAAGAGTTCTGGCCTGCATGGGAAGTGGACACAAGACAGCAAAGCCCACACAGAGAGGTGACATCACACAGGGAGGTGAGGGCCTGGTCACCAGCCTCCTGTCTGAGCAGGTGGTGATGTTTTTCTTAGTCTGGCATTCTTTACATCCCTCCGATCAGAATGATTGGCAGATGAGCCAAACCTAGCCACTTCTTTTCTGGGATTTTACGTGAATGCTGGAAGAGAGAATCTATCTCTTTTCTCTAGGGTCACACCTCTGAGTCATAAAGGTCTGAACCTGTCTGTGATATTCATCTATTCTCACCGACTTTATGGTGGATGCTCAGGAGAATGGACATGCAGAGTAGATACAATTGAAATGTGTTTTGAGGTAGAATCTGCTGGAGGATTGAATCAGAGGCAAGAGACATGCAAAAGGGAAGAGTCAAGAATAACTTCTAGATTTCTAAATGAGTTCCCGGATGAATGTGTTGCCATTTGTTAATATGGGAGGAGAACCAGGAGTGGGATTGGAGATGAAGCCAGAACTTGGCGGTGACAATTGGGAGTTCTGTTTTGGACATATGGACTTTGAGATGCTGTGAGATAGCCAAGTGGAAATGTCAAGTGTGTAGTTATATATGTGACTTTCGAGAAAGGGAAAAAGATCTGAGCTGGAAGTATTAATTTAGAAGCTGTGACATAAACTGTATGTAAAGACATTAGAGTGGATGAGAATATTTAGGTATAGAGGATATTAAAAAGAGGGCCCAGGACCAAGTTTTGAGGAGAATCAAATTTTGCTGATTGAGTAGAGAAGAACTTAACACAGGAGAGGCTGGTAAGGTGGGAAAAGTGGAATCGGAATAGGGTGCCGCAGAATTGGGGAGATGAGGGTGTCAGAAAGGAAAGAGTGGTCGACTCAATCAAAAGCTGATGAGAATTAGAGAAAGTTGAGGTCAGAGACACATTCATTGGACATGGCAATATACACAGCATTGGTGAAGTTGACGACAGCATTTTTGGTACAGTAATGGGCATGAAAAGTAGTTTTGAGGCAGGAGAACAGGGTCTGGAGGCAGGGAACCTAAGGCCAATTCACACTGACTTCCTGGAATTAAATCAAAAGGAAACCCTCCCTACCTTTCCACACCCAAGTAACAAAAGGACAGGAGGCTACTCCCTTTGCAACTGCCTACCCCTCTTTCTGCCTGGCAGATGGAGAATTGAAAGTACCTCTGATTGGTTGCTTTCCTCAATCAATCAGATGTTTGCATGAGTGTAACTTTATAACTTCGCTTCACCCTCTGATTGGTTGTTCTGCAACCAATCAGACTGATTGTGGACCAACTCTTTGCATAGAACTGTAACTTTTTAACTTCACTTCAGCCTCTGATTGGTTGCTTTCCATAGCCAATCAGATGTTTGCATAGGCTGTAATCTTTATACCTTCACTTCTGCTTCTGCTGGTTGCCTTCTGCAACCGTTCAGACTCATTACAGGCCACTACTTCATTTGCATGGGTGTGTACACCAAGTGGCCAATGGGAAGCCTCTAGAGGGTATTTAAAGCCCCAGAAAATAATTCTGTAACAGGACTCTTGAGCCCCTATGCTCGGCCTGCTCCCATCCTGTGGAGTGTACTTTTATTTTCAATAAATCTCTGCTTTCATTGCTTCATTCTTCCCTTGCTTTGTTTGTATGTTTTGCCTAAGTCTTTGTTCAAAATGCCAAGAACCTGGACACCCTCCATTGATAACAGTTTGAAGAAGGTTAAAAAGGAATGATGGTGACCAGCAGTGCAGATGGCATTGTGGGTTCATGAGAAACTGGTGACCTCCTGCCCCTCACACACCCAATGCACACACACGCAGAGTACAGACAAGTAGCACAATCGACAGAGTATTTAAAAAATAGTGACTATCATTGTGTCCTTTGGTGTAAAAATTCATTCAATAGGTCTTTGACTCCTAATCCATTAGAACCCCCCCAACAAATATTGAGGGGTCTTTAGGTATAAAGTGGAGGATCTACTCTCTCTTTCTTCCTTGCTTCTCCCATTCATATACAGTTTATTCAAATTATTAATGATGGTTACATTCTATAAAGTTTCTTCTAATGCTGAATTGGTGAATAATAAACTATTGCTCCAAGGGGAAAGACTAGATTACGTTCCTGTGAGCCTCTGGTCGTAATAATTTTTCTAAACAAAATGCCACCCTTGGCATTGTATAGGTTTGTTTGCCAACATTCTTGTAAAATAAGCCAGTCTCATCAGTATTAAAAACCTACTCTTGTACATAACCCTTTCCTGTATAACAGTTGGCAGATATTTTAAAAAATTTCTCTGCAGTCTCCTAATCTGCAGAACCTGTCTCACCAGCAAATTTAATATTTCTTAGGCTCTGTTGCCTTTTGAAATGTGTAAGCCAGCCAGCACTAGCCCAGAAAAGTTTCACATTTTCCAGCCCTTGGGTGTGATGGTTAATTTTATGTGCCAGCTTGACTGGGCCTTTGGGTGCCCAGATATTTGGTTAAGCATTATTTTTGGGAGTGTATACGAGAGTCTTTCTGAATGAGATTAACATTTGAATCAGTAGACTGAGTAAAGCAGATGATCCTATCTAACCTGTTAAAAGCCTGAATAGATTAAAACACTGAGTAAGAAAGAACTGTCATTGTCTTCAAGCTTGAACATTGGTAGTCTCTTGCCCTTGGGCTTGGACTAGAATTTAAGCCATTACATTTTTAAAACAGAACTTAGGTTATTGCTAATTCCTTATAATAAATCTGTGTCTCTACATATAGACACTATATATGCTATATATGGGATACATATACTATATATATGCTACATAGTTGTAAGGGTTGTCGCCGAGTTTAAAATGAGGAAACTGAGGCCAGCACAAAAAGATTAAATGCCAGTTTATTCAGCTCCCGGGTGAGGTTCTGTGGTCCCAGGGAAAGAGGCCAGGGAAGTCACGCCTGACTCTTCTGGGCATGGGGTTTTATAAGAAGTGAAGGCATTTGATTGGTTGTGAGGAAACAGGGCATGGTCGGGGCAGGCTGCTATTGGTAGGTAGGTGGGATTTTCTAACAGCGGGCTAGGTGCTGGTTGCAGAGCTTAGTGTTGAGTGCAGAGGGGTTTTCCAAGGCGGGCTAAGTGCCGAGTGCAGAAGTGGGTGTGTCTGAGCTCCCAATGAGGCAACCAGCCTTACAATAATGATATATATAGCAAGGATATATATATATATATATATATATATATATATATATATATATACACACATACACACACACACACACACACACACACACACACGTGTATCTTATTGGTTCTGTTTTTCTAGAGAACCCGAATCCACTGGGTAATGTGTCTACAAATTTATTGCTGGAGCAGCCTGATTTATAGGTCAGTGCATTTCTTTCTCCTTTTCCTGGATGTATTGTATTGTTGATTCATTCACATTGAACTCACAGCCAACAGCACTGTAACTCATGCCTGAATGAAGCTTATCTAACACATACATTTTCTCCATAAGGCGCATCACAGTCTTCTTGTTTTTAGGAATATTAGACAGCACTTCAGCATTACGCTTAGGGGCCATTTCAAACAGCAGAATCACCACCAAAAAGCATGGAAAGTGGGAAACATGGCACTAAATAGATTATGGAAACAATGCTTATTTATAGTATGTGATCTGAAACGAGAAACACTACGTTCCTTGCTCAGCCTGAGCTGGGAACATGCAGAGAGGGCAACTGACATTTCTTGCCACCTCTGCACATGTCCTCAAATAACCATGAAAATGCCATTGGTATTGATTTTAGGATTATAAATAAATTTTAGCAAGTAAGCACATTTACAAATACAAAATCTATGAATGATGAAGATTGACTGTATTTTGGCTTTGGAAAAACCAATACCGTATATTGAGTATCAGTTCAGAGTCTATACCAAAATTATGTAGCAAGCCTGTAACATGTCATGTCTTTCCAGCTGGTGCTAGCATGTTATTTAGACCCATCTGTAATCCAGGTTCAAATTTTTCACATTAGTTAGTAGAATATAATATACTCCCTGTGAGGCTTTATGTGTTTTGGGATTGATTGAAGTAGCAGTAGACAGGAGCAGCCCTGTGGGGAAGGTAAGACACCTGTTCATGCTATTCATTTGTGTCTTCAGGACCTACTGAGTCCAGATTAGGTGTCTGACACTTCTGCTTGATAATGGACTGCTTCTGGGCATCTCAACTGTATAGAGAAGTGAATCAGGAACTACCATTTTGTCACGGCCAGCCCAGTCACATTGTTCCCTCAGGTCTCATGGCCAGGCATTCAGTTTCTACCAGGGTCCAGTAACAAGCCAACAGCTGTCTCCCAAAATGGAAATTGTTACTAATGCAATATAGCATAGCTTTGTTCTAAAATCCTATTCTCCAATCAAGGTTAACTTCAGCCTCCATATAGATTTCTCTTGCTCTGGGCCCTACTCAAAGGTGGCAACAGAAAATATTTTAGTTCACTTAGTACATGTGCTGCAGAAAGAGACCTAAAGTGAAATGTAGATAGTCTTCAAAGCCCACAAATTTCATCAAGTATTGTGCTGCTTCAGTAGATGAACCATAGTTCAAGGCATTGTCCAGGTAGATGGACGTGACTGCAGCTCTGTAGAGTCCTGCATGTCGTGCAATGATGTGAAAAAACAGGTCCGAGTTCCCGAGCCCAGGGAGAAACTGGAGGCATCACTGCTCAGAGGAAGGGTATAGGGTGGAAGGGAGCAGCCTGGATGAAGGTGAAGAACGAATGGACCCAGTGATTTCACCTCAGGCCATGTCACGGGCCTGGGATATCAGCAACTGATGCCAGCCCTCAACACTTAAAACCAGGTTGCATGTCCCTTCCTCTTCAGAGGCCAGAGAGAATTGGAGAAAGATTCATGGTCCAGACATTCCGTCCTTTAATGTCAAGATGTTACCAAAGTCACCCGTAAACTTAGATTACATGCAGAGAGAAATCAGCCAAAAGGAAAATGGACAGGATGTATTTACTCAAAAGAGACTGTTTCACTCCAGAAGGGATTCCTAGGTGGCCAGAATATGTGTTTTCTATTGTGTATGGCTATGTGGCTCAACAGTTAGTTGAGTTTTACTACAGAAAATAAAGAAAGCTACCTTTCCTACACATCCAAATTGTGGCTATTAATTTCATACAAGCTTCACAAGCAGGGAAATTGATAATTACCATGCAATGTGGTATGTGGTAAATAAAGAAATGACTTGAAAGCAGTAGGAATTGAGAAAGGAAGTATCTCTCTTCTCGGGAAAAAAGAAAATAATTCAAATAGGAAATTATATTTGAGATGAGTTTTGAAGAATGAGAAAGTACATGCTAAACAGACAAGTGAGGGAAAATTGTTCCAAGCAAAGAAAACAGCCTGAAGACAGAGCCACAAAAAGGCAAGCTGTGTTCTGGAAAATGGCAAGACATCAGGGTGAGTAGAACATGAGTTCTGCAGGGCAGAGTAGAAGATGAGGCTAGGGCCGGGAGCGGGGCATGCACTTGTGGTCCTAGCCCCTCGAGAGGCTAAGGCAGGAAGATCGCTTGAGCCCAGGAGTTCAGGGCTGCAGTGAGCTATGATCATGCCACTGCACTCCAGACTGGGTGACAAAGCAAGATCCTATTCCTACAAAAACTAGCCAGGCATGGTGGTGCACCCCTGTAGTCCCAGCTACTTGGGAGGTAGGGGCAAGAGGATCTCTTAAACCCCAAAGTTGGAGACTGCAGTGAGCTAATGGCACCATTGCACTCCAGCCTGGGCACCAGAGTGAGACCTTGTCTCTAAGTAAAAAAAAAAAAAAAAAAAAAAAAAAAAAGCAATAAGAAAAATAATCAAAGTGTACATTGGATTTGGTTACAAGAAGATTATTAGTAACTCTACCAAAAGCATATTTTTAGGAGTGGTGGGGGCAGATGCCAGATTGGAGTGGGTTGAAGAATGAATAGGAGGTGAGAATTGAAGCCGGTAGAAGCAGGCAACTCAAGGGGATTGGCTGTGAAGGGGTAAGATTTCCATTTTGGACGTATTGTGCTAGAGATGCCTTTGTGATGTTAAAGTGTAGCTGTCCAAAAAGTCACACATAAAAAAAACTGTCGCTAGGGAACATGTCTTGTATGCAAATATATATTTGGTTTGCAACAATGTATAAGTGGTTGCTGAAACTTGGGATTAGATGAGCTCCCCAAGAACAATGTGAATAACAGCAGAAGACAGAATCAAAGGCAGAGTCTGGAAGATACAAACATTTAAGGGGCGGCCAAAGGCAGCAGAACCCTAAAAAGAGACTGACGACTAATTGTCGGAGATGTAGGAAGACAACCAGGAGAGCATGTGCTGGAAGCTGAGAAAGAGGAGAGTTTCCAGAAGTGCAAAGGGCTACTGATAAATCAGATGAATATTTAAACCGAATCATTGGCTTTAACTTTTTTTTTTTTTTGAGACAGAGTCTTGCTCTGTCACCCAAGCTGCCATCTTGGCTCACTGCAATCTCCACCTCCCAGGTTCAGGTGGTTCTCATGCTTCAGCCTTCTGTGTAGCTGGGATTATAGGTGCCTGCCACCGCACCCAGCTCATTTTTATATTTTTAGTAGAGAAGGGGTTTCACCATGTTGGCGAGGCTGGTCTCACTCCTGACCTCAAGAGATCCACCCTCCTCAGCCTCCCAATGTGTCGAGATTACAGCCGTGAGCCATCATGCCTGGCCTGAGCTGGGTTCTCTTGAACCCACCAATCATAGTCAGGGAGTCCCAGCAGCCATCCATATGCAGATGGAAATGCAATGTCAGTGACTGAGCCTGAGCAGCACAGTAAGATGTGTGAGAAGCTAGTCCAGACTGCCCTTTCCTTTACAGCTGTACCAGCCTATCCCCCTCCAACTCACACATTTGGCCATCGAGGGCAAAGGAAGAGATGCTGAAAGAGGAGAAAGCGCCTGAACTCAGCTTATGGATAGATTAGTTTAGATTGCTGTGTGGGTGCAAGCTTAAAATGAATAGCAGATGCACTGCAGTCACACTCAGGGGGAACTTTAAAAGACAGTGCTGAGTAATCCCAGTGCTTTGGGAGGCTGAGGTTGGAGGATCACTTGACCCCAGGAGTTCAAGGCTACAGTGAGCTATGATTGTACCACTGCACTCCAGTTTGGGCAACAAGGTGAGACCCTGTCTCAAGGAAAACAATCAAAAAATGAAAAAAATGTTGAGAGAAAAATCTTTCCAATGGGTAGAGCTTTGAGTATCACCTGATCATCCACTTTATGTAGAAAGAAAAGTAGCCCAAGGTGAGAATTTAAAAGAGCTAATGGGTGTGGTGAATAGCCTGGTTGGTTTGCCAGGGGACTGAAACTAAAGGACTGAAAGATTGGTTACGTGGAAGTCTAGAGTAGAGGCATGTGAAATGACATTCCTGGTGGGTGTGACAATTTTTGTATGAATCTTCGCTGCTCCTCCTGTAAAAGATGAGGGTCTGTCTGCTCAACCCTTAAATCTAGGCTCAGCCATGTGACTCTGGCCAGCGGGACTACAGACAAAGGATGCAAGCACAGGCTTCAAAAGTGCCTGAGCCTTGAGACTTGCCCTCCTTTGCTTCTAAGAACCCTCTGTCACTATGTGAAGAGCATAGCCTAGCCTCTTGGAGGATGTCAGCATGTAAAGAGGGCCTCTGCCATCCCAGCTTTCCCAGTGGAAACCCCAATGCACGAGTGAGCCCCACTGGTACAACATGGAACAGAAGCAAGTCTTCCTAGCTACGGCCCATCCCAATCACCAGCCCACAGAATCAAGAGCAAATCAATGTTTGTTCAAAGCCATCATGTTTTGGGGTAGTTTATCATGCAGCAAAGGCAAACTGATAATGTAACTCTCTAGGCTTGGCTCTTATTCTGTCATTAGGATATGAAAAAACTCTCTTGCCAAAGACAGGCTTCAGAAATTTGCTTCTGATTCAGGAAAGCCAGGTGTGAGACTCAGAATTGATGAACCTTTCTTCCATCATACCTACTCTCCCTTTCCTAGGATATTAAGCCCCATGTCTCAGCCTAAGGGATGGAAGTCTGCAAGGAGATTTAAGAAATAAATGTAGGGACAAACATATTTGCTTCATGTTTTTCAGAATATTATTCTCATTATTGAAATTGTTGAAGGCCAGGGAAACAGGTGCTCATATACACGGCTGGTGGTAGAATAAATCATATGGACATTTCGAAAGGCAAATTGGCAGTATCGGCAACAATTGAGCACGAACCTACTGTTTGTCCAAGTGATTCCATTTCTTTGTATCTGCTTTAGATGTGAAGAAACAGCTGTATAAAGAGGCCTGCACAGAGGTGTTATTTGCAATATTTTGATAGCAAAAAGTTGGAAACAGGAAAATAGTAATGTAAATGATGGCATGTCTATATTGTCGAACATTATGTTGCAATTAAGAAGGAAGTATGAGATAGAAAAGATACCCAAGATACACTTTGAAATAAATATACTGGCTGGGCATGGTGGCTCAAGCCTGTAATCCTAGCACTTTGGGAGGCTGAGGCCAGCAGATCACTTGAGATTCAGGAGTTTGAGACCAGCCTGGCCAATATGACAAAACACTGTCTCTATTAAACATACAAAAATTAGCCAGGCGTGGTGGAGCATGGCTATGATCCCAGCTACTCTGGAGGCTGAGGCAGGAGAATTGCTTGAACCTGGGAGGCAGAGGTTGCAATGAGCCAAGATCGTGCCACTGCACTCCAGACTGGGTGACAGAGTGAGACTCTGTCTCAAAAAAAAAAAAAATTAATTAAATGAATATAGTTCCTAGTTAAGGAAATGCTAACTTGTATTACAAGTAAACATTAAAATCTCAAGGGCTTAACAATGGAAGTTTATTTTTTACTCATAAAAATACAGTCTGCAGTAAAGGAGAGGGTAGATCCACTCCTTGCAGTCACTCAGGGCCTTAGGCTGTCACTTTCCAGTCACATTTTCTAAGGTCTCCCTGGGCATTTGCTGCTGGCCAGCAGATGGAGAAGAATGGAAGAATTCCTTGTGGGAAATTGTTATGGGCCAGTCCTAGAAGTGGCACTCATCATTTCTGCCTGCATTTCATTGGCCCAAATCAGTCACATGAACATGTCTAATTTCAGGGTAGCTGGAAAATGTAGTCTAGTTGTAAAGAAGCCAAAAGAGAAATGAATTTGGTGAACAGCCACAAACACTCTTAAAACTCATTTCCATACATATACTGCAGGTTTCCACGGATACATACATGCACACCTCAGAGATATTGCAGATGAGTTTCCCAACCACTCTCATAAAGCAAATATCACAATAAAGTGAATCACATGGATTTTTTGGTTTCTCAGTGCATATAAAAGTTACATTTACACTATAGTCTACTAAATATGCAATAGCATTATGTCTAAAAAATGGTACACACCTTAAATAAAAATACTTTATTGCTAAGAAAAATAGTAATCATCATCTGAGCCTTCAGTGAACTATAATCTTTTTGCTGGTGAGGTCTTGCTAAGATGCTAATGGCTTCTGACTGATCAGGGCGGCGGCTGCTGAAAGTTTGGGTGGCTGTAATAGTTTATCCATTCACCCACCAAAGGACATCTTGGTTGCTTCCAAGTTCTGACAGTTATGAATAAAGCTGCTATAAACATTTGTGTGCAGGTTTTTGTATGGATATAAGTTTTCAGCTCCTTCCATCAAACACCTAGAAGCACGGTTGCTGGATGTGTGGTAAGAGCATGCGTAGTTTTGTGAGAAACCGCCGAACTGTCTTCTGAACTGTCTGTGCCATTTTGCATTCCCAGCAATGCATGAGAGTTCCTGTTGCTCCACATCCTCACGAGCATTTGGTGTTGTCAGTATTCTCGATTTTGGCCATTCTAATAGGTGTGTTGTAGTAGCTCATTATTGTTTTAATTTGCATTTCCCTGATGGTATATGATGTGAAACATCTTTTCATATGTTTATTTGCCATTTGTATATCCTCTTTGGTGTGGTGTCCATTAAGGTCTTTGGCCCATTTAAAAATATTTTTAAAACGTTTATTTATATTTTACTATTATTTTTCTTTTTAGAGATGGGTTCTTGTTATGCGGTCCAGGCTGGTCTCAAACTCTTAGCCTCAAGTGATCCTCCTGCTCGGCTTCCTGAGTAGCTGTAGGAGCATGCCACCATGCCTGGCTAGTTGGCCCATTTTAAAGTCATGTTTGTGTTCTTATTGCTGAGGTTAACAGTTATTTGTATATTTTAGATAACAGTCTTTCATCTGAAATGTCTTCTGCATATATTTTCTTACAGTCTGTGGCTAGTCTTTTTATCCTCTTGACAGCAGACATTCTCTTTGACAAAAAGTCAAAGGCAATTCAGTGGAGAAAGGTAGTCTTAAACAAAGAATGTTGAAACAACTGGACATCTGTATGCAGAAAATGAATCCAGACACAGACCCCTCACCCTTCACAAAAAATAACTCAAAAAGAGTCACAGACCTAAATGTAAAACACAAAACTATAAAGCTCCTAGAGGACAGCACGAGATAAAATCTAGACGACTCTAGACATTTTACATGCAACACCAAAAGGCACAGTCCATGTAAGAAAGAATTGATAAGCTAGACTCCATTAACATTAAAATGTTCTACTCTTTATTATCACGTTTTTAGGGAGTCTCCCTATGCTGCCCAGGCTGGTCTTGACCTCCTGGGCTCAAATGATCCACTCGCTTTGGCCTCTTGAGTAGTTGGCACTAGAGGTGAGAAACACTATGCCCAGCTAATTTTTTTTTTAAAGGATGCGGTCTAATGCATATTTATAGACTAAGGGAAGGAGCCAAAGATTCTGAATAAGTTGGATGTAAAAAGACCTGAAAACTCGTAGAGCAAGATCTTGGAGGAGTCCACAGAGGATGGGCTTGAGTTCAAGTGGAGATCTCAGCCATGGAGACTGAAGACACAGGTGAGAGCAGTTGCCAGTGCAGGTGAACTGGAAAAAAGAGTAAGAAAGATGAGAGACATGCCAATAATTTCTCAATGGAGCATAAGGCAAGGCCTCCACATAAGAGTAAGTAAATGGGGAAAGTGGGACGCGATTACCACTGTGACTGTTTGGAGTGGTTGCATCACTTGACCCAGAATCTGCTGAGGTTGCTTAAGGATGCTTCAGGGTACACCAATCCCAAGAACTGGGTGGAGTGTTTTAGAGCTGAGAGTTTCTGTCATGGTGTTTCTGAGAATGAGTAACATCTTCCATGACATCATTTAGAACAGGGTTTTTAGTCTCAGAATTATTAACATCTGGGGCCAGATAATTATTTGGGAGAGGGAGAGGGGACTGCCCTGTGCATCATAAAATGTTTAGCAGCATCCCTGGCACCTACCTGTTAGATGCTAGTAGCAACTCCCTCCACACTAGTTATAATAAAATACCCCTTGGGGGAAGAAGCAAAATATTCTCTGGGCGAGAACCACCAATGTATTTATTTATTTATTAAGATGGAGTCTCACTCCGTCACCCAGGGTGAAGTGCAGTGGTGTGATCTTGGCTTACTGCAACCTCTACCTCCTAGATTCAAGTGATTCTCTTGCCTCAGCCTCCTGAGTAGCTAGGATTACAGGCACCTGCCACCATGCCTGGCTAATTTTTTGTATTTTTAGTAGATATGGGGTTTTGCCATGTTGGCCAGGCTGGTCTTGAACTCCTGACCTCAGATGATCTGCCCATCTCAGCCTCCCAATGTGCTGGGGTAACAGGCATGAGCTACTGCGCCCATCCAAGAACCACCAATTTAGAGCTAGAGTTAGTGACGGCATGCCAGGGCGACTTCTCAGGAATGTGCAAGCTGCTCTGATTCCTGGGAATGGTCTGCCCTGCCTGTCTTTGGGAAGGGTGGGAAAGCCTTTGGCATTTGAGCAAGGTATTCACAGAGATGCCCCACCCAGGTTCTCAGTGCTGTTTGTACTAAAAGTGCCAACAATGGAGGTGTCTTCACGCCTGATCAGCCAATTCTTCTCTTATATAACTTCTCACTATCACCACCTTGGGGAAGAGGACACAGGTTTTCCCCCTGGATATGGGGCTCCTGCAATTCAAAGCCAAATGCTCCCTCTTCTCCTTCAGATTTCTTTCCCAGCATTTTGTCTTTTACTATATCAAAATATAAGAATATACCCAGTATATTCTCTGAGTATCAACTCCACAGCATTAAACGATAGGTGTGTATCATAATTTTCATCGGATTGAGTCAATGAAATATCTCCCCTTCTCTTCTGGGATCTTGGTATTACTTTCTCCTTATTTATGGAGAATTTATTGACATTCACTGCTTTCTAGGCATTATGCCAGGGGCTGGATACTCCAAGATAAAATATGTGTTCTCTCTGCTTTCAAGGAGCTTACATCAAATAAACCAAATAAACAATGTAATAAAGAGTGCTAGATATTAATAGAACTAGACATCCCGTATTTTGAAAGCACAGCAGAAAGAGAATGCCTGGAAGAGAGGAGGGGTCACAGGTCAGGGAGGCATCTCAGGAGCAGGGACATTTTGGTTAACTCTTAAAGGATGCTCAGGAGCTCAGAGAGCTAGCCCAAGGAGAGCATTTCCGGCAGGAGAATGTTTTACACAAAGACTACGAGGCATGACCATGAGTTGTGTTTGGAAGCCTTTGAAAAAGTAGCTGTGTGCTTTAGTTCAGGATCTTTAGTTCAGGATCTAACATTTTGGCTTCAGGCAAATGTAATCTAGCCATCATCTGAAGTCTTCCAGAGAAAGCACTTTATAATCTTACTCATTCATTCATTCGTTCTTCTGTTTTCTCCTCTGCAAAGCAGACCCCATAATTTCTATCACTCCACTTCCCAGGCTCTTCTCAACTCTGTTTTATCTCCTACTTTCTGCTTTGCAGAATCCACCAGCTCCCACTACTGCTAGGTTTTGTCCAAATTCATTTCTGTCTCCCCATCAAAATAACCAAGAAGATACCCTTGGTCCTACTGGGGCACCATATTCAGAAGGTGTTAAAAAGCCAAGCCTAATTTCTGAACACTAGTCTTTCTTAAGAAGAATTTGCATATCTGACATTCAATAAAGATGAATTCTCCTTGCAGCAGCCACATTGGACATAAAAATGTATACAGTGATTTTTCGAGATGTTTTTCTCCTTGGAGAAGGTAGCTGTCGAGGTGGGTGATGCTCTGGCCAGGAAGCAGTGTCTCTCACTAACAGGTTCTGATAGATATACAGAAAATCCTGAAACTACCTCTGAAGAGAGAATGGATTCTTAAGTCTTTACCAGGGAGAGTCTTAAGTGTTGTTTTACAGCAGTTAGCTGAGAGCAAGATGCTGGAGGAGGTGGGCAGGTTTGGAGATGCCAGAGTTAAGAGAGAGAGAGACAGAGAGATACAGACAAGAGAGGAGAGGGGGGAAAGAGACACACAGAGAGAAACAGAGAGAGAGAGAAAGGAGAGAAGTAGAGAGTGGGAGAGAGAGAGGGAGAGAAAAAGGAGAGAGATGAGAAAGAGACAGACAGAAGGAGAGAAACACACAGAGAGAAATACAAGTAGAGAGGAAGAGAGACAAAGAGAAAGGGAGAGACAGAGATAGAGTAAGAGACCAGAATAAGAGACAGACAGACAGACAGAGAGGGAGACATAGACAGAAAGAAAGAGAGACACACACGTGGAGACAGTGAGAAACAGAGAGACAAAGAGAAGGAGAGAAAAAGGAGAGACAGAGAGAAAGAGACAGAGAGAGAGAGAGAGACAAAGGGAGAGACAAAGAGAGACAAACAGAGACAGAGAAAGACAGAGACAGAAATCGAGATTGAGACTGAGATTGAGAGAGAGAGGAGGCCGTGAAGGCCAACTTTCCCCACATCACAATCGGCCCAGCCATGGCTGTCGCCCGTGTCCTTGAGAGTGTGTGAGGGCTGTGCTTGCGGAGTTCATGTCTGCGGCTCATCGCTGGGGCGGTTTCTCTGATCGTGCAGAGCTAGACGCCAGGAGCGGGACCTGGCGTGTTCTTTCCTGAGCACGCAGCCAGCTCTCGGAGGTGCTTTGCTGCACCCGCCATTCGGCATTGATGATGTTCTTCTTTTCCTCCGGGAGAGTGAGAATAGGAGGACACAGTCCAAGTGGTTTCCCTTCTTAAACAAACAAACAACAAACAATGAAACAAAGCAAGAACACTAACATGGGGCCAGGCACAGATCCAAATTCTCATTCTGAACTTTGAACCCTGCCCATGAAGCCCTTCTCATGTATCTTCAGTATCATAAAGACACACCTGGGCCGGGCGCAGCGACTCACACCTGTATTCCCAGCACTTTGGGAGGCCGAGGCGGGTGGATTGCTTGAGGTCAGGAGTTCGAGACCAGCCTGGCCAACAGGGAGAAACCTCGTCTCTACTAAAAATACAAAAATTAGCCGGACATGGTGCTGCACGTCTGTAACCCCAGTGACTCAGGAAGCTGAGGCAGGAGAATCGCTTGAACCCAGGAGGTGGAGGTTGCAGTGAGCTGAGACTGTGCCACTGCACTCCAGCCTGGGCAACAGAGCAAGACCCTTTCTCAACAAACGTAAAAAGAAGACACCCGACTGGTACTGCAGGTGACCAGGAAGGCTGGTGTGTCGGTGAGGGCAGAGTGCAGAATGGCAGAGGGACATTGGGAAGTTGGCATCCCACAGCTTGTGACGGCTCATTCCCGCCCTGATTTCTGATGTAGTACCAACCACCCACAGTGCTCCTTTACAACCTTTTCTTTCTGTGTCCCTCATAATCTGTTTTATTTATTTATTTATTTATTTATTTAAAGATGGGGTTTCACCATGATGGCCAGGCTGGTCTTGAACTCCTGACCTCAGGTGATCCACCCACCTTGGCCTCCCAAAGCGCTAGGATTACAGGCGTGAGCCACCGCACCCGGCCCATAATCTGTATTTTAAAAACTTTTTCCTTTCCTCAGACTGAGAGGAATTGGAGGAAGAATGCAGATGACTATCAGGCTGGATTTGGGAAGTGGAGTCAGCTAATATGAAAGTCTTGGATGTGTCTTTATTAGCAGTGTGATGGACTAATACAGTAAGGAAGGGAAATAGTACCTCTTCCTTTTATTCTAGGAACTTTCCAGTTTACACTAAGATAAATCTAGCGCCTTTCGCCTCTGAATGTGAATGTCTGCTCTCCTGCCGTCTTGGGAGGTGTTGAAAGTATTGAGTCTAGGGGAATTAACAAGTTTCACAAGAATTAGCTCCTCTGCTCACCAAAGTTAGTCATATAAAAACCCTTCAGGCTCTCTTTAACTTCTGTTAGCATCAGAGCTGAGGCTGGTGGAAAAGAAGCCCAAATGAAGGCCTTTTTTGTTTATTAAATTTTGATCAGGAGCCCTTTGACTCAGGATATTTGGCTTTCTCTTACGGCACATACCGTTGGCCTTGAAGTGTTAATTGGGAAAGCTCTGAGCTGCTGCAGCTCAGGAGACTGAAGAGTCTATCCAGGAGGGGCTGAGTCTACATGCCTAAGGGAAACTCTGCTGGAAACTTCCTCTGAAGACAGAGGAGCTTGCCTAGATTCTTAGATCACTCACAGGCAGAACTGACTCAAGAATTTATAGGACCAAGTGTACAACAAAAATATGGTGCCCTTTGTTAATAAACTACTCGGACTTTCAAGATGGTGACAGCAGAGCATTAGCTAAGCTGGGGGCCTCTCCTAAGTGTGGGGCCCTAAGTGCCTGCACAGATCACACACCCGCAAAGCCAATCCTACCCACAAGTTATCTTCAAATTCCACAGACTCAAACTAAATGCCAGTTTTTCCTTCCTTGAGTGTATATTTTTTTCTCCTGTGCTTATTACATTTAATGGGCCACTGTCGACTCAGGCAAAAAGCTTGGGATCATCCCAGATTCCTCTCTCCCTTTCACTCCACCATCCAATTAGTGATCATTCCTGTTAATTTCACCTTGAAACTTCTTTCATTAAATAACACAGTTCTCGTCCTAATCCCCATCCTGGTTCTGACTCTCATGATCTCTCAGTGGTATCTGCCTGCATGAATCTATCCCCTACAATGATCTCTAAACTACTCAGCTGACCACATCACGGCCCTGCTTAAAAACCTTCCAAGACTCCTTCGACCCTATGAAATAAACCCAAATGATTTTGCATGGCACATGACACCCTCTGCAGCCTGGCTCTTCCCTATCACCTCGTACCTGATGCTCCCACAACTCTAAGCTACACAGGTTCTGCATGCTCTGTATTGAGTCATGCCACTGTGCCCTCTTATGCTGTTCCTCCTGTCAGAAATGCTGTTCCTGTCTCCCTCACATTACCTCCTGGAAAGGCTGACTCATGGTCCCCCAAAAATCCTGGTCTGGATCTCTGGAACCTGTGAATGTCACCGTATACAGCAACAGAGACTTTGCAGTTGTAAAGTACTTGAGATAGGGCGATTATCCTGGATTACCTGGGTGGACACTAAACGCAAGCAGAAGTGTTCCTATGAGAGGGAGACAGATTGGACTCCACAGAAGAGAAGGGGATGTGGAGGTGGAACAGACGGAAATTTGCAGATGCTGACCTTGGAGATGGAGGAAGGGGCCATGAGCCAAGGAGTGCAGCTCTCGAAGCTGGAAAAGGTGAGAAATGCCTTCTCCCCTAGAGCCTCCAGGGATGCTCAGCCTTGCCAGCACTTCGGTTTTGGCCAGCGAAACCCGTTTAGGGTCTTGACTTGCAGAACTGTAAGAAAATAAACGTGTGCTGCTTTAAGCTACCAAGTTTGTGATTCTTTGTATGGCCCGTAGGGAACCAGTATACCTCCCTCCCTTCCCCAGCACAACCCGCCATGACCCTTCCTCTGTGCATACGTAGCATCAACAGCATCTTTTCACCATATTGTGCTAATTGCACATTTCTTATTTCCCCATTAGGTCATATGCGCCTGAAGGCAGGGGCCATGTCCTGTTCCTCTTTATCTCCCTGGCACCTAGCCAGATGTAACAAGCACCCCATGAATATTTCTCAAGTGAAACTGCCCCACAGTATGAAAAGCAGGGCAAGAGGAGTGTTGATGGGGAACAATCTACTTTCAGTTCAAGAAGTTACTCTTTCTAGGATCACAATGTTCATTGCTCCAGGATGAGCAGAACAAGTTGTACAGAGCACCGAGCCCTCAGGTTGCAGTCGGCCAGTGCGCGACCCTCTCTAATGGAAAGAAAAAACTGTCCCAGAGTTAGAGGATTATTGAAATCCGTTTCAGAAAGTCATTTTATAGAGAGCAATATGCTTGGGATAGCATTGGGATATCACGGATACAGCCTATGTCAACTGCATTTTTTGGGAAATTGATAGACACAGGCTGAAATTTTTGTGCAAATGGTAGTTGGGACTTTGCTGCAAGGACCGTATGACACCTCCACACAGATTCAATAGGGAGCAGGCGGACGAGCATCAGCAGAGTTTGAAGAGGGCAGGGAAAGGGCTTTGGCTGAGAAGAAAAGCTGTTCTCTCACCCATACTCACTAAGGGTTTCCAGCTGCTTTCTAGACCCCACTGCCTGCTAGCTATACTTAGATATGGGAGCTTCTGCTTACTTCCTGTATAGCAAACACTCTGCTAATTGTAATTCTGTAATCCAATGTAGTGATCAGTTGCAATCAACTCATCTTTGTTGCCTTTGCAAACTTCAGAGTTAATGAACACCCTGAGAGGTTATTCTAGAAGCATCTGTGGAGGTTCCTGATGAAGGTTGCCATCAGGTGTCTGGTGATCATAGTGAGTAAAATGAAGGAAGGAACTTCACTTCTGGAAAGCTCCTTTGACAAGGCCCCTCTCTGCCTGGGTGGGTCACACACCACCTATGTATAACCCAGAAGAGCTGGCTAATTCTCATCTGTGACCTGACCTACGTCATCATTTACTCTGTTCAAAGACAAACATGGAAATGATGGAGAAACTTGGAACCTCCTAAAATTGCCCAGACCATGAAAACTCCATTCTTAAGAAAATTAAAGAAAAAAGCAACATGAATCAGCCAAGCTGATTGCATTGTCGTGGTAATAAACAGTCCAACAAATTGGTGTCTGTAAAACTCAGCTGGTTCCTCCTCTGGTCACATGGCCCAGCCTGGCTCACCGGCCACCACTTCTCTAGTTAACACCAAATCCAAGGGAGCCCTCTCCAGGAAGTTTATGCTCATCAAGTTGGTGAAGGCCATAAATATCAGCTGCAGAAGCAAGGCTGACAGCAATGCCTATTGCTGAACAGATTTTAAGAGCAATTATTCAAATAGATGTGGAAAACCAGGGATGAAAGAAAAACTTCTGCTGAATTAAATTTAAAGGAGTTTAATTGAGCAATGAATGATCTGTGAATCGGGCAGCCCCCAGAGTCACAGCAGATTCACAGAGACTCCAGTGCAGCCACATGGTGGAAGAAGATGTATGGACAAAAGGGAAATGACGTACAGAGATCGGCAGTGAGGTACAGAAACAGCTGGGTGGGTTACAGGTTGGTGTTCGCCTTATTTGAACACAGTTGGAACACATAACAGTCTGTGTGATTGAGGTGTGGCCGCTGGGATTGGGCGTGACTCAGTTACTGTTGCAGGCAGATATGCCTAAGTTAGGTTTTCAATCTTGTCTGATTATTAAGCTAGGTTACAGTTCATCCACGAGGACTCAAATACAGAAGTACAGTGTCCTGGCTGGGTGCTCACGCCTGTAATCCCAGCACTTTGGGAGGCTGAGGTGGGTGGATCAGCTGAGGTCAGGAGTTTAAGACCAGTCTGACCAACATGGTGAAACCCAGTCTCTACTAAATACAAAAAAATTAGCCAGGCATAGCAGAGCATACCTGTAATCCTAGCTACTTGGGAGGCCGAGGCAGGAGAATCACTTGAACCCAGGAAACGGAGGTTGCAGTGAGCCAAGATCATGCCACTGCACTCCAGCCTGGGCAACAAGAGTGAAACCCCATCTCAAATTTAAAAAAGGAGAAGTACAGAGTCCTTCTCAGGCCATATTTAGTTTGCTTTAACACCGGAAAGAGAATGATGCTAATCATTTCATTAAGAGTTCATGTTTCCGTAGACAACCTACCGAATGGGAGAAAATATTCGCATTCGTATGTTCATTGCAGCACTATTCACAACAGCAAAGACATAGAATCAACCTAGGTGCCCATTCAAGGTGGACTGGATTAAGAAAATGTGGTGCATAGCCACCATGGAATACTATGCAACCATAAAAAAGAGTGAGACCATATCCTTTGCAGTAACATGGATACAGCTGGAAGCCGTTATCCAAAGTTAAATAATGCAGTTACAGAAAACCAGATACTGCATGTTCTCACTTAGAAGTGGGAGCTAAACATTGAGTACACGTGGCCATAAAGATGGGACCAATAGATGCTGAGATCCAACAGAGCAGGGAGGGGGAGAGAGGGTACAAAGGTTGAAAAACTACTCAATCACACCCCAACTGTGAGCATCACGCAATATACCCAGGTAACATACTTGCCCACGTACCTCCTGAATCTAAAATAAGTTGAATTTTTTAAAAAAGAGTTCACGTTCCCAAATAGGAAACATGACTTGGTGAGCTTTCAAAGGTACCTAACACGCCATAGTCACTCAACAAAAATCTAATTAACATAACAAGATATTGAAGCGAAAATGCATATTTTTAGACATAAGAGAACACAGCTGTGTTTGTGGTCTGTTGACTGTCTCAAGTTATTTTGAAAGCATTTTGTTTTGGTAACACACTTGGCAGGTTGTCTTTCTCCTCGTCTTCATATCCATGTGTATTTAAGGGAGAATTTAATCCATATGCTCCTGATTCAATTATACTTGACTCATCCCACTATTGCTTTGTGCGAGTGATTTGAACTCCAAGAATCTTGCAAATTTCCGAACAAACTCTGAAGTTTTGTTTTTTTGTTTTCCCCAAGAACTAGGAAATTTGGTTTTGTTCACCGAACATTCTGAGAATTGTTTCAAGGAAGTACATAGACTTTTCTACTTATCACTGTATTAGTGTTTACAACTTGAGATGATGAGTGGTGGAAATGATGACATGAATATAGCTGCATTAAATGTTGTTATTGGTTGGGCAAGGTGGCTCAACCCTGTAATCACAGCGCTTTGGGAGGCTGAGGTGAGTGGATCACCTGAGGCCAGGAGTTTGAAACCAGCCTGGCAAACATGATGAAACCCTGTCTCTCCTCAAAATACCAAAAATTAGTCAGGCATGGTGGCACATGCCTGTAGTCCCAGCTACTCGAGAGGTGGGCAGGAGGATCGTTGGAATCCGGGAGGGGGAGGTTGTAGTGAGCCGAGATGATGAAACTGCACTCCAGCCTGGGTGACAGAGCATGACAATGTCTCAAAAAAAAAAAAAAGTTGATTATTTAGTATTCCTATCACATAACTGTCCAAAATGAAATTGACCCTGAAATTAGATCATTGTATTATTAAACTCTTGCAAGCTTTCGACTTGGTTCAAATCAATTAAAAGTATTGAGCATCAGTCAAGTGCAAGTCACAGCTCTCATAGCAGACGACTTCAGGATGTCTGCCTCATTCCCAAATTAAATGCCCTCTGCCACTCTGCCTACCCCTCATAATACCTGGGGGGGGGGGGGGGCTTCCGGCATCCTGGTTGAGTTTGGACTGAGTGGGCACTTAACTCAAATGAAGCCTGCCAGAATCACCTGCTGATAATTTAAATTGGGAAAGCGAGAGGGGAGGGGGCAGGGGAGATAACGTAGTAAAGGAGAAGAAAGAGGAGGAGCAGGAGGAGGAGAAGGTGGAAGATAAAAAGAAAAAGATTCGTTTAGTTTGTTTATGTGACTTGTATCTGTATCATATAAACATGAGAGCTAAGAGTGGGCATTTTCTGCCACAAAGTGTGTGGCCAGAGTACGCCATAAGTCAGCACAAGCCAAGACAGGAAGAACCAGAAAATCAATGTATATGTTTAATGCATTATTTCCATCCAAAATCTGTTATAAGAAATGTACTTTAGAATCTGAGAAATTCAACTGGACGAGGTGGCCCATGCCTGTAATCCCAGCACTTTGGGAGGTGGAAGTGGAGGTGGATCGCCTCAGGTCAGGAGTTCAAGACCAGCCTGGCCAACATGGTGAAACCCTGTCTCTACTAAAAATACGAAAATTAGCAGATGTGGTGGCACACACCTGTAATCCCGGGTACTTGGGAGGCTGAGACAGGAGAATCACTTGAACCCAGGAGGTAGAGGTTGCAGTGAGCCGAGATTGAGCCACTGCACTCCAGACTGGGTGACACAGCAAGACTCAAAAAACAAAAAAACCAACAACCCCCCCCCCCCAAACAAAAGCAAATGTTGCAGGATGTATTTAACACTGAGAGTTAAGGTTAAAATGTATTTTTACCTCCTTCACCTCCTTCATTATTATTAATTTTATTTTGTTAGTAGGGTCGGGGTCTTGCCATGCTGCCCAGGCTGGTCTTGGACTCTTGGCCTCAAGCGATCGTCCCACCTCGATCTCCCGAAGTGCTTTGATTACAGGCACGAGCCACACGCCCGACCTTTTTACTTTCTTATTTAGACTTTTTCTATACTTGGTGAATTTTTTTACAATTAGAAAATCACTTGAGTGGTTTCCTTCTGAGGAAGGGAAAGGGCTCTGCAAATGTGAGCATTAAAAATGTGAACAGATGACTTCTGCATGGGTCACGGGGTGAATTAAACAGGTTTTACATTTTCCCAGGAATTAAAAAGGATTCTTCAGACTGATTTTTTATGATCTTATATAACTTTCCCTTTACACCAAGTTAAAAAAAAAAAGTCATTATGTTGAACAAGCAAGACTCATGGGGTGTGATCTGAAAACACTGTCCTTCTCCCATCCCCCACACCATCTGCTCCCGCCCATTCTGTGGGGTAATTGTGGGTTCTTCAGAACCCCCTCTCACCAGCCGTTCTTTAGATGCAAGCCAAATTGGATCTCATTGGTCTCTGATTCTGGGAGGACAGTTCCAGCCTCCCTCTGCTGAGATCTCCTGCCCACAAAGGATTTAAGGCAACTCCACGGGAGCTCCGTTCTGCGTGGCCACATCTGGCCATAGGATACGCTCCCCTTCGATCTGCCACTAGAGGGCGCATAGTCACTGCCGAAACTCACGTCTTCCCCTGCCAAGGATTTTCAGCCACGCGGCTGCCTGCAGATTATTTCTGAGGCACACATCAGGCTCCAGCTGTATAGGACAGTTGTCAAGCTTCCCATCTGGTGGGGAGACGTTTACAGCACATCAATTATACCCTCCAGAGAACCCTTGTTTAATCTTCACCTGCAAACATTTTATGCCTTCTAGTTGGGATCTGGGTTAAGGGTAACACAACTGTTTTTAAATATCTGCTTTGCAAGTTCTGACTGTGTGTCCTGGCACCTCACTTTGCAAAGAGGAAGGAGCTAGCATCATCGTCTTGGGGGCTCTGTAGAAATAGATTGGGAATGTCTGATCTAAATATCTTGGCCGAGTGCCGTGGCTCACCCTTGTAATCCCAGCACTTTGGGAGGCCAAGGCGGGCATATTTCCTGAGGTTAGGAGTTTGAGACCAGCCTGGCCAACATGGTGAAACCCCATCTCTACTAACAATACAAAAATATTGGTTGGGTGTGGTGGTGTGTGCCTGTAGTCCCAGCTACTCGGGAGACTGAGGCAGGGGAATTGCTCCACCAGGGAGGTGGAGGCTGCAGTGAGCCAAGATGGCATCACTACATTCCAGCCTGGGTGACAGAGCAAGACTCCGTCTCAAAAACAAAGAAAAAACAGGAAATGTTCTATTTTCTCAGATGCCTTTTTCTGCGTCAATGGAGATTATGACTTTGTTCCTGATCTGTTAATAAGATGAGTTATATTAAACAATGACAGCCGAAATGCCAGGCTCTTTGAAATATACCTATTTGGCATGATATTATCCTAGAGTTTACAAAAGGGAAAACTGAAGCTCATGAAAGTGAAGTGAAGCAGCCATCACAGGGTTAATGAGAACTGCAAGCCAGCTCTAGGCAGAATTATAGTTAGGCCTTGGCCAGGGTGTTCTGGTGCACTTCAAACCACCTCCCTGCAGCTGCTGTGTATCCGAGAGGCATGTAGCCTGCTGACCACCTGCTCCCATTTTCCCTATAGATAGAATCTTTGGCACTGAACCTTTTAAAATTATTTATTTATTTATTTATTTTTATGTTTGAGAGACAGGATCTCACTGTCATCCAGGCTGGAGTGCACTGGTGTAATCATAGCTCCCTGCTGCCCATAACTCCTGGACTCAAGTCATCTCCCTGCCTCAGTATCCTGAGTAGCTAGGACTACAGGTGTGTACCATCACACCCATCTAATTAAAAAGAAAAAAAATTTTTTAGAGGTGGCATCTCACTACATTGCCCAGCTGGTCTTGAACTCCTGGCCTTAAGCAATCCTCCTGCTCTGGCCTCTCAAAGTGCTGGGATTACAGGTATGAGCCATGACTCCTGGCTGTCACTGGACCTTTTTACCTAAGAATTTCTTAAGGCATTTTTTTCTGATCCTGAATTCCAGCAAAATAGCTGACACCATCCGGTCTGAATACCCCCATCAAGGAACCAACTCAGCATGGGAATGCAATTTCTTCATCTCCCCCGCCCCATGACTTCATCCCTCACTTCCCTTCCAATTAGCCAATCTAACGCCTAATGGCAAACCATTAGGCGTTAGACTGGCTAATTGTTAGGTGATACTTTAGCCCAGGCGTCCCCAGACTTTTTACACAGGGGGCCAGTTCACTGTCCCTCAGACCGTTGGAGGGCCGCCACATACTGTGCTCCTCTCACTGACCACCAATGAAAGAGGTGCCCCTTCCTGAAGTGCGGCGGGGGGCCGGATAAATGGCCTCAGGGGGCCGCATGCGGCCCGCGGGCCATAGTTTGGGGACGCCTGCTTTAGCCCATCACCTGTCTAGACCCATTACAAACCTCATACCCAAACCTCCTGGGGAAGTGGGGTTGGGGTTTGCTCCCATCTCCTCATCCAGCGGCCCTGTGATTATTAAACTTTCTCTGCTGTGAACCCTGGAGTCTTGGTTTATTGGTTCCATTTGCATCAGGCAACAAACCTATTACAGTTGCACAAGCTTACACAGTTCAGGAGTGATGGATGGTTCTGGTCCCACTGGCTGGAAATGCCATGATTATTCGACTCCAGCTACACTTCCTTTCATCACTATTTCATGATCAATTACCAACCTATGTGGTAAACCAATGGCTCTTAAAACAAAAGAAATAAAACAATTGACCAGAATATTATTTTTAAAACACTTTAAAAAGGAAACGCCAGATGAGCATCAATCCCTTTTTTAATCCTGTTGTCAGAGGCCTGTATCTAGGCTGTTCCTATGAGGCAAAGTTCTTCAAAGACCAACTATTGCAGTATCACCTATGGCTGAGGTCCCCAGCTTTTTTGGCACTAGGGACCAGTTTTGTTGAAGACGATTTTTCAACAGACTGGGGATGGTCTCAAAAACATTACGTTTATTAGGCACTTTATTTCTATTATTATTACATTGTAATATGTAAGAAATAATTATACAACTCGCCATAATGTAGAATCAGTGAGAGCGCTGAGGTTGTTTTCTAGCTACTAGATGGTCCCATCTGGAGGTGATGAAGGAGCGTGACGGACCATTAGGCGTTGGGTTCTCATAAGGAGTGCGCAACCTGGATTGCTGGCACATGCAGCTCACGAGAAGTTTTGTGTTGCTATGAGAATCTAATGTCCTTGATGATCTGATAAGAGGTGGGGCTACGGTGGGAATATGAGCAACCAGGAGCAGCCGTAAATACAGGCGAAGCTTCACTTGCTTGCTCACTGCTCACCTCCTGCTGTGCGGCCCAGTTCCTGCCAGGCCACAGACTGGTTGCCTGCTCTATCCGTGGCCCAGGGGTTAGGGACCCCTGATCTAGGGGATTTGTTACAAATGCAGATTTCTGAACTGACCCCTTCATTAGTTTCCCATTGCTGCTGTAATGAAGAAGACTTAATGGCTTGAAACAACAGCAGTTCATGGTCTTCCAGTTCCAGAAGTCGGAAGTCTCAAATGGGTCAGGGGGTCTGCTTTCCTCATGGTTTGGAGGAGAATCTGTTTCCTCGCCTTTTCCAGCCCACGGAGGCTGCCAGCATTCCTTTGCTAGAGGTCTCATCTCAGTTCTCTGCTTCCATCCTCATGCTCACACCTTTTCCTCTGCCTCTGACTTTCCTGATTGCCTCGTTCACCTGTAAAAACCCTTATGATAACATTGGTCCCACCCAGATAACGCATGTGAACACTTTCATCTCAACATCCCCCCGCTTTTTGTTTTGTTTTGTTTTTGAGAGAAAGTCTCCCTCTGTCACCCAGTCTGGAGTACAATAGTGTGATTTTGGCTCAGTGCAACCTCCATCTCCTGGGTTCAAGTGATTCTCTTGCCTCAGCCTTCCAAGTAGCTGGGACTACAGGCACCTACCACCACGCCTGGCTAATTTTTGTATTTTTAGTAGAGACAGGGGTTCACCATGTTGGCCAGGCTGGTCTCGGACTTCTGACCTCAGATGATACACCCACCTCAGCCTCCAAAAGTGCTGGGATTACAGGCATGAGCCACCGCACCTGGCCTCATCTCAACATCCTTAACAGAATCACATCTCCAAAGTCCCTTTTACCGTATAAGAAAATATGTTCATGCATTTTGAGGATGAACATCTGTGAGGGACCATTATTCCACCTGCTATGATGCCCTAGGGATTTCTTTTCAGTAATTCTGTGCTGGGCCCAGTTCTCTTCATATCTGACAAAGTCCCTGCTGGGTGTTGCACTGAAGTTTGGGGATCATTACTATAAATAACTATATGCTTTTTTTTTTTTAAAGATGAGCATCCTAAGAGATTTAATAATCCCCTTCCTCCCTCCCTCCCTTCCTTCCTTCCTTCCTCTCTCTTTTCTTTCTTTCTCACAGTCTTTCTCTGTCACCCAGGCTGGAGTGCAGTGGTGCAATCATGGTTCACTACAGCCTCAACTGCAGTATCAAGCCATCCTCCCACCTCAGGCTCCCAAGTAGCTAGGACTACAGGTGTTTGCCACCACGCCCAGCTAATGTATTTTTAATTATTTGTACAGACAGAGTCTCCATATGTTGCCCAGACTGGTTTTGAACTCCTGGGATCAAGCAGTCATCCCACCTCGGCCTCCCAAAGTGCTGGGATTATAGGCATGAGCCACTGTGCTCGGACAGGGAATAAGAACTCCGACCCCAGTCTGCTCCCACTGATCTGTTGGGGTCCTCATTAGTTTATCCCAGCTAGATGCTAAAGGACAACTGTGTAGTGCCCACAGAGAGCCTCCGGTGGACTCAGGAGGGCTCGTGAGGGTAGCGAATGGGTCTGGAGGGGCAAATGGAAGATCTCCAGGGTGAGAGACATTTTCACTCATTAAGAAAGGCATCTCTGCCCTCCACCAAGTAAACTCATGTGTCCTAAAGAGGTGGTATAGGGATGTCAATCCAAGAATGTCCAGCCAGGAGAACAAGGCAATCAGGATATCCCAGCAGCCCAGTAGACCAGGTCAGCACACTGAGAAGCACAGGAAGAGAGCCAAGTAAGCTCCTGGAGATCACTGACAGGGCTTGTGCACACTCGCTGTGCTTCAGGGAGAGTCGGTGCCCATCCCTAAGGCAGGGCAGGGTGTGTCCCGAGACTTTTGTCAAGAAGTCACAGACAGTATTTCATCATTGCTATGAAAAGACCTTTGCTGACAAACTAGAGTGCTTGGAAGAAAAGAAGCATTGAGATGCTCACTGGAGAGTGTTTTATGGATCTCCAAACAGATGTGGGGGCCGAGGACAGAGTCCTCGGTGCTGTGAGTCCACCTGGGCCCGGGCAACGCTTGGCTGTTCCATTCTATCAGATGTTTAGGATGCCCTGAAGAAAGAAACATTCTTCTCAGGAGCTTTAAGATCCTGGAAATGCAGTCAGTGAGCAAACAAACAAAAATAGCGAGAAAGAAAGTAAAAAAGGTTTTAACCTGTAAAAAGGATGCAGCATTTTGGGAATTAAAGTGGAACATGAAATTGTCAACAGCACAATTCTGGAGAACAGGAATGTCAGGAGATAAAAGAATACTTCGCGACAGGAAATGCTTTTAACTTTGCGTGCTGCCTGTTCAAATTGCTTTCTACCCAGCAGTGAGAGGAGCTTCTCAAAAGGATATCGATCGGAACGTGTTCCTCCTGTCCTTAGAACCTCTCAGTAGCTCTCCAGTGAACTTTGAACAAAACCCGAGCTCCATCCTGCTGAGAATCCCTGGATGATCTCTCCATGCTGACTTCTGCCACCTGTGTATCACCCACATGCTCACCTTAGCTCACTGCATTCTGTCGCTATTCACTATCCTTTCCCTAAAGCTGCGTGCTCTTGATAGCTTCAGCATGGTTGCCCTTGTGTTACCGGAAAGGGGTCCTGATCCAGACCCCATGAAGAGGGTTCTTGGATCTCACGCAAGAAAGAATTGGAGGGGAATCCACGGAGTAAAATGAAAGCAAGTTTAGTAAGAAAGTAAAGGAATAAAGAATGGCTACTCCAAAAGCAGAGCAGCGGCTTGGGCTTGATTATATGCTAAACAAGGGGTGGATTATTCATGAGTTTTCTGGGAAAGGGATGGGCAATTCCCAATTCCCAGAACTGAGGGCCTCTCCCCATTTTAGACCATATAGTGTAACTTCTTGACGTTGCCATGGCATCTGGAAACTGTTGTGGCACTGGTGGGAGTGTCTTTTAGCATGTTAATGCAGTATAATTAGCGTATAATGAGCACTGAGGACAACCAGATGTCACTTTCGTCGCCATCTTGGTTTTGTTGGGTTTTGGCTGGCTTCTTTACTTCAGACTGTTTTGTCAGCAAGGTCTCTGTGACCCGTACCTTATGCCGATCGCCTATCTCATCCCATGACTTAGAATGCCTTAACTGTCTCGAATGCAGCCCAGTAGGTCTCAGCATTATTTTACCCAGCCCTTATTCAAAATGGAGTCGCTTTGGTTCAAGTGCTTCCGACGCTTGTGTTTCCTTCTGCCTGCACTGCCGAATCATTTTTTTCACCAGTTCCCAATGAGCTGAAGCCTTCGTGACCACTTTCTCTAAGGCAGGCTGTCCTCTAGCTCTACACCCTGTTTGTTTCCTTCATAAGACTCATTTCAGTTCATAGTTTTTATTTGCTTCTGTAAACTGATAATAAAATCCTAAGCCCCTCAACCAACTAAACAGACCTCTCTCTTGGCCAAGAGGACCCCAGAGAAACTTGAAACACTGAGTTCTGGGCCGTGATGGGAAGGGAGGTTGGACATGCTTTGTTATGCCCACTCTCTTTTGGAGTTTAGGTGCAACTGACAAGCGTTAGTGTTAAAATAGAGATTGTAAGACTGACAGAATGGACTCTGTGTTATGACAACCAAATTATCAAGAAGAACTAAGCCCATGCAAGGAAAGGGTTAACTTATGCCCTACAAACCACAAAATCTCCTTAAATGTGTGTTTTTGTTTTTGTTTTTCGAATAAGCCTGGTATAACGTGGCTTGCCTTCCAACCTGTCTCTGGTATAGCATCACATGGCAGATAACAGACCTCCTTATGTTAACTCGAAGTCAGTAGAAGGGAATGCTAGGCATTCCTCTAAAGACTTTGTCTAAAGTCTTTAGACAAAGCTTAACCCTTTCAACCAATTGCCAACTTACGAATCCCTAAAACGCATCTATAACTTGTAAGTCCTCTGCTTCGAGATATCCTGCCTTTTTAAGCTGAACCAATGTATGTCTTCCACGTACTGATTTATGATTTTACCTGCAATTACTGTCTCCCTGAAATGCGTAAAACCAAATTGTAATCTGACTGCCTCAGTGCACTTTCTCAGGACCTCTGAGACTGTTGTATTCTCTGAGCCAGGGACACTCATATTAACTCAGAATAACCATTTTAAAAATATTTTACAGAGTTTGGTTTTGCAATGAACAGTTTTTAACATGTTTATTGCCTGCCTTTCCCACATGAGCACAAGCTCCATATGGTCAGGGCTGAGTTCTGTTTATTTACTGTTGAATCTGTATTCCCCATACCTGGCATGGTGGGTGGATGGATCGAGAGATGGATAGATGAGTGGATGGATGGATGGATGAACAGATAGATAGATGATTGGATGGATGAATGGAAAGATAGGTGGGTGGGTGGATGGACAGATGGATGAATGGATGGATAGATGGATGGACAGGTAGATGGATGGCTAGGTGGCTGGCTGGCTAGCTGGCTGGATGGATGGATAGGTGTATGGATGGCTAGGTGGCTGGCTGGCTGGCTGGCTGGATGGATGGATGGATGGATAGGTGTATGGATAGGTGGATGTATAGCTAAGTTTTCCAAAACTTAGCCTTTGTGTTTTCTGCCTATACTAAAACACGATGTTATTTAACATATAATTCATCTGGATTTTGTTCTGCTAGCCACCACTAAAAATTTCTTGATCTTTCACAACTGGAGAGAACCAAAACAATGTGAGACAAAGCAGGAAGTAATTACACATGAAGGAGAGGTCACATTTACTCATTCCTGGATCATTACTTCAGAGATAACAACTCTTATTTGTTTTAGAATTGGCAACTTGCCTCACAAAAACCTCAAAGATCAAAAGCCGAATTTCCTTATAAGAGATTATAAGTGGCTTTCTGTGTTTGTGCGCATGCGGGAGTGTTTATGTATGTATGTGTTTGTGTGCATGTATAACCACCATGTACCCAAATAGCAGAAGGATTTGAGACTCAGAAATTTTGCCAGTGCTTTTGTATAAACAGAACTCTCCTTCTTTGCAAAAAGCTAAAAAAAATTCCAGGCAAATCTGGAAAATCTGTTTTTGTCTAAAACCTCTTAGAGCACTTTCTCAAGGATTTATGATGTCTGAGAAAGTTTATACTTCAAGACAGTGAAAGCCAAGATGGACAAAAATTAGAAGAAGTCGTTGGAAAGAATTCTACCCCTATATACCATTCCACCTCTCCGCCTCTAAGTTTGTTATTTAATATGGGCCTAGGAAAATACGTTACCTAACTACAGAATTTACAGCAAAGTGGTCTTATAGAGAAGGGAAAATAATTCCATGACAAAGCTACAGAACAGGAGCATGGCAAGGACCTTACAGAGGGAGAGCCAAAGAGAGCCTCGCGGGAGGCCTGCAGGCGTTGTGGGTAAGAGCCTTGGTTTTGGATTTCTCAGCATCTGGGTGCAAGTCCAGGTGTTGTCACTCACCAACTATGGTACCTTCTTCCTTATTCTCTCTGAATCTCAGTCTTCTGAGTTGTAAAATTGGAATGATAATAATACACACACACACACACACACACACACACACACACACACACATATATATGTGTATATATATATATTTGAGATGGAGTTTCACTCCTTTTGCCCAGGTACGATCTCAGCTCACTGCAACCTCTGCCTCCCGAGTTCAAGCACTTCTTCTGCCTCAGCCTCCCAAGTAGCTGAGATTACAGGCGTGCACCACCACACCCAGCTAATTTTTTGTATTTTTAATAGAGACGGGGTTTCTCCATGTTGGTCAGGCCAGTCTCGATCTCCTAACTCCAGGTGATCTGCCCGCTTCGGCCTCCCAAAATGCTGAGATTATAGGCATGAGCCACTGCACCCGGCATAATACATATTTTTAAATAATGCTATTATGATGATTAAATAAAAAAACCAGTGTGCACAAAACCCTTGATATAGTATATCCACTAGGTAACCCTTACTACATAGTATGCACCCGGCATAATACATATTTTTAAATAATGCTATTATGATGATTAAATAAAAAAACCAGTGTGCACAAAACCCTTGATATAGTATATCCACTAGGTAACCCTTACTACATAGTATGCACCCGGCATAATACATATTTTTAAATAATGCTATTATGATGATTAAATAAAAAAACCAGTGTGCACAAAACCCTTGATATAGTATATCCACTAGGTAACCCTTACTACATAGTAAACACTCAATCAACCTTAACCATAATTGCTCATCAAACTCAACCCTGTGCAGTAGAATATTGTGAGCCACATATGTAATTTACAAATCTTCTAGCAGCTACATTTAAAAAAAAATTAAACAGCCCAGAGTAGTGGCTCACACTTGTAATCCCAGCACTTTGGGAGGCTAAGGTGGTGGATAGCTTGAGCTCAGGAGTTCCAGACCAGCCTAGATCACCCCGTCTTTACAAAAACAAAAACAAAAACTAGCTGAACATGGTGGTGTGCACAGGTAATGCCAGCTACTCAGGTGGCTGAGGGGGGAGGATCACATGAGCCCAGAAGACTGAGGCTACAGTGAGCTGTGATTGTGCCACTGTATACCAGCCTGGGCAACAGAGCAAGACCCTGTCTCAAAAAAATAAAATTAAACAGATGCAGCTAATTTTAAATAGTATATTTTATGTAATTCAACATATTCCAAATGTTACACTTCAATATAAAATCATCATGAATAATTAACAAGATATTTTATATATTTTTTATGCAAAGTCTTTGAAATCCACCAAGTATTTTGTACTTACAGCACGTTTCAATTGAGACCGGCCACTTTCCAAATGTGTATTGGCCACCTGTGGCTAGTGGCTACTGTACTGGATAGCACAGGTCTAACATCTGCCTCTGATTCCCATCGAATGACCCCCTAACTGCACAAAGCTCCTCTCTGGCAGTCGCACAGATGGACTCAAGCTGGAAAAGCACTTCATGCCCTACAGCTAATCCTGTTTTACAGAAGAGCTGCAGATGAAACAATGTTGACTGTAAGGGTGAAGTCATTTTCTATAGTTTGACTCATATTCCCCACATCCCATGCCCCTTCTCTGGAAATTCTTATATCAATGCTGTGAAACTAGAACTGGATTGTTTGTTTTTTGAATTCTCTAAGTGTTAGAGGAATGTGGTACCACTCAGTAGTGTTAGAGTGTATCATTTGTTTACTTAAGAATCTTTCTAGACAGGCACAGTGGCTCACGCCTGTAATCCCAGCAACTTGGAAAGCTGAGGCAGGCGGATCACCTGAGGTCAGGAGTTCGAGACCAGCCTGGCCAACATGGTGAAACCTTGTCTCTACTAAAAATACAAAAAATTAGCCAGGCGTGGTGGCATGCACCTGTAATCTCAGCTACTTGGGAGGCTGAGGCAGGAGAATTGCTTGAACCCGGAAAGCAGAGGTTGTGGTGAGCGGAGATCATGCCATTGCACTCCAGCCTGGGCAACAAAGCAAGACTCCGTGTCAAAAAAAAAGAAAAAAAAGAAAAAAGAAAAAAAGAATCTTTCTAGAACTCAGAGTCTGGATTATACTGCTAGGACCAAGAAGAAAAATGGCCTTCACGTTCCCCTTCTTCTAGTTTACTATTGTCTCCTCTGGGAGATGACCCCTAAGAGAGAAAGCACGAGGAAAAAGGCCCCGTGTTGCAGCCTTCTGGAGTACCAGCAGGTGGCAGTGGAATACCTTGCATCGTACACTTAGGGCCATTGTATTTGCTGAGAAAAACGGTGGTCAACGTTTGGTCTTTGCCTGGAGTTTATGAGATAATTATAGGATTGTGGTAAAGACCATGCAGTTAAGGCTGAGGTGGGTATTCCAATATAAAACTCTGTCTTCACTTTTAACATATTTCAGACTGTTTTTTGGATTGTTTTTTTCACATTTACTTTTTCAGATCAAAAGAATCAGAATTCAAAAAGACATGAAATAATGTCCATTTCCAGTTATTATTAAATCATCCTCACTTTTCTCCTCTTTATTCCATGCCATTAGCTCTCTAACAAGCATAAACAAATGTTTAACTTACGTAGTTGAGTTTTACTGAGGAACACCTGGTTTGCAAAATAGGAAACTTTGGCTGAGCAACATTTATGTCAGGAGAGGTTTAGAATTTCATTCTCTAAGCCTATGGCTTCTTCATTTTCCATAAGTAAATAACTTCTGAGAATGTGACTTCTCAGAAGGATGCATGAGAATTAAAACCAGCAGCTCTCAAAGATCGGATATTTGTAGGTAAGAAAAACCCTTGAAATAAACACTTACATGGGTCCGTTTTTCCTCCTGACAAACAACATTGGCTTATTTCAACCTAATAGAGTAATTAGATAATAGTTCACCTATTATAGGATTGTAATTGATTATTATTTTTGGCAAACTGACTTCAGATAATATACACGTACTTCCTTAAAGAGTTTTAAAAATAATTAAATTGTGGAAATTAGTAAGTAAAAACCAGGCGCTGTCAATAAAAATGTCAAAAAACAAAGGATTCTGATTTGTGTTTGTTAGAGTCACTCATTAACTACTCATTTATGTATTCAATACATTAAATATTTGCTGGGTGTCTATTCTGGGTTGGGCACTGGGGACATTGGTCTTTCTCCTGTCCCTGGACTGGAATTTACACTATTGATTCCCCTTGTTCTCAAGCTTTCCAACTCAGTTTGGAAATACATGTCAGCTTTCTTGGGTCTTCAGATAACAAACGACTCACTTTAGCCTCTATAAGATCATGAGCCAATTTCTCATAATAAATCTTCTTTCTATCTCTGTCTATACCTATATATCTACTATTGGTTCTGTTTCTCTGGAGAACCCTAATACAACCAAACACAAAAGGACAAATATTGTATAATTCCACTTATATGAGGTACTTAGAGTAGGCAAATTCATAGAAACAGAAAGTAGATTAAAGGCCAGGCATGGTACTCATGCCTGTGATCCCAGCACTTTGGGAGGCTGAGGCGGGCAGATGGCTTGAGCTCATCAGTCCGAGATCAGCCTGGACAACATAGTGAAACCCCATCTCTATGAAAAATACAAAAATTAGCTGGATGTGTTGGTGGCTGCCTGTAGTCCCAGCTACTTGGGAAGTTGAGGTGGGAGGATCGCTTGAGCCTGGGAGGCACAGGTTGCAGTGGGTACCTGGGGCCAGAGGAGACCCTGTCTCCAAAAAAGAAGAAAAGAAAAAAACCCAGTAGATTAAAGGTGAACAGCAGCTGCGGAGAGAGGAAATGGAGAGCTAGTATTTAATGTGTACAGTGTTTTTGTTTGGGATGATGAAATGTTCTGGAAATGAATATGGTGATGGTTGGTTGTGTAACATTGTGAGTGTACTTAACGCCACTGAGTTGTATACTTTTAAATGATTTATTTTTGTTTCTGCGCCCCCCACCCCGCCTTTTTTTTTTTTTTTTTTTTTTTTTTTTTTTTTTTTTTTTGAGACAGGATCTCACTCTGCCCAGGCTGGAGTACAGTGGCGTGATCGTAGCTCACTGCGGCCTTGAACTCCTGGATTCAAACAATACTCCCATGTCAGCCTCCTGAGTAGCTGCGACTACAGGTAGCACCACCGTGCTAGCTAATTTTCTTTTATTTTAACATTTATATATAATAGAGACAGGGTCTCATTATGTCGCCCAGGCTAGTCTCCAACTCCTGACCTCAAGCAATCCTCCCTCCTTGGACTCCCAAAGCCCTGAGATTACAGGTGTGAACCACTGAGCCCTGCCTTAAAAATGATTTAAATAGTAAATTATATGTTATGTGTATTTTACCACAATAAAAAAAGTCTTCTAGGCTGGGCACAGTGGCTCATGCCCAGCACTTTGGGAGGCCAAAGCGGGAGAATCACTTGAGCCCAGGAGTTCAAGACCAGCCTGGGCAACATGGTGAGACCCTATAGCTTAAATAAATTAATAAATAAAAGTTGGATATGGTAGCACATGTCACCTGTGCTCCCAGCTACTTGGGAGGCTGAGGTGGGAGGATTGCTTGAGCCTGGGAGTTTGAAGCTGCAGGGAGCCATGATCACCCCACCACACACCAGCCTGGGAGAGAGTGAGACCCTGTCTCAAGAAAAGTTTTTTTTTTTAAAGGCAGAAACTTTCTAAGTGTTCATTGGAGAGTTCTGAGCAAAAGGACCAACATAATCTAAGGCTCAAGGGGCAGGAAAGATTGAGGAGGATGTATTTTGGGAGAAACTTCAATCTCAGAAAAGCTCCCAGTTACCTTATGTACAATTTTGGCAATGCAGGCTGGAAGGGTGATGAGGAAGAGAGGTTCTGAGGCAGAGAGTCTGGGCTCAGTGCGGACACTTGAGTAGCTCACGTCATGCGATCTCTAGGACCCAGTGTCCTTGGGAATGGGTCGGGTCATTCAATGAGCAGAGTCCTGTGCTTTGGAAATTGAGTTGTTAGTCCAACACAGAAGCAAGAGGGCCGGGAAGGATCCAGCTTGAACCTCGCCAGATGTGTGCAGAGCACCAAGTCATTATTTCTGCCAGGAAAACATGAAGAATAGACCCCAAAGAGCAGAACGAGCCACAGGCTAGGCTAATCGCTCATCTAGAAGGGAGTTGGTGATGCTCCAGAGGACTCACTCCTGGCTCCCAGCACTGACCAGCAGAGAAGGCCCTTGGGCAGGGCAGTGCTCAGGAGCCCAGGAGATCTGACCAGGCCAGTGGACATGGGTCCCTGCAAAGCACGAGCCAATCCAAACCACTCTAGAAGTTGGGCGCAGGCTGCTGGTTCACATCTGTCAGGGTTACCTCGCTACCCTAGGAGCTGCAAGGAGCCGGAAGAGACCAAGGCAAAGGAAAGGAAATGAAACTGATAGCATCATAGGAAACATACAGGAAAAAAATTGGGGGAAAAGTTTGCAGGGCCAGCTTGCAGACAAATTTAATGCCAAGTTAAAGAGTCTGAGTGGAATTCCATGTGTAATAGGAAGACAGAAGTCTCTTGAATAGGGGAGTAATATAAAGAAAATATTGCCTTTAAAAGATGAATCCAGACTGGGCATGGTGGCTCACACCTGTAATTCCAGCACTTTGGGAGGCTGAGGCAGGTGGAACATCCGAGGTCAGGTGAGACCAGTGTGGCCAATATGGCAAAACTCCACCTCTAATAAAAATACAAAAATTAGGCCGGGTATGGTGGCTCATGCCTGCAATCCCAGCACTTAGGGAGGCCGATGCCGGTGAATCGCCAGAGGCTGGGAATTTGAGATCAGCCTGGCAAACATGGTGAAACCTCATCTTTACTAAATATACAAAATTAGCTGGATGTGGTGACGTGTGCCTGTAATAACAGCTACTTGGGAGGCTAAGGCAGGAGAACCCCTTGAACCGGAAGCAGAGGTTGCAGTGAGCCAGGATGGCACCAATGCACTTTAGCCTGGGCAACAGAGTGAGACTTGGTGTCCCAAAAAAACCCCAAAATTAGCTGGGTGTGGTGGGACACGCCTGTAATCCCAGCTACTCTGGAGGCAGAGGCAGGAGAATTGCTTGAACCCAGGAGGCAGAAATTGCAGTGAGCCAAGATCACGCCACTGCTCTCCAGCCTGGGCAGCAGACTGGGACTTTGTCGCAGAAAAAAAAAAAAAAAAAGAGATTAACCTAGCTTGTAGGATGATGGTTATAAATATGAGAGTCTATAAGTAGGTGGAAGAGAATAATGGTCAGAGCTAGAATGGTGAAGTTGCATGGAAGATTCAGATGTATAAGTTATTTTTTTGTTGGAGAGAGGGAGGTATGCTGGTATTGTATTTCCATGTTCAATTAATTGCAGTCACTTAAAAATAAAATGTAAAATGTACTAATTTATTTTTCATTATAACTATTATACCCATAATAGGAAATCTGGAAAATAGAAAAATGTAGAGGGTAAAAAATAAAACTGGTCTCAGTCCTTTTTGCATCAGTATAGCCACTATTGATATCTTGGTATATTTTGTTCTTGTCTTTTTTCTGTACCTAATTATTTACATTGTTTTTTCCTTGTATGTTTTGCTAGCAATTATGTTATGTATACAATTTTATATCCTTTTTTTTTTTAAACACAGTCTTACTATCTAATAGGAATTAAGAATACAGACATCTATTAAGAATACAGACAGCAGAAGCAGGCTGCCTGGTTTCAAATGCCAACATCTGCCATGAACTAGCTGGGGGACAGCCTCTGTGCCTCAGTTTCCTTAGCCATAAAATGGTAGTAATAACAATAGGAATCTCATAGAGTTGTGGTGGGAATTAAATGAATTACTATAGGAAAGCCTTTGGCCTCTGGCATGTAGTAATTATGTGTGTTTGGCATGTTAGTAAGTTATGATAAATGTGTGTTTGAATAGTTTTAAGATTTTCACTCAACATAGAAAGGGAAATTTACGAAGAGTGGTAGTGTCTTTAACTTTTATAGGAAAGAAGAAAGGATGGTTTCAAAGGTGGGAGGAATAGATTTAGGTTTAATTGTAGCAAACTGAAGTTACAGGCAAAAGGAACAGGTGGAAGTATGTGGGAGGGCTTGAGTTACAATACAGAGACTTTACGGCTGGGTGTGGCGGCTCATGCCTGTAATCCCAGCACTTTGGGAGGTCAAGGCAGGTGGATCATGAGGTCATGAGACCAGGACCATCCTGGCCAACATGGTGAAACACCCCAACTCTACTAAAAATACAAAAAATAGCTGGACGTGGTGGCGTGTGCCTGTAGTCCCAGCTACTCAGGAGACTGAAGCAGGAGAATGGCTTGAACTCAGGAGGCAGAGGTTGCAGTGAGCTGAGATCACACCACTGCACTCCAGCCTGGAGACAGAGCAAGACTCTGTCTCACCAAAAAAAAAAAAAAAAAAAAAAAAAAAAAGTTATAACCAGGCATCTGGATTTAGGGAATGTCTGTCTAGAGGTGACAGTTCATATCATAAGAAAAAAAATGAGATCCCTAAGGGAAGAAAAGTGCTGAGTTCAAAACTTTCACATTCAAAGAATGAAAGAAGTGGAACTAGGAGAGATGAAAGAAGAGGTAAAAAATCAGAAGGGGAAATGAGAAAGCTAGGGAGGGTGTGATGGAGTTTGTTCACGGAATCCAATCGATGTGGCTGAACCCTACAATGTAACAGAGGTGACCCTCTGGAGTCCTAAATGGGCAGTGGGCAGGAGCCCCTCCTCTGACCTCTTCCCCTTTTCCAGGGCAGATCCTGGAAAGGGAGCATGAGGACATGGAACCACCCAGCCCTATGCCTTTCTGGTCCTTCTCACAGTTCCCCACCCACTGCTCCCTTCTACTTCCTGGCTCTGTCCCCTGGAGCTCTGCTAAACCTGACATTGCTTAGGGCTTTCTCGCACAATACAACTATGTGAGCTGATTCCACAGAGCCTTGCTGATTCCATAGAGCCTCGCTGATTAAATGCAGGATGAAGGAGGGCTACAGGGGATGATGACCCATGACTCTTTAGAAATTGTTGCCATTTCTTTGATGACCACAAACTTTTTTTTTTTTTTTGAGACAGGGTCTCCCTGAGTTGCTCAGGCTGGAGTGCAGTGGCATGATCACAGCTCACTGCAGCCTCTACCTCTTGGCCTCAAGCGATCCTCCCACCTCAGCCTCCCAAGTAGCTGGGACTACAGGCACAGATGACCACACCCAGGTAATTTTTGTAGTTTTTGTAGAGATAGAGTTTTACCATGTTGCCTCAGGCTGGTTTTGAACCCTTGGGTTCAAGTGATCTACCTGCTTCAGTTTCCCAAAGTGCTAGGATTACAGGTATGAGCCACCATGCCTGGCCTGCTATGGTGACAACAATCTTTTTTTTTTTTTAATTTTTTTTAAAAAAGCCTACAGCACCCTGTAGGTGACAACAATCTTAATCTCCTTTTGGGTTTACAGATCCCTCAGGACAACTAAAGCAAAGGTCTGTGTACTAAGCAGATCACAAAAACAGGGTGTATTAATTTTTACAATAGTGCCCTGGTTTCTTTATTTTTAAAAGTCAAAAGAAGGGTATATAATTGGAGGTACAAAGCAGGGTACAGGCACAGGAAAAGAGGCCTGGAAAAACAAAATGACGATTTCTAAATAGGGGGAAGACTGAACATTCATTGACATTTTGAAGCAGAGGAGATCAGCTGAAGGAATTCCTGTGCGATGACTCTGGGCAGGAGTGTGGACAAGTTTGAAGCAGTCAAGTGCAGGAACCCTGGAGACAGACACTTGGGGTTGAAATTCCAGTTCAGCCACTTTCTATCTGTGAGGCCTTAAGAAATGTCCTTAATTTCTGTACGTCAGTTTCTGTATATGCAAAAAAATATATATATATATGGCATTGACATTAACACTATCTACCTCATATACTTGTTATAAAGATCAAATACATTACTACACCTGCCTGTTAACTATATTTCTTCTAGAAAATTAGATAAAAGTGTGACAGGTGACCTTGGGAAAATGCGGGGGGCGGAGGCAGAGGAAACTCCATCTAGTCGTTGTTGACTGCAGTTCAGGCAGCCAGAAATGTACAGCTGGGGAGACTCAGGGCCTGTTTTATTTTTCTCTGGTTGCCTTATCACCAGCGGATTATCATCTTTTTCAACTTTATTTATTTATTTTTTTGTAGGGGAGAGAGAAACAAATATATTTTAAAAGCCTTCATTGTTCTGAGAAACTTTTTGAATACGAATAAGACAGTTTATCTTTCAGAATCCAAGTAAAGTGTCCGAAAATTCTTTCTGATATAATTGCACATCTAGATGGGTTTCTTCCCACCACTTTACCCCCCCTCCACCCTTCATTGGAAACTATAATTTCAGTTGCTCATTGAAAAGTTGATCAGCAAAGCCACAAATCAAGAAGGACTTTTGAAATAGCCTCCAAATATCTTTCTGGCTAGGAACTAATGAACACAGTTGACGACTATGTAGTATTTTTCGCTACAGGAATTCCCACATCAAGTTAAAACTAATGCAACAAAAATATTCAATACTAAGAGAAAGTCACGTGGCAGACTGCGCCTTTAAAAAAAAAAGTTTTTTAGGCTGGGCATGGTGTCTCATGCCTGTAATTCCAGCAATTTGGGAGGTTGAGGCAGGCAGATCACTTGAGGTCAGGAGTTGGAGACCAGCCTGGCCAATATGGTGAAAACTTGTCTCTACTAAAAATACAAAAAAAATTAGCCAGGCGTGGTGGCACATGCCTGTAATCCCAGCTACTTGGGAGGCTGAGGCAGGAGAATCACTCGAACCTGGGAGGCAGAGAGATTGCAGTAGCTAACGTAGCATCACTGTACTCCAGCCTGGGTGTTGGAGTGACTCCATAAGAAAGAATAATAAAAGTAAATAAAGAAAAAGTGTTTTTATTCTGGAGCTCATTTCTCCTGTGTTCAGACAGACCTGGTGTAGTTGTAAGGTCTCAGAAGGGTGAGTGCACCTGAATGGTGAAGTGCTAACCATTTGCAAATGTATTGATTATGAATTTATGTATTATGCATTATATTATATTTATGTATTTTATGTATAGTGTTTGTACCTATATATTTATATCCTAATTGTCAGCTTTTCACAACTAAACATATAAGTTACCAGAGAACAAAGATCTTGCTCTGTTTCATTCATGATTCACACAATAGTTTAAGAGGTAAATGACTAATTCGAATAGATTAACTTGTAAGGAAGCTTGTTTATAGTTGAGCCTGAGTTCCACAAGATGCAAGAGTAGCTTGTGGGGGGCGGATGGGATGGAGTGGCGGTGCAGGAAGGGCTGTGGCGCGAGGTGGGGTCCGTGCTGGGGGAAGAGAGGGTGGATGGAGACAGGGAGGAAGCTGAGGGGAGGAGATCAAGCTGCAGAGATGGAAGCTGCGTTCTCACTGGAATGTCGGTGGGAGGGCTTAGTAGGACCCAGGTCAGGAAAATACATTCCTGTCGGTTTTTTTTTTTTTTTTCCCCAGTTTTGTTTCTCTTTTCTGAAAATGTACATTTGTCTGTTTTAAAATATGGGTGAAATTGTTTCATCTATTCCAATGATTTTCTGATTTTTTCTTACTATTTTTCTTCTTTCATTTATGTTTTTTTCAATGACAATTTCAGAAATTAGACTATTTTGGTGAGGGAGTTTTCTTATTCAAAAAACTCCATTTGAATGTATTCGTTTACTTAAATGATGGCCTGGTTTGTAATTTGTTCATTCGTAAATTCTTCTGATATCTTCAAGATTTTATTATTTTCTTTTCTAGATTCCTGAGTTGAGTGTTTGATAATTTAACAGACAAAATAACTGTGCGGCTTCTGAAATTGGCCTTTTTCAGGGGTCTCTTCAGAGGCTTCAGAGAGAGGCAGGGGACCCAGGGAAGGGCAGGTGCTGCTAATTTCCATCTCTGTTGCCCGAATTTTAAAATGGCTCACAATGCCAAATCCTAAACTGTAATTATTTGTTCAAACCTCAATCACCTTGGAATTGCCTCCTTTTGCAATTTTAAAATATGAGCTTGCTTTATTTTCTCCACCACCTTACCATAACCTCACCCAAATACTGTACCCAGATTTCCCACCTAGGTTTTACAGGCAGAATACTTTTTTTTTTTTCTTTTTTGGGACAGGGTCTCACTCTGTGGTCCAGGCTGGAGTGCAGTGGTGTGATCTTGGCTCACTGCAGCCTCCACCTGCCTCGGCTTCCCAAGTGGTTGGGACTACAGGGATGCGCCCCCATGCCCGGCTAATTTTTGTATTTTTGTAGAGATGGGGTCTTGCTATGTTGCCCAGGCTAGTCTCAAACTCCTAGATTCAAGCCATCTGCTGGCTTTGGCTTCCCAAAGTGCTGAGATTACAGGCGTGAGCCTCTGCACCCAGCCTGCAGGCAGAATACTTTATAGTGATAGAAAGTAGTGACCCTGGAGTTACATGATTCCAGGTTCATAACCCAGTTCTGCTACTTCCTAGCTGAATGACCTTTCTCTGGTTATTTAGCCCAAGCCTCAGTCTCCTCACGTGTCAATTGAGGGTAATGATAGCACCTGCTTCAAATAGCAGTTCTGAGCATTAAAGGAGCTGACATGTTCAAGACTCACCACAAAAGGAATATTCACTAGCTTGCTAAGCTAGGGGCTTTTATATGCAGGGTTGTTCTTGCTTTCTTTTTTTGTTTACTTCTTTAAGGCAGGGTCTTGCTCGGTTGTCTGGGCTCAAGTGCAGTGGCACGATCATAGGTTACTGCAGCCTCAAACTTCTGGGCTCAGGTGATCCTCCTGCCTTAGCCTAACAAGGGGCTAGCGCTACAACTGTGCACCAGTGCACGTGGTGAGTTTTTTAAAAAATTTAAGAGACAGAATCTCACATTGTTGTCCAGGCTGGTCTCAAATTCCTGGTCTCAAGGGATCTTCCTGATTCAGCCCCCCAAGTAGCTGAGATTGCAAGCATGTGCCACTGTGCCCAGCTCTACATACAGGGTTTTTAAATGTCATCTGACCCAAGGGATTAGCTGTTATTCTCAGTTCATTGTGAAGAAAGTAAGATACAAAGATACCAAATACTAAATGCAATTTCTGTGGTTAACAAATTTTTGTTTCTTTGTTTTTGAGGTGGAGTTTCGCTCTTGTTGCCCAAGCTGGAGTGCAGTGGTGCAATCTTGGCTCACTGCAACCTCTGCCTCCACATTCAAGTGATTCTCCTCCCTCAGCCTCCAGAGTAGCTAGGATTACAAGCATGTGCCACCATGCCAGCTATTTTTTTTTTTTTGTATTTTTAGTAGAGATGGGGTTTCACCATCTTAGCCAGGTTGGTCTTGAACTCCTGACCTCAGGTGATCCACCTACCTCACCCTCCCTCCTATGCTGGGATTACAGGCATGAGCCCTGTGCCCGGCTGTCTGCTCTTTCTAAGGGGGCAAATTAGGTCTTGGCTAAAACTGAAAAATCACGATTTTTTTTTTTTTTTTTAATGCCTGTAGTGCCGGAACACCCTTCCTTACATTCTCTAATTATTTCCCTGGGTCTTTATCCTCTCTCTAATATCTTCACAGATAATACTTAGCATGTTCTCCCTCTTAGCAGCATTTGGTTTTTTTCTTTAATTAAAAAAAATTTCAACTGTTGTTTTAGATTCAGGGGGTACATGTACAGGTTTGTTATCTGGGTACATTGTGTGATGCTGGGGTTTGGGGTACAGTTGATCCTATCACCTAGGTAGTGAGCATAGCATCCAATAGTTAGTTTTTCATTCCTGGTCCCCTCGTGCCTCCTCTCTCTAGCAGTCCCCAGTATCTGTCATTGCCGTCTTCATGTCCCCATATGCCCACTGTTTAGCTCCCACTTGTAAGTGAGAACATGTGGTATTTGGTTTTCTGTTCCTGTGTTAACTCACTTAGGGTAATGACCTCCAGATGCAAAGGACACGAGCTCATTCTTTTTTAAAGCTGTGTAGTATTCCCTGGTGTATACACGCCACGTTTTCTTTATCCAGTCTATCGCTGATGGGCACCCTGGGTTGAGTCCATGTCTTTGCTACTGTGAATGGTGCTCCCAACAGCATTCGTGTTATATCAATGAATTCTTTAAAATTAGAAAGCCTTCCGGAGGTGAAGAGTGAATGTCTAAAACAATTCTGAAGGCCAGGAACAGTGTCAGACACGGGGCCTTCTCAGGGAGTGTACTTTCTTTTTGTATCTTGTGGTCAGCAGAACGATGACCCCCAAAGATGTTCATGTCCTAATCCCTGGATGCCCCCATGTCACTAAACGGGACGAAAGGACTTTGTAGATGTAGGATCTTCAGATGAAGAGATTATCCTGCATTTTTCTGGATTACTCAGGCCAACCCAGTGTCATCTCAAGGGCTCTTACAAGAGGGAGGCAGAGGGTCTGAGTCAGAGGAGGGGACGTATGATGGAAGCAGGTGTGTGTGCGTGAGAGAGAGAGGGAGAGAGACGGCTTTGACAGTGCTACATTGCTGCCTTTGAAAATGGAGGAAGGGTCAAGGAGTGAAGGAATGCAGGCGCCCCTAGAAGTCAGAAAAGGCAGCTACATGGATTGTCTCCCCGAGCCTCCAGAAGCAATGCCACTGCTAGCACCTTGAATTTGGGACTCCTGACCTCCAAAACTACGAGATAATAAATCTGTGTTGTTAGGCTGGGCGCGGTGGCTCAAGCCTGTAATCCCAGCACTTTGGGAGGCCGAGGCGGGTGGATCACGAGGTCAAGAGATCGAGACCATCCTGGTCAATATGGTGAAACCCCGTCTCTACTAAAAACACAAAAAAGGAGCTGGGCATGGTGGCACATGCCTGTAATCCGAGCTACTCAGGAGGCTGAGGCAGGAGAATTGCCTGAACCCAGGAGGCGGAGGTTGTGGTGAGCCGAGATCGCGCCATTGCACTCCAGCCTGGGTAACAAGAGCGAAACTCCGTCTCAAAAAAAAAAAAAAAAAAAAAATCTGTGTTGTTTTAAATAACTAAATTTGCATTAATTTTTAACAACAGGAAGGGGAATCCAATATACATCTTACAGTCCATCTATGGCCAAACAGATTCATCTTTTCCATCATTCAGCTATTTGCAACACCTACCAAATGGTTCAGAGGAGCATGGCTTCACGCTTGTTGCAAAATGAACTACATGATGAGAATGAACTCACAGTTCACACTTGAAACCATTGGCGTGGGGAACTCTACGATCGGTAGTCGGGGAGGTATCACGCTCTGGAAAAGATGCAGTTGATTCTGGCCAGTGCACGTTGCTGAGTGCCTGACGGTGGGGGCAAATGGCAGGTGAAGTCCAGACCAGGTACCATCTGCCTGGTAGTGCACCCAGCCATGGAGCGGCCTTTGCCTGGAGGAAGGAGCACTGTTTTCTAACTTGCCCACAGGCACCAGGAGGACTAGCAGCTGTCCCAGAAGACAGCATGGTTCTGCCAAGGGCAGAGGGGGTGAGCTCAGGTTGGTTACCACTTACCACTTTGGATGGAAGCTACAATTAATTAGGTAATTCACGACTTTGGCACCCAATTTTATTGCTCAAAAGGGAGACTTCAGGTGAAACAAACTCATTACTGACTCCACTCCCACCCTGCATGCCTTCCTGCTCTTCCTGAAGCGCACAGCTCCTACCTCGGGGCCTTTGCTCTCACTGTTTCCAGTACCCGGCACCGGGCTTCCTTCCTTCCTTGGTTCGGGCCCTTGCTGAAAGAGCATCTGTTCAGACAGGCTCCTTCCATTGATCATCCTCTTGAGTAGCATCGGCCTCCTCCTCCATTGACTTACTTTGCTTAACCTTCTTCATATTTCTTCTAACTAACTTCGTAGTATTTATTTGTTTACTATTCATCTGCCCTGTTAAAATAAAAGCCCCATAAGTCCAAGGACACTGTTTCATCTGCTGCTGCCTCCCTTAGTACTTACTGCCTGTGCACATAGTACCTGCTCATTAAGTGTTCGTTCTTTATTTCCTTCCTTCTTTTCTCTCTTTCTTTCTTTCTTTCCCTCCCTCCCTTCCTTCCTTTTTTCTTTTTCTTCTTTCTTTCTTAGTACCTGTTCCCTGTGGGCATAGTAGGTGCTCAATAAGTATTCTTTCTTTCTTTTTTTGTTCATTCATTCATTTCTTCCTTCCTTCTTTCTTTCTCCCTTCCTTCCTCTCTTTTTATTTCTTTCCCTCTCTTCCCCTTTCTTTCTTCCTTTCTCTTCCTTCCTTTCTTTCCCTCTTTCCTTCTCACTCCTGTCTTTCCCTCCGTCTTTCCTTTCCTCCCTCCCTCCCTTCCTCTCTTCTTCTCTCCCTCTCTTTCTCCCTCTCTTGACAGTTCCTTGCTTTGCTGCCCAGAATGCAGTGCAGTGCTGTGATCATAGCTCGCTGCTGTAGTCCCAGCTACTCAGGAGGCTGAGGTGGGAGCAATCCTCTCATCTCTGCCTCCTGAGTAGCTGGGACTGCAGGTGTACGCCACCATGTCTGGCTAATTTTTAATTCCTTTTTATAGATATGGGGTCTTGCTATGTTGCCCAGGCTGGTCTCAAACTCCTGGTCTTATGTGATCCTCCCACCTTGGCCTCCCAAAATGTTGGGATTACAGGCATGAGCCACTGTCCCCAGCCCTAATAAATATTTCTTGAAGGCATGGACTTTTCTTATGTTAAAACTGACTTCTACAATAGGATGTGTAGGCGCTTTATGTTTTGTGCATGTGTGTAACTTTGCTTTCTGGTGGGGTGTAGATTTACTTTCTGGGGCATGGAGGGGAAGGTAAGAGTGACTAGAATATTGCTTCAGGATGTGTTCTGGCCCCTTCTTGTGGTGTCACCATCTTCTGCAATGAGGCATACAACAAAATGAAACCTATTGCTTAAAATCAAATTGGTCAAAGTAAAATATTTGCTTCCTGCTCTGTTCATCCTTACCGGAAAATCTACACATTCTTCAGATTGCAAACCCATGCTTACCAATGATAAATGCTTGCCCCTGTACATGAATCCTTTGAAAATGTATCTCTTGTTTTTCATTCAAGACTCCCGTTTGGCCAGATGGGATGACTCACGTCTGTAATCCCAGCACTTTGGGAAGCTGAGGCAGGTGGATCACTTGAGGTCAGGAGTTCAAGACCAGTCTGGCCAATGTGGTGAAATCCTGTCTCTATTAAAAATACAAATATTAGCTGGGTGTGGTGGCATGCACCTGCAATCCCAGCTACTTGGGAGGCTGGGGCAGGTGAATTGCTTGACCTTGGGAGGCGGAGGTTGCAGTGTGCTGAGATTGTGCCACTGCATTCCAGCCTGGGGTACAGAGTGAGACTCCATTTCAAAATAAATAAATAAATAAATAAATAAAAGTCTCCAACTCAATATTTGGAAAGAAGCCATTTTTATGCCGGTCTTTGACCCCTTAATCACTTTTCCTTTGCTGGCCCTCGTCCTGTCTCTGAACTCTCTGCTGCAATTTCCTGACCCTGTGGCCCAGGTCTGGGGAGCTCTTTGGGTGGGGCTGAATGTGGAAGCTCACTCACCACCTCCCTTCTTTCCAAAAGAAGCGAAAGTCCTTCTAGTTCCTTTGGTTTGGGTACTCCCATTAAGTATGTGCCTGAGTAGACAAGTCATCGCATTTCCTGATTCTGCTCACTGAAAGCAGTTTCTACTTGTGTGCAGGAATAGCTTCTAGCTCTGAGGCTTAATTCTTTTGACTTAAAGATCCCCATATGGTGGGAGGTCTGGGTAGGCATTTATACCGCTGAGACTCTCACTATATATATTTTTTCTGTCAGTTACTCTTGTAAGCTGTGAGTCTTTAATGATTACCATATGCACAGGCCCATATGGTCTGAGCCTCCTCTCAGCACGTGTGCCTTGATAATGGTGTCACAGAGCAGTGTGGATTTTCCTGTGAGCATTCTGTGCAGCATAGCACGGCGACAGATACCTTATCCACAGTCACCATTTTATTTTTTCAACGTTTTTAGTGCCTCTTTGGAAACACTGGCCAGTCACTTGTAGGCACTCAAGGACGGATTCACATTTGAAATATCCTGGGTGAACATTAAAAGTTTTCCTGTGCTGAGCAAAGTGACTCATGCCAGTACTTTGGGAGGCTGAGGTGGGAGGATCACTTGTGGCCAGGAGTTTGAGACCAGCCTGGCCAGCATAGTGAGACCCTTTCTCTGCAAAAGTAAAAGAAATTAGCCAGGCATGGTGCTGCACCTGTAGTCTCAGCTATTCAGAAAGCTGAGAAGATCACTTGAGCCTGGGGATTCAAGGCTGTAGAGAGCCACGATTGCACCACTGCACTCCAGCTCTGGTGACAGAGCAAGAACTATCTCAAAAAACAAAAAACAAACAAAGTCTTGCTGTAAGTTTGCCTGTCCATGATAAGCAGGGAAATTCAGCAAGGAATTTGAATCTTTCATCCCTGTAAAACAATAGCATTCCTTCTTTCTAGCCATACTAAGGACTTGGTCCCTGAATGGCTGAAGCCCGCGTGAGCTTGAATTGCTGCGTGTGAAGCCAAAGGACAATTTCATTATCCAAACAAAACAACTTGGCTTCATTGTGGGAAGCCCATTAATTTCAAATGGAAAATAATCAACCCAGAAAAGGATGGGTGGGATTTTTCTTCCTCTTTTTCCTGTAAATGAGAGGAAAATGGTTTATGGCTGAAAGATAGCTTGGCAAGAAGCTTGAATCTTCAAAAGGAAGCCTCTGTGGAGAGCAGACAGGTTCTCACGGCGGGGGCACAGGTCTGTGTTCATTTGTCACACGATTTTGTCACACACAGGATGGGGCAGGGTCACCCCTGCTGCGTATATTCCGGGAGCGTGTCCACAACACATGCGTTCTCCAGCGAGGGTTCTCAGTGGCTCACAAGCCATTAGGGACTTTTTAGTAGAGATGGTGTTTTGCTGTGTTGGCCAGGCTGATCTTGAACTCCTGATCTCAGGTGATCCAACTGCCTCCACCTCCCAAAGTGCTAGGATTACAGGTTTGAGCCACTGCACCCAGTCTTAAGTTATGTTTTAAACAAACACTGTAAAAGGGCAAGTTTTAAATTATTTATTTATTTATTTATTTATTTTTCTCACTCTGTCTCCCAGGCTGGAGTGCAGTGGTGCAATCTCGGCTCATTGCAACCCCTGCCTCCCTGATTCAAGCAATTCTCCTGCTTCAGCCTCCCGAGTAGCTGGAATTACAGTTGCCCAACGCCATGCCTGGCTAATTTTTGTGTTTTTAGTAGAGACAGGGTGTCACCACATTGGCCAGGCTGGTCTTGAACTCCTGACTTTGTGATCCACCTGCCTCAGCCTCCCAGAGTGCTAGGATTACAGGTGTGAGCCACAGCACCCAGCCAAAAGTGCAATTTTTTGTAGAGATAGGGTTTCACTATGTTACCCAGGCTGTCTTGAACTCTGGGGCTCAGGCAATTGACCTGCCTTGGCCTCTCAAAGTGCTGGGATTATAGGTATGAACCACCACACCTGGCCAAAACTTTTTATTTTTATTTTAAATAAATTACCCAGTCTTAGGTTTTTTGTTAGTATGGCAAAACTTATAAACTTATGAATGTGTTATATTTATAGTCATTACCTTGTGAATAACACAAAAAACTGAGGAAATAAATACTATTGAAGTGTTTGAAAACTATTTTTCAATTTATCCAAGAAGTTGCTCATATCATTGACTAACAAGTGTAGTTCAGGCAAGTTGTTTCACTTTAAGTTGTTCATATATAAACAAAACCAACAACCAACATTCATACTGGGAACTACACTCAGAACCAGTTGGTTATCATATATCATCATACGACTGATTTTACAGCATATAAATAGTGAAAGTCTCTCTATCAAATATCACATCTCATCTTACTTTTGCATCGACTGCATCAGTTAGGACTCTAATACAATGCAGAATAACAGCAGTGTTTCTCGACATTCTTGATTTGATCCTAATTTTAATCTTTCGATTTCATCATTAAATAGGATGTTGTTCAGGATTTCTGGTAGACATTAGTTAGAGTTCTGGCATTTCACTTGAATACTTTCCTTCCTACATACTAATAGAAAACTTCTGCTGCTGGTTCTTAGTAAAATTTCCTATTTACATTTTTTTTTCCATTTTCTACAATCCTTTATTTTCCTTCCAAATCATATGACCATATGGATTCCAGAGTCCTTGCAACACTTAGCACAATCTCACACTTAAAAAAAGCACCTCTGATGGCTCCCTGAAAAATCATGCCTATACTTCTTGTTTCTACTTCCTAGCCCATCCTTATATGTCAATTTATGTCACTCTTATGCCATACATACTTTTGTCCCCTGCACCCACCCACCCCACTAAAACTCCTCTTGCTAAAGTTATCGGAGACCTCTGTTATGCCAAGTCCACATGGTAATTCACTGTCCTCATCTCAGAGCATTAATCACCATTATCCACTCAACCATATTCCTTCAATCCACCTCTCTGCTTGGCATCTGGGGCATCACACTCTTTTGACCTTATTCCTGCTTCATTGACCCCTCCTTTTTAAGTTTTCCTTACTTGCTATGTTGGTCTGTTCTTGTGCTGCTATGAAGAAATACCAGAGCCTCGGTAACTCATAAAGAAAAGAGGTTTAATGTGCTCGTGGGTCTGCAGGCTGTGCAGGCATGGTGCCAGCATCTGCCCTACTTCTGGAGAGGCCTCAGGAAGCTTTAACTCATGGTGGAAGGCAAAGTGGGAGTGAACACATCACAGGGCAAGAGTAGGAGCAAGAGAAGGAGCAAGAGAGAAGAGCGAGGTCCTAGGCTGTTTTAAACAACCAGATTTTGTGTGAACAGAGTGAGAACCTACTCATCACCAAGGAGATGGTGCTAAGCCATTCATGAGGGATCTACCCTATGACCCAATCACCTCCCACCAGCCCCTACCCCCCAACACTGGGGATGTTATAAATGCAAGCCATGTGACAAAACCCTTAACTTTCCCTGATTATTTCACAATAAATTCACACTGGAAAGAGGTTCTATAAATGTAGAGACATTGTGAGAGCCTTCACTGTTTCCATTTACTTTCAAATACATGAAAATATTCACAATGGAGAAAAATGGTATGAATGTAAACACTGTGGAAAAACGTTTGTTCCAGTTCCTTTCATTTTAATTTTTAATTTAATTTAATTTTTTTTTTTTTTTGAGATGGAGTTTTACTCTATCACCCAAGCTGGAGTGCAGTGGCATGATCTTGGCTCATTGTAAACTCTGCCTCCAGGGTTCAAGTGATTCTCCTGCCTCAGCCTCCCACGTAGCTGGAAGTAGAGGCATGCACACCACATCTGTCTAATATTTGTGTTTTTAATAGAGACGGGGTTTCACCAAGTTGGCCAGACTGGTCTTGAACTTCTGACCTCAGATGATCCACCCAAAAGTGCCTCGGCCTCCCAAAGTGCCGGGATTACAGGTGTGAGCCAATACACATGGTCCCAGTTCCTTTAAAATACATGTTAGAACTTGCACAGGAGAAAACGCTTACAAATGCAAACACTGTGGTAAAGCATTCATTTCTTCAGCTTACTTTTGGATGCACGACACCAGAACTCATGCTCTTGAGAAATCTTATGAGTTTAAGGAATGTGGGAAAAGACTCAATTGTTCCTTTTTTTTTTTTTTTTTTTTTTTTGAAGACAAAATAACTCATAGTGCAGGAAACCTTCATGAATGTAAAAAATGTGGCAAAGTTGCCGGGCGCGGTGGCTCAAGCCTGTAATCCCAGCACTTTGGGAGGCCGAGGCGGGTGGATCACGAGGTCAAGAGATCGAGACCATCCTGGTCAACATGGTGAAACCCCGTCTCTACTAAAAATACAAAAATTAGCTGGGCATGAGGCGGGTGGATCACGAGGTCAAGAGATCGAGACCATCCTGGTCAACATGGTGAAACCCCATCTCTACTAAAAATACAAAAATTAGCTGGGCATGGTGGCGTGTGCCTGTCATCCCAGCTACTCAGGAGGCTGAGGCAGGAGAATTGCCTGAACCCAGGAGGCGGAGGTTGCGGTGAGCCGAGATCGCGCCATTGCACTCCAGCCTGAGCAACGAGAGCGAAACTCCGTCTCAAAAAAAAAAAAAAAAAAAAAAAGTGGCAAAGTCTTTAGATGTCCCATGTCCCTTTGAGCACAAGAAAGAACTAATACTGAAGAAAAACCCTGGGAATGTAACACACGGGGCAAAACCTTCACTTACCCCAGTTCATTTTGGAGACATGAAAAAACTCATACTGGAGAAAAATCCTATGAATGTAAAGGGTGTGGTAGGACCTTTGGGTGGTGCAGTTCCCTTGGAAGACATGAAAGGACTCACACTGGACAAAAACCCTGTGACTGTCAACAATGTGGGCAAGTCTTCAGCTTTTATAATGACCTTTGACTACAGGAAAGCACTCATTTTGGCCAGTGCAGCCAGTACTCTGAGAAACCGGGGCAGGAGGATCATCTGAGTCCAGTAGTTTGAGACTACTGGAACATAACAGCCTGGGGAACATAACAAGACCTTGTATCTAAAAGAAAAAAAAAAATTACCAGATGGGGTGGGGTGGTATGTGCTGGTAGTTTCAAGACTCAGAAAACTTAGGCAGGAGGATTGCTTGAAGCTGGGAGATGTAGGTGACAGTGAGCTGTGAGCACATCACTGCACTCCAGCCTGGGCAACATAGCAAGACTGCCTCAAAGAAAAAGAAAAAAATAAAGAAAGAACTCTCATTTATACAGGAGAGAAATCTTGTGGATATATGGAATGTAGGAATGCATTCAGTTTTCCTTATTTCCTTCAAAGACATGAAAAGACCCACACTGGAAAACAATTCAAAGAACATAAAAAGTGTGGTAAAGGCTTCAGATGTCCCAGTTCCATTCAAAACCATAAAATGACTCAAACTGGAGAAAACCCCCCGAAATGTAAAGCATATGGTAAGGCATTTAATTTTCCCAGTTGCCTTCTAACATGGGAAAGGATTCTGGAGAAAAATCCTGTGAATATACAGAATCTGGGGATGCTTTCCTTGCTGTCATCTCCATTCAAAAACACACAGCAACACAGACTGGAGATAGATTATCAAATAGAAGAATGCATGCTGGGTGGAGACCTTAGTAGTATGGAAAATATGGGAAAATTTTCCAGTTTAGTAACTACTTTAAAAATCATGAGAAAACTCCCACTGGAAAGAAATCCTACAAATGTCAGTAATTTGGAAAACCGGATGCAAATTAATTATTGTAAAAAATGTTCAAAACTCCAACATGAATTATTATACAACGTTATCAATATATGATGTTTATCAGTGGCTCATTCTTAAAGAGGATTTCTGGACAATAAATTTCTACTTTTTTTTTTTTCTGAGACAGAGTCTCGATTTTGGAGTGCCATGGCAAACTCTTGGCTCACTGCAACCTCCACCTCCCGGGTTCAAGTGATTCTCCTGTCTCGGCCTCCCAAGTAGCTGGGACTACGGGTGCCCACCACCATGCCCAGCTAGTTTTTGTATTGTTAGTAGAGATGGGCTTTTTGTATTGTTAGCAGAGATGGGGTTTCGGCAAGTTGACCAGGCTGGTCTCAAAATTCTGACCTGAGGTGATCCGTTCTCCTTGGCCTTTCAAAGCGCTGGGATTACGAGCATGAGCCACCGGGCTTGGCCAGATTTCTACTTTTGCAAGGAAACACTGTGCTGGGAATTCTCATGCTCTTTAAGCCATGGTACCTGAGGTTTAAAAAGAAGTGTTTTTGTCCTAAGACAGTTAATAAAATTTTCTCTATTCATTTGAAAGTGTGTTGGATCTATAGGTGAATTAAAAATTTTTTTTTTTTTTTGAGACGGAGTTTTGCTCTTGTTACCCAGGCTGGAGTGCAATGGTGCTATCTCGGCTCACCGCAACCTCTGCCTCCTGGGTTCAGGCAATTCTCCTGCCTCAGCCTCCTGAGTAGCTGGGATTACAGGCACGTGCCACCATGCCCAGCTAATGTTTTGTATTTTTAGTAGAGACGGGGTTTCACCATGTTGAACAGGATGGTCTCGATCTCTTGACCTTGTGATCCACCCGCCTCGGCCTCCCAAAGTGCTGGGATTACAGGCTTGAGCCACCGCGCCCGGCTAAAATTTATTTTTTGTGTAGTGTTTAATTGTTCTGTGACTGGTGGATCATTGAAAAATTAGACTTCGTTAATTGAGATTTTCTTATTGATGCTATGTGGCAAGTTCTGTATATATCTCATTGTATTTCATTTTCCTTTATTCTGGGGAAACTACTGTTTTTGACATGACTCTTTATTCCATTTTCTTTGCTAATGAAGAGCTGGCATCCATTTGTAAGTACGTAAAGTTTATCGTACAGCATTGTCTCATGTGAGTCATTTTCATTTGTTGTCCCTCATTTTCTGTCCCTATTTCTGAGTATTATTTGGATAGTTCATTTCGAATTAAGGATAGACCTGTGATATCACAATATTTTGTGTCTAATCTGATGGAGAAACCATTTAGTCTCGTGGTCAAGTATGATGTTAGCTATGGTTTTTAAATAAATTCCTTAATTGAGTTTAAAAAAATATTAATCTGTAATTCCATTATATTTTTTCTTTTTCCTTCCTTACCCTTTCCTTCTCGTCTCTTACCTCTCACCTCCTTCCTTCATGATTTCTATAAGATTGTGCTTGTCTTGTTTTGGTGTCAGGCTTAGCTTGATTTGAAAAACGAATCAGAAAGTTTTATTACTATGCTCACTGCATTAGAAGAAAGAATTTCTGCAGGCAGGAACTTTATTTGCTTACTGCTGTATCTTCAGCTCCTAAAACATAAAAGGAGTTCAATAAATAGTTATTGAGTAAATGAATAAATCTTCCTCAAAACACTGGCCTTTTATACCAGAATGGGTATAATGTGGTGCTCTTTTCTGTGAGTTTTTGGGGGTGTGTGTGTGTGTTGTTTTGCTGCTTCTTCAAATACTGCTAGGGTTGTGTGTTTTTCTTTTGTTAATGAGTTCCTGTGTCTTTTAAAATGAACTTGATTACTTATATTTTTCTAAAAAGTAATTGATTTCAACTAAAGTTTCAAATGTATTATTAACATAATGATATACATAGTCTTTCTTTTCATTTTATCTATCTATCTATCTATCTATCTATCTATCTATCTATCTTAGAGACAAGGTCTTTCTCTGTCACCCAGTACAGTGACAGTATCATAGCTCACCACAGCCTAGAACTCTTGGGCTCAAGTGATTTTCCCACCTCAGCCTCCTGAGCTGGTGGGACTACAGTGACATGCTGCCATACCCAGCACTGTCTTAGGATTTTAAAGTATTATTTCCCCCTGTCTGGTTTTAGTTTTTATTTGTATCTTTTCTCTTTTGTTCTTGATCAGACTTTTAAAGGATTGCTAATTTTATTGTCATTTTAAAAGAAACAGATTTTTCTAAAACTCTGATTTCAGATAAAAGAAGAAATTAATAAGAATTTTTCTTTTTCTTTTGAGATGGAGTTTCACCTTTGTTGCCCAGGCTAGAGTGCAATGGCATGATTTTGGCTCACTGCAACCTCCGCCTTCAGTGTTCAAGAGATTCTCCTGCCTCAGGCTCTGAAGTACCTGGGGTTACAGGCATGTGCCACCACACCAAACTGATTTTGTATTTTTAGTAGAGATGGGGGTTTCACCATGTTAGTCAGGCTGCTCTTGAACTCTGGACCTCAGGTGATCCACCCACCTCAGCCTCCCAAAGTACTTAGCTTACAGGCATGAGTCATCGCGCCTGGCCCCCTTTTTTTGGACAGGGTTTTGCTCTTCACCCAGGCTAGAGTGCAGTGATGTGATTACAGCTCACTGTATCTTCAAACTCTTGGGCTCAAATGATCCTCCCATCAGGCATCCCAAAACACTGGGAATACAGATATGAGCCACTACACCTGGCCAGTAAAAGTTTTTATAATTACTTGAGTTGAATATTTACATAATATATTTTCCTATCTTTTAGGTTTTCTAATAATAAATTGAGGCTATAAATTTTCCACTGAGAATTAATTTGATTACAAGTTTTTAGATCTAGGACTCTCATTTTTATTTCTAGTAAAAATTAGAAATAAAATTAGAAATTCTACTTGCTTTCTCTCATTCAAAAGATCTGATGGCTACCAGTTCCCTTTTACTAGGCTGTTTTGGATTTAGGTTTTTGGTAGCCACACTTCAAGATAGCCCATACCCTTATGTAGTCATCTACCACACTGCATCCAAGTTAGTCTGATTAATACGAGATGGCAGAAATGGTGGCATGTGGCTTCTGAGGCTAGGTCATAAAAGACCTGTGGCTTCTGCCTTGTCTTCTGTCTCTGCCTTGTCTTCTTCCTCTGGGAGAAGCCAGGTGTCACGGCAAGGGGACACTCAAAGAGCTCTGTGGAGAGTTCAGTGCAATGAGGGACTAAGGTCCCCTACCACATGAGGCACTGGAGGGTGGATCCCAGAGCCCAGTGAAATCTTCAGATGATGGCAGCCCCAGCAGCATCTTGATGGTAGACTCATGAGTGATCCTAAAACAGAAACTTCTATCTAATCTGCCCCCTCATTTGTGACCCACACAAACTGTGAGATTCAAAAACATGTTGGTTGTGTTAAGTCCCCATGTTTTGGGGTAATTTGTTACAAAACAATAGGTAAGCAATATAATTTTAAAATATATTTTATCTCATTCCAATAGGATTTTGGAAGGGAGAGAAAGAACAAGTATGGGATCAGTCTGTTTCCCTAAACCAGAATCCCACTCTTTTTTTTAGCTTAAAGTATTTCCCATCACCAGGGTCCTAACTGTGTAAACAAAACATTTCTATTCATAAAGAGAAAAAGACTGGGAGGAATAGATGTTCCGAAAGTGAAAGTGTTAATATTTAAATTCCACAAAGGATTTTAACTCTTGTACATTTGTATCTCTATAAGGCACACAATTTATATCAGAACAAATAAACGTTAAGCACATTGACTTGAGTATAAACACGGGAACATTGAGGTCAACAGGTTGCTTGGCAACTAAAGAAAGAAGAAACAAAACAGCAGCTTCACTCAGACGCCGTAACCACCATCTCACCCTGGATTCAATTGTTGTGGTTGGCAGCTGAGTATTTAGTGCTGAGGGGGTCAACCATCATGTTCTCTCTTGTTTTGTCTAGATCACATTATTCTTACATATAATATCTTGAATTCAAATGTTTACTCTTATTTCTCTCCGTTAGTTGTTCTAACACTTTGTTTTAGAAATTTTTCCTCTTTCAACTTCTCCTTCATCTCACCTCCTTGATGACTCGGCCACTATTTTTTTTTTTTTTCTTTTTTTAGACAGGGTCTCACTCTGTCACCCAGGCTGCAGTGCAGTGGCGTGATCTTGGCTCACTGTAACCTCTGCCTCCTTCAAGCAATTCTCCTGCCTCAACCTCCCCAGTAGCTGGGACTGCAGGCATGTGACATGATGCCTGGCTAATTTTTTCTTTCTCCTTCTCCTTCTTCTAATTCTTCCTTTTCTTTTCTCTTTCTTTTTCTTTTTTTTCTTTTTTTTAGTAGAGACGGGATTTCACTATGTTGGCCAAGCTGATCTCAAACTCCTGACTTCAAGTGATCCACCCGCCTTGGCCTCCCAGTGTGCTGGGATTACAGGCATAAGCCACCAGGCCTGGCACCGTTGGCTACTATTGTCTCCACTGTGCAGCCCACACAAAAATTTCTCAGCCTAAATTTGAGATCTACATCTGAGTTTGGATGTTTGTGAGGAAACCGCTGCTTCTCCTTTGTTTCTAGATAGACTTAAAAAAATTAATTCCACCTCCTTTATAGGAGACTCACTGGAAAAATGTGGCTACATGTATCTCTTTTCAAGTGGAAACTGTTTCTTTGAAAATACTTGAAAAAATTACATTGTAAAAATTAGGTTGTAATTATCTGCCTGCCAACTGTGCATCAGACTTTAGTTGCACTATTTCCTGCTTTTATAGTTTCACAAATGTACAATGTTGCATAATGGAACATCCCAGACCTGCATGTATCCTTTTCCTGTTACTTCTGAGTGATTACTTCAGTTGAAAATTTATGATGTGTGCTAAACGGAGTAGAATAATTGAAGAACTCAAGAATTAGAATAGTGTCTGGGCACAGTGGCTCATGCCTGTAATCCCAGCACTTTGGGAAGCCGGGACAGTTGGATCATCTGAGGTCAGGAGTTTGAGACCAGCCTGGCCAAATAGTGAAACCCCATCTCTCCTAAAAACACAAAAATCAGCTGGGGGTGGTGGCAGGCACCTCTAATCCCAGCTATTCAGGAGGCTGAGGCAGGGAGAATCAGTTGAATCCGGGAGGTGGAAGTTGCAGTGACTGAGATCATGCCATTGCACTCCAGCCTGGGCAACAAAGACCCCACGTCCAAAAAAAGGAAAAAAGAAAAAAAAATGTGTATTGCAGAATACTACAGTTTTAACACATTAGATTAAGTAGAATTCTTGCAGTGCCATAAGTATAACCTGTGTACCCAAACATGAATGGCTTCAAATCTTGGATGTGTGTATCAGCTGTTTGATACTTGACATGGTTTCTTTCCTCTGTACAAAGTAAATAAGGCCAGGCACAGTGGCTTATGCCTGTAAACCCAGCACTGTGGGAAGCTAGGGTGGGAGGATTGCTTGAGGTTGGGAGTTTGTGACCGGCCTGGGCTACATCGCGAGACTCCATCTCTATAAAAAAAAAAAAAAAAAAAAAATTAGCCAGGCATGGTGGCACGTGCCTGTGGTCCAAGCTACTTAGGAGGCTGAAATGGAAGGATCACTTGAGTCCAGGAATTTGAGGCTGCAGTGAGCTATGATCATGCCACTGCACTCCAGCCTGGGTAACAGAGTGAGACCCTATCTCAGAAAATAAGGGGCAAATAAAAACTTGCCTTACAGAGTTGTAAAGGTAGTAACATATTGAAGAATAAGTGCTATAGTTTAAATGCTCAAAGCCTGTTGATTTAATACACATACACAACACCATAACAAAATTTCTAGCTATGATGACTTCTAACAAGTTTATACTATTCATATTCTAAATTGCTATTTAGATCATAAAATGTGTATAAACTGCCAACTGTAAAATAGTAACTTCAAACTCTAGCCTGGCGACAGAGTGAGACTCTGTCTCAAAAAACCAAAACAGAACAAAAACTTCCATGCTTCAAAAATTTTGAATCATATTCTTTCAACTTTAAGTTATATCACAAGTAAGAGGGGAATATAGTTAGGACAGCACTTAGAGAAATGGATGAGAAATGGAAATACTACACCCAAGATTAGCCACTTGCAATTTATTAAACACACACACACATACATTTGACAAACTGGCAATGTACATGTCTCAAACATTATCTAAGTTGCTTGAAACACGGTGTTAATGAAATGAAGATTTGCAGGCTTTCATAAAAATAAAAACTCTCCAATGTCTTCTGGTGGCTGGAAAAAGAGCTCAAGAACTGTGGTTGAAGGAATAACCCCCACTAGAACCACAGTTGAATAAACAAAGCAAATACTTGTTTAATTACCAGTGAGTCAGTAGCTTTATATTCCCTTAAAGAGGGCAGAACATACAATTTCTAAATGTCTAAAACCTGGAATTAGTGCCTGTGACCTCAGCAATATCAAGGAGATGAAATGTAGGAATAAAAATTGTTCTCATTTTCTATGTAAAGATAATATGTTTTATACCAGGCATGGTGGCTCATGCCTGTAATCCCAGCACTTTGGGAGGCCGAGGTGGCTGAAACACTTGAGTCCAGGTGTTCAAGATCAGCCTGGCCAATATGGTGAAATCTCAATTCTACTAAAAATACAAAAATTAGCTGGGCATAGTGGTGTGCTCCTGTAATTCCAGCTATTCAGGAAGCTGGGGCACAAGAATCACTTGAACCCTGGAGGCGGAGGTTGCAGTGAGCCGAGATTGAATCACTGTGCTCCAGCCTGGGTGACAGTGAGACTGTCTCAAAGTAATAATAATAATAATAATAATAATAATAATAATTTTTCAAAAACCCACAAACTGAAAATTACTTTTTAAAGATATCCTCTTTTAGGCTGGGCACAGTGGCTCAAGCCTGTAATCCCAGCACTTTGGGAGGCCGAGGTGGGTGGATCACGAGGTCAAGAGATCGAGACCATCCTGGTCAACATGGTGAAACCCCGTCTCTACTAAAAATACAAAAAAGTAGCTGGGCATGGTGGCACATGGCTGTAATCCCAGCTACTCAGGAGGCTGAGGCAGGAGAATTGCCTGAACCCAGGAGGCGGAGGTTGTGGTGAGCCGAGATCGCGCCATTGCACTCCAGCCTGGGTAACAAGAGTGAAACTCCGTCTCAAAAAAAAAAAAAAAAAAAAAAAAAAAATCCTCTTTTGACTGGGTGTGGTGGCTCACACCTGTAATCCCAGCACTTTAGGAGGCCGAGGTGGGCAGATCATGAGGTCAGGAGTTTGAGACCAGCCTGACTAACATGATGAAACCCTGTTTCTACTAAAAGTACAAAAATTAGCTGGACGTGGTGGCCCATACTCCCAGCTACTCAAAAGGTGAAGCAGGAAAATTGTTTGAACCTGGGAGGTGGAGGTTACAGTGAGGCGAGATCATGCCACTGAACTCCAGCCTGGGCAACAGAGCGAGACTCCTCAAAAAAAAAAAAAAAAAAATCCTCTCTCACTTGTTTTATAATTGTCATCATGGCTGACTGGGTAAAATATGAGCAAGACCAACAATTAGGATTAAACATTGTACTATGATATTGCATATGGAGTTTCTTGCCTTACAATTCATATCATAATTCATACTTATAGTTAAAATAGTTTCTAAGAACTTTTCCTGCATTTGACATTAGGAACATATCCTTCTAACTTTCTTGAGGCTCCTCCCCTCAGTGAGATTACTGTAGAAATGAAGAGAAGCAGAAAGTTCACTGAAGGCAGAACCCATTCAGTGAGTAGCCACTGAGATGGGAAGCCAGAGAAAGCCTAAACAGACTCTGAAGATGTTTCCCTTCATTCATTAATCATCAAATATTTGTTGAGCACCTACTAGATGCTAGGTAAACAGTGAACAAAGTAGATATGACTCTGCCCTCATTGAATTTATATTCTAATGGGGTAGATGGCAAATAAATAAGAGAAACATAAATTCAAATTGTCCTCGGTGCAGCAAAATGAATAGGGTGCTCTGTTGAAGAATAACAAGATGGATCAGGACAGGTGTTTTGGTTCACACCTGTAATACCAGCATTTGGGGAGGCTGAGGCAGGAGAATTCCTTGAGTCTAGGAGTTTGAGAACAGTCTGGATAACATAGTGAGACCTCTGTGTCAACAAAAAATCATTTAAAAAAATTAACCAGGCATAATGATGTGCACCTGTAGTCCCAGATACTTGGGAGGCTGAGGGGAGAGAATCATTTGAGCCCAGAAGTTCAAGTTTACAGCAAGTTATAATTGCGCCACTGCACTCCAGCCCGGGTGACAAAGCAAGATCCTATCTTAACAAAAACCAAAACAAAAACCAAAAAACAAAAAAAAAGCAACTTCATAGTTTATTCTCTGAGCCTCCAACAATTCAATGACTGTGGCTTCTTCCTGAGTTCTAGCCACCCCATATTGTATGGGCCAGAGAGTGCTCTTAGAGGAAAAGCCACATAAAGTGAAGCTTTTACCCAATTTCTTCCTGCTTTTCAAAAAGTTTAAAAATTAAGAAAAAAAAAAAAAAAGATCAGGCTCAGAGTCTTACACCACCTGTAATCCCAGCACTTTGGGAGGCCAAGGTGGACAGATCATGAGGTCAGGAATTCAAGACCAGCCTGACCGACGTGTTGAAACCCCCATCTCTACTAAAAATACAAAAGTTAGCTGGGCGTGGTGGTGGGCGCTGGTAATCCCAGCTACTCAGGTGGCTGAGGCAAGAGAATCGCTTGAACCTGGAAGCGGGAGGTTGCAGTGAGCCAAGATCACACCACTGCACTCCAAGAGCCTGAGAAACAGAGGGAGACTCCATCTCAAAAAAAAAAAAAAAAAAAAATTGTGCAGGGTGGAGCACCGTAGCTATTCACAGGTGTGATGGTGTGATCACAGTGTACCATTTGAGCCTCTTGTAGACATTTTGGAATTTCTTATCTTCCCAACTCCTGGGCTCAAGCCATCCTTCTCCTTCAGTCTCCCATGCAGCTGGGATTACAGGTGAGTGCCATTGCACCAGTTCCGGGATTATAGGTGTGTGCCATTTAGTCACTGTCTACTGCCTTCAAAGCATTTTCAAAAACTATTTCAGCATTTATAGTTGTTGTTGAAAGGAAGTTCAGCATGAAACAAGGTACTCCACTATACTAACATGAAAACTCTGCAAGTAGTATTCTTGTTAGTGAATACTGACAGGTGTTTTTGGTAGATGCTACGTGGTACCTATTAGGAAGCTATTAACAGCAGTTCAACGAATTGTCTCATTGATCCTTATATCACCTCAAAGTAGGGATAAAAGGAAAAGTATTACTCTTTTCATTGCACAAATGTGAAAACTCATAATAAAGAGAAAAGAGAAAGAAAGGCATTTATGATTAGAGCATTTTAGTCAACGAATTGGGTTTAGACCCTAAGCCTTCATATTTATATTGCTCTTGTTGGACAAGGTTAAAATCTATAAAGCTATTAAAGCTAATCAGATTTATAGAAATGTGCTTATCTTCAGTTACTGGAAATCCTCATTTCAAATTCTACATTTTGATCCTTTAATTTAAACTTTCAAATGAGACTCAATTTTTCATTATCCATTAAGGAAACTTTCTCAGCTGAAAAGCTATTTGAAAAGTATTAGTAAAGTAGTGGTTTTTAAGGTAAATGCAAAAATCAATACTTTTCCAAGCTCAGAATAGAAAATGAAAATATCAGGTAAGAGAGACAGCATTCCCTCAGTTACAACATCAAACCAGAAACATAAAATCCTTGAGAATAAATAAGGCAATATTCAAGAAATGTTGAATATTTTAATGCTTTAGAGCAAGCAATGTTTTGAAATATTGATACTATCTCAATTAACCAATAAATCAAAAGATATTCCATTCAATTGAAGGCAAGGAAGTGGGGAAGGAGACTTGATAGATTAGTTTACAGGTTACTAAGAGGTTCAAGAAGTAGCCAGGACCATTTTAGAAAAGAATAGAAAATATCAGTATCTTTACAATACATTTTACTATGTAGCATAATAAAAAGAAAATGTGTTACAATATACCACAATGGTAAAACAGTGTGGCAACATAAAAGTCATAATGGTTAAAACAGTGGGGCAATAAAAAGAAAGAGACATCATAATGGTATAGTGAGGACAATATGTTTAAAAGTTTAGTATATAATAAAAGTATTTCAAATCAGTGTCACATGGTATTTGGACAAATAGAAAGACATTAAACAAAGCTGTATTTATATTTTTTATGTCAAAACCTGTGCTAGCTATACTGAAAATACAACTAAAAGGTATTAGAAGAAAACATGAATCAATATAGTTATAATTCTGGTATAATATCTTTCTAATGTAACAGAAAAACACTTAAGCCTTTCAACTCTATTTGGAATGTAAATAAACTTTTAACTAAAAAAAAAAAAAGCGCTTGCTAGTTAAGGTAAAGTCTCAAGTCAGAAGCACTTTTTCCTCTCTCTGAACTATGAGGAAGCTCTTGACACCCAGAGAGAAAAAGCTAAGAATTCTACTAGAGCTCACAACTTAAACTTATAAACTTAACTAGTGCTTATAAACTTAAACTCTACTAGACCTTATTCTACTACAGCTTACTAATCTCCTTGTTGCCATGTTTAAAATTCTGCCCTACTGAAAAAGAGAGACTATTAGAGTTAATGTTCAATTTCAAAAGATTCAAAATTTAAAAACTGTAAGATAGACCTCAAAGAACAGTCATTCTATACTTTTTTTTTTTTTTTTTTTTTTTTTTTTTTTTTTTTTTTGAGACGGAGTTTCACTCTTGTTACCCAGGCTGGAGTGCAATGGCGCGATCTCGGCTCACCGCAACCTCTGCCTCCTGGGTTCAGGCAATTCTCCTGCCTCAGCCTCCTGAGTAGAGATTACAAGCACACGCCACCATGCCCAGCTGATTTTTTGTGTTTTTAGTAGAGACGAGGTTTCACCATATTGACCAGGATGGTCTCGATCTCCTGACCTCGTGATCCACCCGCCTCGGCCTCCCAAAGTGCTGGGATTACAGGCTTGAGCCACCGCACCCGGCCCTATTCTATACTTTTTAAGATGTGAATTTGAACATCGAACCTTTGCATGTAGGTAAAAGTCAGTTCTGATTAGATTAGATTTTACTTTTTTTTTCTTAAAAAAATCAGAATTAAATCTGATGGAGCTGAGATTTTTTATTAGCCAAGCATCAAGACTGTTATTTTATTAATGAAGCACTAGAAGTTTGAGTCAAATAAGAAAAGCATTCATGGTTCTCAGCACAGAACAACACTGTACATGAGGACAAAAACGTCTTTGCCGATTGGATGGAGACAGAAGACTGCATCAATTTCAACAACTGAAAGATACAAAAGCATTTTCTTGTTCAACAGGTCAGGGAACTGAGGAAACCCCAAGTCAAATGCCATTTATTTCCTCTTATCTTATAAGGAGTTATTATCTGTGTTATTTTTGGTTCATGGAATTCTTCCAATCACCTCTGTTCTGAATGATACAGTCAGTGCACACTCACGAATATAATGTCAGAGCACAATAGCTGCTAGTGTGCTGAGCAGCCAGGACCTGATTTGGGAATAAAAATTTCACTTGGTTCTTGACTCAAATATTCATGTTCGAAACATGTCCCTAAATGGTCTCAGAATGATTCACCCCCACTGGTTAAAAATAGAAACCTCACTGGAACAAAGGGAGCTGGATTAAACAGCTTCTGTAAAATAAACACATACATAAATAAATTAGAACTCAGATAGATCTATATATTTGGGTCTTTAAAAACCATTACAGTAAAACAAAAACAAAAACAAAAACAAAAAACAAAGCCTTTTATGTCTCTCTTTATTCAGCTCTTCCTATTATCCATGAATTGAAGAAGCTCTTTATCAAGTTTCTAAGCTGGTTTGCCAATTTTTCTTTTTATGGTCAGATAAGAAGAAACATAAATTCTTTTTTTTTTTCTTTCTAGCTGCAAATCTTTTTCAGTTCTTTTGCTAATGACAGTCCAATTAATTTGAAACAAGGTAGGTAGAAGGAGTAATTTTTGCGTTCTTAATATCTCTTCCCAAAACAGCTTCTCACAGTTTAGTTAAGACTTTTTTTTTTCTTCCCTCTTTGACAAGTTGAAATCAAAACCTGAGAAGCTCTCAGACTTCCCAGTTCCCAGTTTGGGCTGTGCTGGATGCTGAGCTATTTTTACCCCCGGCGTGGGGCCATCTGGTTTCCCCTCAAAGGTTCATGTTGGCGTTTTTCAGTGCAGCTGGTCACATGTGCTTTACTTTCCCAAGTAAAAGCTAGTGTCCTGGGGAGGAATGTGTCCCCATTGTCTGGGGGGGACTGTCATGGCAATCTCCATCCTTGCCATATCCCTCCCTGGTCATCGATACCGTTCATCCTCATGGTCGAGTCCAGGGCTTAGCGGCCACTAACACTTCAACTCTTTCTTGCATCTAAGCATTGAAGCCGTTTCTCTTCTATGGAATTTAATAGAATATCAATGCAGCAGACAGAGCCCATGAGCTGGGGTTTGCAAACTCTGGTGAACCAACTGGCATTTGCCCTGGCAATGTGGCCCAGCACTTCCTGTCACTTGGCTTTGCTGTTGATTGCAGTGTGCCAGGTGAACGTTAAGGAACTGAGTGCCTTGCCACAGTAAAACTATGCTGTGGACAGGCAATTTAAAAAATGTATTTTCAAGGCTGACTTAGGGGAAAGAATAAATCATCTTACCATGTGACATTAGCCTTAGCCAGGGCTTGCTCTGCTGATGGCTGCAACCCAGCACTGCCAAGAAAGCCCTTCTAATGATCTTGACTCTCCTTTGTTTGTTTTTTTCTTTTAAAAATTGAGCCTGGAGCATTGGCTGTCACCATTTGTAGAAGTGTAAGTTTCTTTGCCTTATCAACACCTTCCTTCAATTAATATTTATAGAGTGCCTGAAGGATCGATGTCGTACCAACACCTCTGACTTCTCACGTTTATGAATAGTAGCAAGGAGGAACAGCAGCTGCCTTCGTTTATAGCAGCCCTTCTCTGCGGGATGAACAGTGGGCTTTTTATTCTGCCACACTGATTGATTTCCTAAGGGTCTTTTGGTGACAGTGCCTCCTAGAAGTACAGAAGAACCCCAATAATTGATACGGGATTATATAGATAAAAATAAGAGATTTTCGCAGACTGAAAAACATTCGTCTGCATTATCACGTCTACTCCAAATCTTCGGTGTGCAGCTCCAGAATAGGGTAACCACATACAGAAAGCAGCAAGCTTCTACGTGCCTGTAGATGGAGAAGAATGGGCTACGCTGTGTCTTATAAAGTTAACTTTATTACTGCACGCCAGACTTTTTAAAGTTTGTTTTTTTTTTTTTTTTTTTTTTTGGAGATGAGGTCTCACTCTGTCACCTTGGCTGGAGTGAAGTGGTATGACCATAGCTCACCACAGCCTTGAACTCTTGAGCTAAAGCAACCCTACCAGTTCAGCCTCCAGAGTAGCTGGGACTACAGCTGTTCACCACCACACTTGGCCAATTTTTAAATTTTTTTTGAGAAATGTTGTCTTGCTGCTGGGAGTGGTGGCTCATGCTTGTAATCCCAGCACTCTGGGAGATCAAGGCGGGCAGATCACTTGAGGCCAGGAGTTTGAGAGCAGCATGGCCAACATTTGGAAACTCCTGTCTCTTCTAAAAATACAAAAATCAGCTGGGCATGGTGGCACATGCCTGTAATCTCAGCTATTTGGGAAGCTGAGGTATGAGAATCACTTGAACCTGGGAGACAGAGGTTGCAGCGAGCTGAGATCATGCCATTGTCCTCCAGCCTGGGTGACAGAGCAAGATTCTGTGTCAAAAAAAGAAAGATAAATAAAAATGGGGTATTGCTATGTTGCCCTGGCTGCTCTCAAATTCCTGTCCTCAAGTTATCCTCCTGCCTCTGCCTTCGAAACTGCTGAGATTACAGGGATGAGTCACCACACCTGGCCAAGGAGGTTCTTAATATTAGTACAAGTCATTCCTTATTCCCTAGATATCTTCTATTACAAATGCTTCTACTAGTTATTACAATACTATTTTCAACTACTAGCAAATATTGTTGACTGTGACCATGAGGCAAGCTCTGTGCTAAGCCACTTACTATATGGTGGTTAAAAACACAGGTAGCTGGCACAGTAACTCACATCTGTAATCCCAGCCTCACACCTGTAATCCCACACTTTGGGAGACCAAGGCAGGAGCATCGCTTGAGCTCAGGAGTTCAAGAACAGCCTGAGCAACAGAGTGGGACTCCCAGCTCTACAAAATATATTAAAATTAGGCAGTTATAGTGGCAAATGTTTATAGTCCCAGCCACTTGAGAGGCTGAGGTGGGAGGATCACTTGAATCTGGGAGATCAAGGGTGCAGTGAGCCATGAACACAGGTTTTGGAGCTGGACTATTGGTTCACATCTCAGCTCTATCACCTACAGCCTTAGGCAAGTCACCTAATCTCTCTGCACCTCTGTTTCTTTATCAGTTAAAAAGGGGCTAATAACCCTTCTCCTAGGATATATAGTGAAGATTAGATTCACTCTGAGATGTATAAACCAGTGGGTAGAGTTCTGGATACTTGCAAACTTGAATGGGAAAAATTAATTAAACCTATGCTCATCAGTTTTTCAAAGTTTTGACATCGTTAAATCTGTCTCCAGTTCTCATTATTAAATCTATTTAAAAAGAAGCATCTTTATTACCATATTACTTTTTATTCTTTCGGAAACTGTCTCAGTATATTTTGTTTTCCCACTTATTCTATTTTATGCATTTGGAATTCTTATTCTGAGAAGGAGTGGAGAGGCTCCACTCAGTTTCCAAAAGGGCCTGTAGTGCAGAAAAATTAAAGAATCCTTGAATGCAAACACATGCCAAGTACTTAAAATCATTCCTGGTACATAATAATCATACTATCTGTGTTTGCTATTATCTTAGTCTGTTTGAGCTTCTATAACAAAATACCATAACCTGGGTAGCTTCTAGATGACAGAAATTTGTCTCTTGCAGTTATAGAGACTGGGAAGTCCAAGATCAAGGCGCTGGTAGTTCTGGTGTCTGGGGAGGGCCTCCTGCCTGATTCATAGACAACGTCTTCTATCTGTGCCCTCAAATGGCAGAAAGGGCCAGGGAGATTTCTGGGGCCTTTTTCTCTATTGTACTAATCCCATTCAGAGCCCTTATGACCTAGTCACACCCCAAAGACCCTACCTCATAATAGCATCAACTTGGGGGTTAAGATGTCAACCTATGAATTTTAGAAGTAGACATTCAGACTGTCACAACTATTGTTACTATCTCATTTTAGTCCTCATAAGAACTTAATCGGGTACTATGGCTATTACCCAACTAGGATATATAGCTATGAAGGGAGACGTTTTTTCTGTTTTGTTCATTGTGTATCCCTAGAACCCAAAATGTGCATGGCATATTGTAGATATTTTAAAATGTCTAATGAATGTCCAGATTCCAATTTTTCAAAGAGGACACCGGGGCTTGAAGAGGTGGCATATCATACCATAGTCAGTCACCCCGCATCAAAGTCATCAAGCTCCATTAATATGGCTCCAGGCCTGGAGACTGAACTTCATTCATTGTCTCCTGGTCATTTCATCATTCTCTCTCTCTCTCTGTCTCTGTCTCTCTCTCTCCCCTTCACTAGCAATGGGGTCTTGTTATGTTGCTCAAGCTAGTCTAGAACATCTGGCCTCAAATGATCCCTTCAACTAACCCTGAGTGCTGGGATTACAGGTTTGAGCCACTGTGGCTAGCCTATTTCACAATTCTTAGAGAAGCAATTTTTTCTAAGCCTAGAACTTGTATACTGGGGAAAACAAAGCCCAGTTTTGATTGGGATTTCTTTTTTTCTTTTTTCTTTTTTTTGTGAGACAGAGTCTCACTCTGTTGCCCAGGCTAGAATACAGTGGTGCGATCTCAGCTCACCGCAGCCTCCAACTCCTGGGCTCAACCGATTCTCCTACCTTAGCCACTCAAGTAGCTGGGACCACAGGTATATAACTCCATGCCCAGCTAATTTATTTCTATTTTTTGTAGAGATGAGTCTTATTATGTTGCCTAGGCTGGTCTCAGAAGTCCTGGCTCAAGCAATCTGCCTGTCTCGACCTTCCAAAGTGCTGGAACTGTATATAGGGGGCTTCTTAATGAAGGAATGGAGGCAGAAGGTGATGTACAGAACGGAGCAACCCCAATCTCACCAGGTCTTATCAATAATTTAACACAAATAATATCATATTAACATGAGAGTGCTCCTAGCCTTCCCCTCGCACAGCTGCTAAAGGAAATTTTGTCTTCTTTAGCTTGGTTCTTGGGCTTCTGTAGTGCAGGATCTGGGCTTGGGGAAACTGGAGAAGTGACAGAGTGTGGCTGTGCTCTAGAAAGGACTGAGTTTTACCCATGGCAAAGGCCAAAGGGTAGAAATCAAAGGGAAGAGACAGTGGCAAGGAAAGACAAGACCCACAAGAATGGGGTGTCAATGAGAGCCAAAAGTGACAGAATGAGGTTGGGACCTGGCTGCCATTCTGTGGAGAGTGGGTTTTCAGATGGAGAGAGAGGGTTTTTCAAAGTTTTTTTATTTTTTACTTTTTTTTTTTTTTTTTTTTGCAATTCTTCTGATCCTTCCAAAGTCATGAGCATTATTATTATTTTTAAGAAAAACAGGAAAAATGTAAATAACTTGAACTTGACAACCTCTGATCTAATGTTTAGTTTAGTACTACTTCTTCAGGGCAGGAACCACAAGACATCCAGCTTTTATATGGATAATATCTCATCCGCTTCAGCAACACACAAACTCCACCTGTGCCTGATCTCTTACTCCCACTTCTTGCCATGGCCAATTGCCTGCTAAGTTGATTGCAAGTCCTGGAGTGCAGAGCTCCTTATATAAATGGAACACTTGTCACCTCCCTGGATCTGTGATTCATTTTGTCACATGGCCCTGAAGTGGCACAAAATGTATGTAACGTCTTTCCAAGTTTCTCAGAAAAGCTGGTTTTTATCTTCTGTGAGTATCTGTACAGCTAAACACACACACACACACACACCCCTACAAAACCAAGTCATGGCTTACAGGTATAATGCAGTCTAAATAAATTATTTAAACATTTTTTGGCTGTGCACTGTGGCTCCCACCTGTAATGCCAGTACTTTGGGAGGCCAAGATGGGTGGATCATCTGAGACCAGGAGTTCAAGACCAGCCTGGCCAACATGGTGAAATCCCATCACTACTAAAAAATATAAAAATTAGCCATGATGGTACATGCTTGTAGTCCCACCTACTCAGGAGGCTGAGGCAGGAGAGTTGCTTGAACCCAGAAGGTAGAGGTTGCAGTGAGCTGAGATCACACCACCGCACTCCAGCCTGGGTGATGAGTGAGACCCTGACTCAAAAACAAAAACAAAAAAAAATTCTGTTAAAAAATACCCTAATCTGAAGGATTTAGAATGACAGTGAAGGGTTTTGACCTTCACATGTGGCAAACCAGTTTGACTCCCAGCTCTGCCAATTTATTCATTATCTAAATTTGGGCAATTAAACTAATTGCTCTAGCCCGAGTTTTCTCACCTATAAAATAGGAATAACATATCCCATGATGTTTACTGTGAAGACTGCATAAAGTAATCCAGGAAGATGTGTATCAGGTGTTCTCTGTTACTGTTAGTTAATATGGAATAATTTAGATATTTGGAGCAATAACATGAAAAGAGCTTTTCTCATTTGGTGTCTATTTTCATATCTAAAATTTTTTGTTTGTTTTCTAGAACAATCTGTCCCGAAAATATATCCTGGTCTCTGTTTTTTGTAGGCGAGGATACCTACATATTTGAGATGTTAGCTTTTCTTTCGACCTTGGTTTCTACCAGGCCCATTAAGGTTTCAAACCTTTCAGATCCAAGTGTTGGCCTGAGCTCGGGCTCTGGGATTGAGGAGCTGCCTATCTCCCCAGTGGGAGGAAGCTCCTCCAAGCACCGCACATTGTCAGAGTGGGCACGGAGCCTGAGCACGTCCTATGCCATGCATAGCTCCAGGGACACTCTGCCTGCCCCTGAATTGCCTCACAGTTATAGTTAAGAAGATGAACTTCATCAGGGGCTATTATCAGTGCTGCCTTTTGTTCCAAACCACTGCAAAGAAGCAAGCAAACCAACAAAACAAACATCTGCACTAGTTTTTTAAAAATTGGAAGTGGAGGAATAGGAGATGTAGACTTGATGTAGATATTAAGTAATTATTCTAAATTAGTGAAAACTGACAACTGAAACTCACTGATTATGAAACAGATGTGGGACCCCCCACCCTAAATAATGAAGAGTTATGTCAAACAAAATGGTTATGAAATGATGTGCAGTGATTTCAAATTGACCCCCCTTCCACTGTTGATAAGTACTTGGCCACTTCAATAGTTTAATTTTTATTTTTTTCTTAAGAAGGTTTATTCTCAATGTCCTCCTTTCACTATCATTGCAAAAAAAATAATTTTAATTATTTGACTTGGAAATAGTCTCTTTTTCCCCCCATCAGATTAATTGTCCTAAAATACCATTTTCCTGGCAAGCTAAAAAAAAAAAATCTTCAGCAACTCCTATTGATTTTAGGATCTGGTCCAAATTTCCCAGCCTGACAATCTAGGTCATTCCACGGCTGTTCAACCCTTCCCTACAGAAATGTTTTGTTCCAGCCGGCATCCTCATTTTCCTCCAGACATGTACAGCACATTGCTGCTGCCAACCTTTTATTCATGATGCATTCCAGAAGGAATGCTCTCCTCTAGGGAGCTTCTTGGCTCATTTCTCTCTTTTAACTAGTTTCCTTTTCTTCAATTCCTGTTGATCTCTCACACGTGTCTTCTCCAGAGATACTAGCTGACTCCCTTACATAGAGACATTCCGTGTGTGGCTGGGGAATACAAGTAACGCGCCTCCCATGGGAACTTCAATAGAGCAGTTTCCCTGACTGAGGCAATGGGGGGCACCGAAAGAATAATTTGGGTGAATAAAATATGTAATTTTTTTTTTTTTGAGACAGTCTCTCTCTGTTGCCCTATCTTATCCCATTGCAACTTCTTCTGCCTCCTGGGCTCAAGCTATCCTCCCGCCTCAGCCTCCTGAGTAGCTGGGACCACAGGCGTGCACTACCACGGCTAATTTTGTGTGTTTTTAGCAGAGATGGGGTTTCTCCACGTTGGCTTCACTTAAGGAAGTCAAGTAGAAAACCTTTCCATCATCTGACACCTAGAAAGGCAGGGTTATCTATCTAAGGGAACTTTTACAAGAATAATCCTATTGCTTTTCTTTCTACTTCTTCTTCTTTTTTTTTGATATGGAGTTTTGCTCTTGTCACCCAGGCTGGAGTGCAGTGGCAAAATCTCAACTCACTGCAACCTCCACCTCCCAGGTTCAAGCGATTCTCCTGCCTCAGCCTCATAAGTAGCTGGGATTACAGGCACATGCCACCATGCCCAGCTAATTTTTGTATTTTTAGTAGAGACAGTGTTTCACCATGTTGGCCAGGCTGGTCTCAAACTCCTGATCTCAAGTGATCCACCCACCTCGGGCTCCCAGTGAGCTGGGATTACAGGCGTGAGCCACCACGCCTGGTCGCTATTGCTTTTTGACAGAGAAGCTTGACGTGGGCTGGTGTGCCACGTTACGTTGTGCAGAGAAGGAAGAAGAACATCAGTGGGGACCTCATTATCTGTCAGGCAATGTGCTCAGTGCTTTGAAGTGTCGTCTCATTTAAAGATCGTAACATCCCTGTGCCATAGGTGCTATTATCTCCTCTGTTATGGTTGAGAAATTTGCAATTATAGATCAGTCCAAGAGTGGGGTTCTTTATTTCAGTCCAAGGTAAACAAAATCATGATTATCAGTGGTAGTTGGAATGCCCGCTTTGTTGGGAGTATACATAGTGAGGCATGAAAGTAAGCTTGAGGGTGCCAAGGCTCTAAATAGATGACACATTCTCATGATAGGCGATGGCACCCGGAACAACAGCATATGGTTGTGTGGCTTGTGCACAGGGCACTGTAGCATGGCATAAGCACCACGTTTGTATTTTTATTATGACATATTCCTGGCGGATGTCTATGAAGTGTCTTGTTCTAATCAAAGCAGCATAGCATAACAATTTTTCAACAAATGGAAGGAAAGCATCTTGAGGAAGGGTGCCTTTTCCCAATTAGTGCCAAGACACCAACTGCACAGACCAGGCATGGTAGCCGCCCTGAAATCGTGACCTACCCCATGCCTCTCCTAGGTGTTCTGCATTTAACTCACTTTCCTGCCACTGTATCAATGTGGTGAAATTTCCAAGGTTACTATTCCATGTGACTATTTTAGACTTTTCCTTTAATATGATTTTATTTAAAAATAAAAGAAGTTGTGATTAGAAGTCAGGAGAGTTGACATGGCCACTTGGGAGCTAAATCAGTCTTCACCGAAAATAATTTTTTACTCTTTATTTTTTGAAACAGGTTCTTGCTATGTCATCTAGCCTGGGGTGCAATGGTGTGGTCACAACTCACTGCAGCTTCAAACTCTTGAACTCAAGCAATTCTCCTGCCTCAGCCTCATAAGTAGCTGAGACTACAGGCATGCACCACCACACCTGGTTTTTTTTTTGTTTTATTTTTTTGTAGAGATGGGCACTCCCTATGTTGCCAAGGTTGGTCTTGGACTTCTGGTCTCTAGCAAACCTCTCACCTTGGCCTCAAAGTGCTGGGATTATAGGTGTGAGCCACTGTGTCCAGCCAAATGAACAGTTTTCATATATTTTGATTTCTTAAAATTTTGTAAATTCTGGGATTAGCATAGAAGTTTTTCTAGCATGTATAAATGGCAGATGAAAATGACAAGGATGTTCTTCGCTTTGGAACATCTTGCCTTAACTTTTAGGGTATTGACTTCGTCAGTGATACCTTTCCCTTGCATCACCTTCTTGGCATTTCAGGACTTTCTGGTTCTCAATTCTCCCCGCTTTCATGAAAATGGTCACTTACACACATGCAACGGGTACAGCAGCAGGATTCTCCCACAGAACCCTGGCCAGGACTCACAGATCAAGGCTCTGACTCCTTCTGAGGCTCAGGTAATAAGTTTTTCTCTTTGACAGATTTGAAATATGGAGCAGAGAGACTCAAAGCCTGAGACGGGACAGAGCCAAGTCACGTTAAAGGCAGCAAGGTACAGGAAAGAGCTGCTGAAAACGTAACTTTTCCTACTCAAGTCTTGAGTTTTCAAATCTTCCACTGATTCCTTGAGATACACTAGTATCCTTTGTATGGGTGTCCATATACAAGTCCATACATATGTATCATCTGTTTAGAATAGACATTATTATTATTATTTTTTTTAGATTTACAGAAAAATCGAGAAGCTAGTACAGAGAGGTCCCATGTGCTCTGCACCTAGTTCACCTTACTATAAACATATTGGTATGGTGCATTTGTTATAATTAATGAATCAATACTGGTGCATTGTTAGTAACCAAAGTCCATACATTATTCATATTTTCTCAGTTTTATTTTATTTTATTATTTTTGAGACAGAGTCTTACTCTGTTGCCCAGGCTGGAGTACAGTGGCAGCATCTCAGCTCACTGCAGGTTCCTCCTCTTGGGTTCAAGTGATTCTTCTGCCTCAACCTCCTGAGTAGCTGAGATTACAGGTGTGCCACCAAGTCCGGCTAATTTTTGTATTTTTAATAGAAATGGGGTTTCACCATGTTGACCAGGCTGGTCTCGAACTCCTGACCTCAAGTTATCTGCCTGTCTCGGCTTCCTAAAGTGCTGGCATTACAGGCGTGAGCCACCACGCCTGGCCTCTATTGCTTTTTGACAGAGAAGTTTAATGTGGGCTGGTGTCAACCATTCATTTTTTTGATGGTAGAAATTGCACTCATAAGCATCAGAAACTTAACTATTAAGTTCCTTTGTTTCCTGCTCATATACCAGGGACAGGGAACTTTGGGATAAAGGTGATAGAAGAAAGCTATGAGTTATGAAAATAGACATAATTAAGCAAAAGAGTCCCATCTCCCAAAGTGACATTTTTGCTGGGAGTGCAGCTGGAGTCCTGGAATCACCCTCTTTGTGTGCACACCCTTATCCTGCCCCTCCCGCTATGGGGGTACTGTTTTCTAATTTGCTATAGCTCATCCTTACAAGTTTCCTAATCTCCAATGTGGAACAAGGAGTTACTCAACTTTCAAGGAGTTAGATAAGGAAGCTTCTGCTTTCCAGGTCAGCACAAATTAATTACTGCTGGCATAGTTTCTAGGATCACATAAGAAGTGCAAGAGTCACTTTGCTTGCAATGCTCCCTTGGGAGATTAACATGGTAAGTACAAAGATGACTGAGCTTAATTAAATCTAAATTCTGAATGACTCATCTTACTATGTATTTTTTTTCTCAATGTTTCCATCACTGGCCTTCTTTCTGAATATAAAATGCTTATTCCAATTTTACATGTTACAAAGTGTTCACGTATTTTTTCTTACATAATGAGTATGGCTAAAAAGTGATGAGACTGTTTTTTTGGTACTATGTAGAATTTTCTTAATTTATAATCATACCAGAAAAAAATTGATCTTTTTTTTAAAAAAAAGCTAAATGCAAGTTAAAAAATTATTTTATAATCCCATTTCAAACACTATAGATATGAAGAGTGTTTTAAAAGTACTCAAAACTGGTTCAAATTTATAGATTTCCAGACATGGGCAAGAGGGAGGATGGAGCATTATTTGACATGAGAATCTAAGAGAGAGAGAGAGAGAGAGAGAGAGAGAGAGAGAGAGAGAGAGAGTGTGTATGCGTGTGCGTGTGTGTGTGTCTATTCACATATCTATGCATTCTAAACATTTTTGTTTTTATTTTTGTAAAGATGGGGATCTTGTTATGTTGCCCAGGTTGGTCTTAAACTTCTGGGTCCAAGCAATCCTCCTGCCTCAGCCTTCCAAGCTGTTGGGATTACATGTATGAGCTACCATGCTCAGCTATATGTATATTTCAATCAAATGGTCATACGTATTACAGGAGACAACTTGTTTGAATAATCAAAGACTAAATCACAAACAGGCAGAAGCTCCTTAGGTTAGCATACCAGCATTTAAGTAATTATCAGTTTCTTTAATGTGTTTTATTCAAGTTCTTGACTATGTTACTGTAACACATATGATCACATACTATGCTGGGGGCCACGTATAAATTGGTAGAGAGGTATTCATGGGGTTGCTAGCATTTCAATTTCAGATACCCATACATCATGCTGTCATTCATCACCCCTATGCCTCAGAGTTATTAGATCATGCTCAGTTTACATACAGAAGTCCTTGACTACGCAGCCAACTGCAAACCATGTGGAAAACCAATCTTGAAGTGTTGCCAAATAGACAAAAATAAATATAATGGATTAAGTCACTGCTAATACTTTAGATAAATGTTTCTTGCTCAGGTACCACTGGTTGATGAAAACTCTTCCATTTTAAAATAAATTCCAAATGAATTAGTTCAGTATATCTTCAATGGATTCTTTTATGTCTGGAACCTGTATGCCACTGGGGATCCCACAGTGAATAAGTCAAACAAAGCCTCTGATATCATGGAGACAGTTTTCTTTTATTTATAAGCAAGCTCAAATCTGTAATGTTAGCTAAGAAAAAAATATTTTAGGTTGGTTTAAAATTAATTGCAATTTTTGTCATTACTTTTAAATGGCAAAGCCATTGCTTTTGCACCAACCTAATATATTCCCCACACTTACAGACTCAGAATTCTGATAAGGAGTCTATCAGATCAGTGAGGGGTAAAGTGGTTTATAGCTTTTTCCCAAACATAACTGAGGGACACAAGATCACTGCTGTAATGAGGTAGATCCAGGTGTGTGTATTTGGGGGAGAGAATGTTAAGAAGGATTGAATTAGCAGTTGAATTAGCATCTCAGTGCTTATTAATTTGAAAAGACTCTTCAGGTAATTTTAATACTGTTACAATTTTTTCTTTTTTTTTTTTTTTTTTTTTTTTTTGAGACAGAGTCTGGCTCTGTTTCTCAGGTTGGAATGCAATGGTATGATCTTGGCTCACTGCAACCTCCGCCTCCCAGGTTCAAGCAACTCTCCTGCCTCAGCCTCCCCAGTAGCTGGGACTAACTTTTGTATTTTTAGTAGAGACGGGGTTTCACCATATTGGCCAGGCTGGTCTCAAACTCCTGACCTCGAGTGATCAACTCGCCTTGGCCTCCCAAAGTGCTGGAATTACAGGCATGAGCCACCACACCCGGCCACTGTTGCAAATTAATGGTATAAGGAAATCAGCTTTTTCTTATGTTTGAAACTATAAATATGATTATTCCTGCATATGCATATGTTTACAGTATTTTGAATGTTATAAAATTGTAGTTGCAGGATTCTGGGTGACTTGTGATGGTACCGTGGTGGCAATGAGTTTGTGTGACAATGTAACAGAAGGAGATGGAGACATGAAGACAGAACGTGGGAAAGTGGAGCAGGAACCTGAGCTGGGAAGGACTGCCTGTGTGTTAGGCCATTTCTGCACTGCTCAAAATAAATACCTGAGACTGGGTCATTTATAAAGAAAACAGGTTTAAGGCCAGGTGCAGTGGCTCACACCTACAATCCCAGCACTTTGGGAGGCTGAGGTAGGCTGCTCACCTGCGGTCAGGAGTTCGAGACCAGCCTGGCCAAGATGGTGAAACCCCCATCTCTACTAAAAATACAAAAATTAGCCGGGCGTGGCAGTAGGCACCTGTAATCCCAGCTACTTGGGAGGCTGAGGCAGGAGAATCGCTTGAACCCGGGAGGTGGAGGTTGCAGTGAGCCAAGATTGTACTACTGCAATCCAGCCTGGGTGACAGAGAAAGACTCTGTCTCAAAAAGAAAAAAAAAAAAAAAATACAGGTTTAATTGGCTTCCAGTTTTGCAGGCTGGATGAGCATGGCGCCAGCATCTGCTCAGTTTCTGGGAGGCCTCCGGGAGCTTTTACTCATGGTGGAAGGGGAAGGGGTACCAGGCACATCACATGATGAGAGCCAGAGCCAGGGTGCAGGGAGGGGAGGTGCCACACACTTTACTCAACCAGATCTCCGGGGAACACACTCACTGTCAGAAGGGTGGCACCAAGTCACGAAGGATCCACCCCATGACCCAAACACCTCCCACCAGGCCCCACCTTCAACACGGGGGATCACAATTCAGTGTGAGATTTTCAAGGAAAAACATCCAGATGATGTCAGGTTGTTAATGATAAAGTTCAACAGCCAAACACCATCAGAGACAAACTTGTAGTCTAACGTGGTTGGGTTCATGAGCTCGTAACAATGGGCAGTGCTCCAAGGGACCCACAGAGGGTCTCACCAAAGAAAAAAGCAGGGTGCTTGGAGGAATTGGGAGAAGAGTGGAATTTAGGTGAAATTGGAAGGAAACAGTATTGTGATAGACTGAAAGTAGAGCAAGGCTGTGAGTAGCATTTTTGTTTGAGATGGAGTCTCACTCTGTTGCGCTGCCTGGAGTATAGTGGTGCAATGTTGGCTCACTACAACCTCTGTCTCTCAGGTTCAAGCAATTCTCCTGCCTCAGCCTCCTGAGTAGCTGGGGCCTCCTAAGTAGCTGGGACTACAGGCACCTGCCACCACGCTCGGCTAATATTTGTATTTTTAGGAGAGATAGTGTTTCCCCTTTTTGGCCAGGCTGGTCTTGAACTCCTAACCTCAGGTGATGTGAGTAGTATTTTCTTAACATTTAGCAGTATTTTTATTAACATGTGTTCTGGTGTAACAGACAGATTCAGAGTTCTGTTTCCTTGGAGACTATAAAGTTAAATGTGGAATGCTGCATCCCTACATCTCTGAACTGAAGGCTGGAAATCCAAACTGCTTCCTTGGGTCAAGTGACCCTCAGGCTCGGATCATCCAGGCAAGAGTGGGTGTTCCATTCTTACTGATAATCAAATAGTAGTTTCTGATTGGTTTTAGCGTTTTCCAGTTTTCTTAGCCCTGTGTCCTTGGTGTTAATGAACAAAAGCAGTTTTTACAGATTCACATCAATACAAAAAAATGTAAAAAGAAAGTTTTGCCGGGCGCGGTGGCTCAAGCCTGTAATCCCAGCATTTTGGGAGGCCGAGGTGGGTGGATCACGAGGTCAAGAGATCGAGACCATCCTGGTCAACATGGTGAAACCCTGTCTCTACTAAAAATACAAAAAATTAGCTGGGCATGGTGGCTCGTGCCTGTAATCCCAGCTACTCAAGAGGCTGAGGCAGGAGAATTGCCTGAACCGAAGAGGCGGAGGTTGCGGTGAGCCGAGATCACGCCATTGCACTCCAGCCTGGGTAACAAGAGTGAAACTCCGTCTCAAAAAAAAAAAAAAAAAAAAAAAAAAGAGAAGTTTTGACTGAAGCAAGAAACAATGGATATAAAATTCTTTTTTTGTTGTTGTTGGCTTTTTTCTTTTCTTTCTTTCTTTCTTTTTTTTTTTTGGAGACAGGGTCTCACTCTGTTGCCCAGGCTGGAGTTCAACAGCCTGATCATAGCTCACTGCAGTCTTGATCTTCTGGGCTTAAACAATCCTCCTGCCTCAGCCTCCTGAGTAGCTGAGACTATAGGTGTGCACCACCAGACTGAGATAATTAATAGATGTGATATTCTAAAATGTGGTCAGAGCAAGAAGCAAATCTTCAAAGGAAACATCTTAGCCCCTTGGTGACTTTTAAAAGTGCCTCACTCAAAGGAAGTAGAGTTCAGGAAAGAATCTATGAAGATGCTTTCTCTGAAGAAAGCAATTCTGTAACTTCTACTTCTTTGAGACCTTTCTCCTTAAACTCACTAGAGAAGCAGTGTCAGTAGGACCATGAGGGCAACTTGATTTGTGTCCCCTGGTAACTGGAGACAAAGTCTCAAGTGGAGAGGCTGAAGGTATTGGCTTGAGGCAGCAGTGGGGCAGGGGTGGAGAAAGAGAGAGGATACTGAAGACCAGTCTGCACAGAGCCAGCTGCACTCCCATGGGAGTCAAGTATGGGGGACAAGATAACAGCTGTTTGTTAGAGAGCTGGGCTGAAGGTGTTTAAATCTTGCCTACAAGGAACACCTGGAGAAGCCTAGTGACCATTTCCCTCCCTTGCAACAGGAGACTCTATAAAGTGGCTTGTGGCGAATGAGGAAGCAAGGGGACATGTTAGAGAAAATTGCATTGCTCAGGTCATGAGAAGTAAGTTGGATGTATCAAGTGTGGGTCTCTAAGAACCCAAGAAAGCACCCAAGAAGGAAGCGTACTCTTCAGTCGTTGTTCAGGCTTGGAGAGCAGTCCTGCTAGCAATGCACCAGTTAAGTATGAACTCGCTAGCCCTGGACTCTTCCCTCTCTTTTTGCAACCCGAATTTGAAGGCGGTGCTAGGCTGACAGAAGGATCCTTTCCCCCTTTCTGGAGTTCCATAGCTTGCCTGCAAGGGACCCTTTCTGGGGAAGTGGAGGGAAAGCTGAACTGTGTTCAAGGGCTGATCCATGGCATTCACATTTAAATTTCTCGATTAAAGCTGTATATTGTGATTTAAAGTGACCAAATGATTTTTATTACCTGTGAGCCATCAGAAAAGTTTCGGGATCACCCAAGTTTTCATCCAGGGGTGGGGACAGATCTCCGCACCCTGAATCCCTGTGGAGGGGACGGTGGCGGATCCAGGTTTGCCATCCGCTTCCCTTCACACCTCTGTCCTGCTTGTTCTGCAGGTTGGTCTCATCTGAGCCCGGGGCAGCACGCTAGTTCACTGACATTCACCGACTTGGCAGCAGTGTTTGCTCCTTAAATACATTGAGGTCAGGAGGTACACTTCAGAAATAGGAAATTAGTAGAAGACCTGAACAAGATGGCAGGTTGAAACTGGAAGAGACAAGGGTACTGGGTGTCTGGAAGCCAAATGAAGCCTTGTCCTGTAGGTCTCCAGTTTACTGTAAACAGCAGGTGAAGACTTTCAGTAACTAGAAATGAAGCCTCATTGACTGGCGATTGAAAATGTTGTTGGGGAGTGCAATGAATGCCTGTCTAGTAATCCGCCCAGTGTGTCTTCTCTGGGAAACCTCTGCTCATAAACAGGGATGGCCCTGGCAGCCATATTGGCCCCCTGCAGCCCCCATCATCTATGATTAAGGGTTAGGGTTAGGCTCGTGATTTAGTCCCTGTGGGTGCAGCTCTGTAACATCATTTCTCTGACACTTGGAACATAGGAGCCAGGAAAGCCGGTTGTCAGACTAGGAGAATAGAGCGCACGGATAGAGAGAGCACCTGCTATGGAGAAAAAATTCCGTTGAGTTCCTCCTGGCTTTTCAGGTCTGGTTTCTGGGTTTTCCTTAGGACTGACTTATTTTTGCCCTTGGGTTCTATTACACATCTATCTAATCTATCAACTGTCTATTATCTATCTACCATGTATCAACTATCTATCTATCTATCTATCTATCTATCTATCTATCTATCTATCTATCTTAGAGATAAGGTCTTACTCTGTTGCCCAGGCTGGAACACAGTGGCACGATCTCTGTTGACCACAGCCTGAAATTCCTGGCCTCAAGAAATCCTCCCGCCTCAGCCTCCCGAGTAGCTAGGACTACAGCTGCATACCACCATATCTGGCTAATTTTAAATTTTTTTGTAAAGATGTCTTGCTATGTTGCTAAGGCTGGTCTTGAACTCCTGTCCTCTAGTACTCCTTCCATCTTGGCCTGCAAAAGTGTTGAGATTTTGGGCATGGGCTACTGCGTGAAGCCTTTTTTATCTGTTTAATGAATTTTCCATCCTCTATTACTAGGGTACAGAGAGAGCTTTTCAGTGGCTTTGAAGCATTGTGCCAAATATTTCGAAAATCACATTTTAAAATCTACTTTTTGATTTATTTAGTTGCTGCAAATTTTGACAGGTCTGTCACTAATCAGCTGGATGTACTGAGATACTTGGATCTTTCCTAATACTCGGCATTTTCTCTTTCTTGCCCTCCATAGTGAGGGCTTGCTCCCTTCCCTTATAGGTATCTGATAAAGTTGGAGGCTCAAGTGATAAAGAAAAGACAGGCATGCCAAGAAGCAGATGGAAAGGCTGGAGCTAATAGAACAGATCGCTACTCCAGGGCCTTCAACTCTGCCCTAGTTCTGGTCAAATAGGATTAATACTGCTCACGGTTACTATCCTAAAAGGATTGTCATGGTTAATAGTGGGCATTTACTATTTTCAGTGACTTTTGTTGCTGGAATAAAAGAGATGATAATATGAAACAAAATTCAGCCTGCTTCTCCTCATATTTTGATCAGCTCCCAAGCATTCAGGATGTTGTTACTAATTAGACATTTGTTTCAATATTCTGGGCCCCTCCAGGCTAGGCAAGCTTGTGATGTGGGGAAAGTTGACTCTTCATGCAATGGTCTCCGCGGCTTTGCATTAGATCCCCTGCTCCCTTGCAGGCACCAAATGCTCTTCTGTTGTTTTCTGGGTCTAGAACTCTGTTCCTTTTCTCCGGGGTAGCTCCTACTGATTCTTCAGCTTATTCCTCATTTTTTCTACAGGACAATCTCCTTCCTCCTATAGTACTCTTGATTTCCCCACTGCCTGTACATTAATTGTTTCTCTATAGATCCACCAGAGTCTTGACTTTTCTTTTCTTTTCTTTTCTTTTCTTTTCTTTCTTTCTTTCTTTCTTTCTTTCTTTTTTTTTTTTTGATGGAGTTTTGCTCTTGTTGCCCAATCTGGAGTGCAATGGCAAGATATTGGCTCACCGCAACCTCTGCCTCCCAGGTTCAAGTGATCCTCCTGCCTCAGCCTCTCAAGTAGCTGGGATTATAGGCATGTGCCACCACACCCAGCTAATTTTGTGTTTTTAGTAGAGACAGTGTTTCTCCATGTTGGCCAGGCTGCTCTCAAACTCCTGACCTCAGGTGATCCACACACCTCAGCCTCCCAAAGTGCTGGGGTTACAGGCGTGAGCCACTGCGCCTGGCTAGTCTTGTTTTATTCATTGTTATATCCACAGATCTAACCAATTCCTGGTAAATAGCAGGTTCTTCCTAGATCTATTTCTGATGGACTGGCTTAGTGAATAAATGCTCATTTTACTGGTGATTCTGAAAAAGGAAAAAAAATTAATGATTTTACTCCACGATTAGCAACTTGTTTCTGCCCATTATAACAGGATACAAACTTATTATTGCCTACAAGGTCCTAACTTCCTTCTCTGACCTGTCTAGTAACACCCTCCTTATGCATTATGATACCCATGCTGGTGGCTTTCTCTCTTCCTCCAACACATCACTTTTCTTCCTACTTCCAGGCCTTTGTTCTTGCCGTTTTATCTGCCCTGGAGTTTTGCTAAGTTGGTTTCCTTATTTAGGTGTTGCCTCAAATCTTAGAGCATTTCTCTTAGATCACTTCTCCTTAAAGTATTTCTTTCTCCCTTCCCAAAATTAAGAGTGTCTCCTATCCCTCTGGTCACTGTTTTCTTCTTTGCCCTAATCCCGGTCTGCAAGTTTATCTTTTTATTGGATCATTGTCCATCTTCTACTGATAAAAATAGCTGCAAGTCTGTCTTGTTCAAGGCTACAACTCTGAGTGCTTAGTAGAATGCCTCGTTCATTGCAGCATCTAGTATTTGATGATTAATACTGATTACACGTTTGATGAGTAAATGAATAAAAGAATAATCTTAGACATAAATTATTTAATTTCAGGGAAAGTGGTGGAATTTCGGGCGTTACTGTGGAAGAAACTTTTGAAGGTACTCCTTCCAGTTGGTTCATACTAGGCTAAGTTTTCCTTCTTTTTTTTTTTTTACACAATTTAAAAATACTACATCTCAAAACTACTTGCTTGAAGTACTTACTTTAGACTACAGTTTAGAATTATAGTTATTAAAAATGTTTGATAAAAACTCTTTTTGTTAGTCAATAAGTTTACTCTGTCCTTCAAAGAGATTTACCTTATTCTCAGCAAGTAAGAGAGAAAAAAGAATTTCTTGTCCTCTTTGTACCAGGTGTTTTGCCCTTACTTTATGTTTACCTTAACATTCTTTTCCTTCCTTAGGTTTGCTTTTTGTCTATCTCCTTTTTTCACTATTATGTAATTCATGGAATTGCTGGCGGAAGTGCTTAATTTCAAATAGTCTGTTTTAGAATTTCACCAGAATGACAAGAACAAACAGAATGGTAAGCAGCTAGAGAGAGTAAAGTGAGAGTGATCCCTAGGCGAAATATGCTCCCTGCCTTCTAGGCTGACAACAGGCCTAGAGGATGTGTTTTGAGGGCTCAGGTTACCTTAACTGCAGGTCATTAATCTTATCTCAATCCCCTCCCTTTTCCTTCAGCTTTCCATTTCAAAGTCTGTATCACATCTTGAAGCGTTGTCACAGTATTGTTTTTTTTTTCTGACAATTCCCTCCATTAGCTGAGTTTTCCAATTTATATTACCTGATTTCTTTTTTTGTCTTCTGCTTTTAAAAAAAAAAAAACCCTTTTTTTTTCCTAAAGCTTTATTGAGTGTGTACTTTGGATTCTAATTCTTCCCATCAGGGTCTTCCCATAATTCTGTTTGCAGTGTAGTGCTGTCTGCACTATGTGTTGGTTACATCATGGTTACTCAGGAAGGAGTATAAGGGCACCTCGGTCATATCTGTAAAGTTCTTTAAGAGAGGGGAAGGGCGCTGATAGCAGTTCATGTGTTTTTGGGTAGCCGTCGCATATTGAGCGTGTTTACTGTATTTTCTTCTATTGTGAAAGAATCAGTTCTCTGGATTTCCGTAAAGCTTGTCTTTACCATTCTCCGCACCCTACTTATTTTTCTATTTAAGATTTTTTTTTCGAATTATGTAATACATGTTCAACATGTAACATAAAAAGGTAATAAAAAACGTCACCTACAGTGCCGCGAAGGCTGAAAACAGCTTCTGTCTCTCTTCGTGCATAACAGTACCCCTCTCAAGGTTATGCAGCATTTTCAAACCTAGGAGAGCTCTCCAAATGCAAACGAAGTTAAAGATTTGTTATTCACCAAGTTCATACGGAAATTAGCAAATCGCAGGGGCGTGAGAAAACTCGCATCTGGCGAATGAGCCCGCGTGTGCGGGGTTCTCTTCAGGGAGGTTGCTCGTCCACGACACACACCCCACTCTGCAGCCACCTGGAAGTGTGGCACCAAGGGCGGGCGAACCGGGCGGGCGGGGGCGGAGCTTGCGGTGACTGCGAGTGGGAGGAGGAGCTACAGCGCTGTCACCAATCAGAGCCCAGCTTTGTTTTCTCTTGCCGACCAATGAGGGAGTTCTGCTGGAGGGGTTGTCTTCAAGTCTGAGACGCCCGCCGCCTTCGCAGCCTATCAGCAGGCGCCTCTTACCCCGCGGGAGGTGCGGCCCCGCCCCGCCTTCCAGCCGCGGCCCCGCCCCTCCGAGGGTAGGGGCTGTGGAGGTTACTCGCCGGGCCGGAGGCGGAGGCCGGGCTCCCACTGGGCTCGAGCGTTCTGCGCCCGCCGCGGCGGTGTCTAACCCACTGGTTCCAGATTGTCGTCTGCGGCGGTGGCGGTCGCTGCCTCCTTGCCTCTGGGCCCGGGGCTGCAGGGGCCAGAGCGAGTGCGCCTCCCGCCCGCGGACCGCGGCTGCCCGGAGCAGGTAATGGGGCGCCGCGGTAGAGCGCCTGTCGAGTCCCGGGTTCGGAGTGGGTGGTGGGGTCGGCTCCCGAAGCTGCTCGCTGAGCGGGCGAGCGGGCCGAGCGGGGCCGCGCGGGGCCGCGGTGCTCAAGAGCCTCCCGCCCGCCTCGAGGCGCCTCCGCCCTGGAGCCCGCGGCGGGCACCTTGCGGGGAGGTGGGGGCGGGGCCGCCTCGGGAGGGACCCTGAGGATCCCTGGAGACCCCTGGGGACCCTTGGGGACGCGCGGGACTCCTGGCGGGGGCGGCGGCGGCGCCGACCCAGGGCGGGGAGGACCGGCAGGTGGGGGGAAAACTGCAGAGTTGAGTCAGAGTCCGGCTCCCCAGGGAAGAAGAACCAACTGAAAGGGAGCAATAAGCTGGGTGGCTTTTTTTTTTTTTTTTTTTTTTTTCCTTCCTCTAAGCCAGAAAGGCGTCTTCACTTGGGTCATGTTAATTACATGTTTTCTGAGAACGGGCGTTTGGGCGTGCAATCTACACGATAGCATCATTTACTTATTTACTATTAAAAAAATTAAAAGCATCCTTTAGCGTGAATGCATTTGGGGGCTTTTGCTTAAGTGGCAGGTAGACCCAGCAGAGTAACTCACCTTTGTCTGGGCTGAAGTGGGGAGCGGTGAGGTAGGAGTGAGGGAGTGAGGGGGAGGAGTGTTCGTGATGAATGCCTGTGCAGGTTTGAAAGGATTGTGGGGGTGGAACCTTGTTTCTGTTACCGTGCCATGGGTAGGAGTAGAATTGTGATTTTTTTTTTCTCTTTCTAATTTTTAAAAACAACATTTACGTTTAAAAAAGGGCTCCCTAAAAGCAGTCTCTGGACTGAGGCTTTAGGGATGCACCTGCTTTATTCAGGCAGTAATAGTTTGCAGGTAAATCCCGGGCAATTAATTACGTGATTTGATTTACTTGTAAAGAAGTATCCTCAATTGTTGCTACCTTTCCTTTGACATGGCCAATATATTGTTTGTTTACAAGTGAATTGATGACGGTTACTGAGTTTTAGTGATAATGTCACAGCGATGGCCCTTGGAGATTTTTCTATGCTCAGGTTCACTCTGGTTCTACAAAAACAGTATGTCCATTTACTTGTGAAGCTCATAGCACTCTATCAGTTGTATAGTATGTCACCCTCTTATGCGTCTGAGGCAGGCTGTGCATAGCATGCCCATTTTACAGGTACATAAACTGAAAGCCCTAGAGATGAAAGGAATCCTGCCTCACTTTGCTCCTACTTTATTTTATACTTGTAATGGATGGATTTAATTAAAAAATCTGGATAAGATTCCCGCCATCAAGCCAACTTCTGCATACCAATTCGATCCCGTGTACACAGGTCAGAGGTGGAGATGGTTATTTTCAAGTAAAGAAATATTATCTCTAAGGTTTTTCTTTCCATCCAGGTTGCTAAGCTAGTTTGATTTCAGGGGAAAGGCAATTTTCCACACAGGTAAAACAAAAGTTAGTAGTGCTGTGTGAAAATCTCTTATTTTAAATTTTGGGAAGCTTTCCAAATTAGAGAACCTTATTTATGTTTGCGTTTCTAGTGCAGTATTGAATTTTGGTACAGTTTTTTGAATTGAATTGAAATAATTGATATGCAGAAGGCAAATACTAATGAAATGCATTTTGACTTATGACTTTGTTTTGGGAAGTGTTTACTGTAAATTTATAGATGGGTTGAAAAATAATTTCTTAATTAGAATAACTCGACCAAAGGATTTTGGGCATTAGTGTGAGACAAGCTGAAATGGGTAGTTGGGAGTAAACTCTTGTACGATGTTAAGGCTTAGGGAATTTTAGAGAATTGTTAGGTTATGTTAAATTTACAAGTTGTCAGGAATGTGAAGATGTCTTATGGATTATTAAATGGAACTCCTTTTTTTTTTTTTTTTTGAGATGGAGTCTCACTCTGTTATCCAGGCTGGAGTGCAGTGGCTTATGCAACCTCTGCCTCCATCACACCCAGCTAATTTTTTTATTTTTTATTTTTGTGGAGATGCGGTTTCACCATGTTGGCCAGGCTGGTCTCCAACTCCTGACCTCAAGTAATCTGCCCGCTTTGGCCACCCAAAGTGCTGAGATCACAGGCATGAACCATCGCACCTGGCCTGAATGGAACTGTTCTAAACATGAAGTTATCTCTTGTTTTGTGGCTAATACCTCTGTTGCATATGTACATTTTAACATATTCATGTAACATAAAAGGCAACTCTTACACAAGGCTGTCACTCTATTTATCTGTGTTTTAGTGGCTTTATTTAACTTTTACTCTGTCAAATTAAAATTCCTAGCACCCAAGCAAAAATTTTCATAAAGGAACCTTTTATCATCTGTTGATTATATAGAAAATGAATCATTTATTCTCATAAGCCCAGTCCTCCTGCAGTGTGGGACACTGGAAAGATATGTTGGCTGTGTGTGAAGTATTTGCCTGTATTCCTACCTGAAGCTTTGACTCCTCCTCCTCGCCCATGGTTTTCAGAGTTTCTGTGACTTTTTTCTTTTTTTCCACTGGGAGCTGCTTATTGGAGATTTCAAACAGATTTTTGGTTTTCCTTATTATAAACATTTCACTGACAAAGACACAAGGTACTGCAACTGTTTCTTTCCTAATTGCAGTTCAGACAGAATTGCAATGAATGACTTAAGTCTTGATTTTATTAAATGAGATTCATTTGGAAGGAAAGGATATTCCTTCACTTTGAATTTAAAGTGATGGGAATTGTTAGTGAGGCTTGCGCACTGAAGATACTATTTTTTATAAACCGAAGGTTCGTTGGCAACCCTCCATTGGTGCCATTCTTCTGATAGTATATGTTCATTCTGTGTGTCTCTGTTATAGTTTGGTAATTCTCACAATATTGCAGATCCTTTCGTTGTTATCTTATCTGTTATGGTGATTTGTGGTAGGTGATCTTTGATGTTATTACTCTAATTGTTTTGGGGCTCCATGAACCACACCTATATAATATGGTGAACTTAATTGATAAATGTTGCATATGTTTTGATATCTCCACCAACTGTCCATTCCACATCTCTCTTCCTCTCTCCAGGCCTCCCTATTCCCTGAGACACAACAATATTGAAATTAGGCCAGTTAATAACTCTACATTGGCCTCTAAGTGTTCAAGTGAATCAAAGGGTTGCATGTCTCTCACTTTAAATCAAAAAGCTAGAAATGAGTGAGCTTAGTGAGGAAGTCATGACAAAAGCCGAGACAGGCCAAAAGCTAGGCCTCTTGAACCAAACAACCAAGCTCTGAATGCAAAGGAAATGTTCTTGAAAGAAATTAAAAGTGCTGCTCCACTGAACACACAAACGATAAGAAAGTTTAACAGCCTTATTGCTGAAATAGAGAAAGTTTTAATGGTCTGAGTAGAAAATCAAACCAGCCACAACATTCCCTTAAGCTAGCAGAGCAAAACTGTAACTCTCTTCAATTCAACGAAGGCTGAGAGAGGTAAGGAAGCTGCAGAGGAAAAGTTGGAAGCAGCTGGGCGTGGTGGTGCATGCCTGTAATCCCAGCACTTTGGGAGGCAGAGGCTGGTGGATCAAGAGGTCAGGAGATTGAAACTATCCTGGCCAACATGGTGAAACCCCTTCTCAATTAAAATACAAAAAACTAGCCGGGCATGGTGGTGCTCACCTGTAGTCCCAGCTACTTGGGAAGCTGAGGCAGGGGAATCGCTTGAACCCAGGAGGTGGAGGTTGCAGTGAGCTGAGATCATGCTACTGCACTCCAGCCTGGTGAGAGAGTAAGACTCCATCTAAAAAAAAAAAAAAAAAGAGAGAGAGAGAGAGAGAGAAAAGAAAAGTTGGAAGCTAGAAGAGGTTGTTTCATGAGGTTTAAGGAATGAAGTCACTTCCTTAACATGAAAGTGCAAGGTGAGGCAGCGAATGCTGATATAGAAGCTATAGCAGGTTATCCAGAAGATCTAGCTAAGATCATTGCTGATGGTGGCTACACTGAACCATACTGTAGATGAAATAGCCCTCTATTGGAAAAAGATGCCTACTTGGACTTTCTTAGCTAGAAAGAAGTCAATGCCTCATCTGAAAGGCTAGGCTGACTCTTTTGTTTGGAGCTAATGCAGCTGGTGACTTCAAGTTGAGGCCAGTGCTCATTTACTATTCCAAAAATCGTTAAGCATTATGCAAAATCTATGCTGCTTGTGCTCTATAAATGGAGCAACAAAGCCTGGATGACAATACATTTGTTTACAGCATGGTTTACTGAATCTGTTAAGCTCACTGTCGAGACCCACTGCTCAGAAAAAAAGGTGTCATTGGAACAGTGCTGTTCATTGACAATGCACCTGACCACCCAAGAGCTCCGACGGAGATGTACAAGGAAAGGAAGTTAATGTTTACATGCCTGCTAGCACAACATCCACGCTGTACCCATGGATCTAGGAGTCATTGCGTCTTTTAAGACTTATTATTTAAGAAATACATCTTGTAAAGCTATAGCTGCCATAGATAGTGATTCTTCTGATGGGTCTTGGCTAAGTAAATTGAAAACCTGGGAAGGATTCACAGTTCTAGATGCCATTAAGGGTATTTGTGATTCAAGGGAGGAGGTCAAAATATTAACATTGACAGGAGTTTGGAAGAAGTTGATTCCAACCCTCATGGATGACTTTCAGGGGTTCAAGACTTCAGAGGAAGAGGTACCTGCAGATGTGGTGGAAATAGCAAGAGAACTAGAATTAGAAGTGGACCCTGAAAATGTGACTGAATTGCTGCAATCTCATTATCAAACTCGAATGGATGAAGAGTTGCTTCTTCTGGATGAGCAAATAAAGTGGATTCTTGAAAGGGAATCCATTTTTGGTGAAGATGCTGTGAGCATTGTTGAAATGACAATGGAGGATTTAGAATATTCTGTAAACTTAGTTAATTAAGCAGTGACAGGGCACGATAGGATTAACTTCAGTTGTGAATGAGGTTCTACTGTGAGTAAAATGCTACCAAAAGAGAAATCTTTTGTGAAAGGCAGAGTCAGTCAATGTGGCAAACTTCATCATTTTCTTATTTTAAGAAATTGCCACAGCCATCCCAGCTTTCAGCTATCAGCACCTTGTTCAGTCAGCAGCCATCAACACCAAGGCAAAACCCTCCACTAGGAAAAAGATTATAACTCCCCAAAGGCTCAGATGATCACTAGCATTTCTTAAAAATAATAAAGCACTTTAAAATCAAGACATATGCTATTTGCCCACATAATAGACTACAGTATACTATAAATACAACTGGTATATGCATTAAGAAAACAGAAAATTTCTGTTACTGGCCTTATTGCAATGTTAGTTTTACTAAGGTGGTCTAGAATGGAACACATAGTATCTTCAAGGTATGCCTATGATTTCAGAAATATCCTCCTATTGGACCCTCTGTGTTTCCCTGTGTTCAGAAGCCCAGACCAAAGTGTAGATTTCTTGGTCTTTATTTATGAGTAGTTGAACTTTTTTTTTTTTTAATGGGTTGTGTTTTGTTTAAATTTTATGTAAACTAGCTAGGACTTAGCTCTTTGAGCCTAGTCTTAACGCTTTGCTTTCTTAGATTACCGAGTCTTTAAAATAAGAACTACAGAGCATATGTGTGGCAAAGTTATTTGCTACCTACTATGAACAGATGCTTAAGAAAAAAAAAAATCCCCAAATAAGATGTTTTTCCAGGCATGTAAAATTTTTTCTTGAAGAGGCATTTAGTCTTTCTATGCAGGAGAACATTATCAGCTTGCTTTACTTATGAAAGAGAGGAGAGCATTCTTTTTTTCTCTGAAGATAGGAGCTATTTGTCAGGCTTGTTTATTACTGATTGGGTTGCTTGTTACTGATTGTTTGAGAAGGGAGATGAAAAAGCATAGTGGTTGCAATACCTATTTTGGGTATAGAAATGACAGTATTAGTGGAGAATAAAGACTAGCTGGTACGATAGCATTTTGCAAGATGTTTTGAAGACAACTTTGGGCTTTGAAAATGTAGGATAGGAATTGAAGTGAGAAAGTATTTCAGTAGTTGGGGTGTGTGTGTGTGTGTGTTTATTTCAGTTCTGTTGAACTGTGGGTGGGGTGGAGAGCAGTAGTAATTTGTTTCTTACTAGAACGCTGCTAGTTCTCAGGGGATTTGATGGAGATTTGGGGGAGAGAAAATGAATAGGATTCAGCCCTTCTAGGAAGGTTGTTCTTGGCAGTGCCTTCAGCCCTTAGGAGAGTGTGGGCAGTTGGTTGTAAGTAGCCAGGCAGTTTAAAAGCCTGCCCTTATCCAGGCTTCCCAGAGCTCTCTTCACCTTTGATGACCTTAATCAAGTCATTAAGCATTTTAAGATAGGTTTATAGCTCTCCTGTGGTCCACGCTTGGACTAAGTACTCCTTAATCTTCAAATTTATGTTTGAAATAAGTAGAAACCTGAACTTTATGAAATTGATGAGTGTGCAAGTGAATAGCTTCATAGAGTTATTTGGCTTATGGTAGATTTCAGATTATGGTAGGTGCTTGAATATGCTTATTTCTCATACTCTTTCTTCCATCCTTTTAAGAACAAAAAAAGGCCTTATTAGAAATAGGCAAACTTGAATACATATAGAGGTGTACTGCTCAAATTGAGGACTTGAGTTGGAGAGAAAAGACTCCTGGTCTAGGTGTAGGTTTGAAAAGAGAATGGTCAGGTAGGATGCTGTACACGGCAGGTGCGGGTAGAGACAGGGATAATGTTAACCCTTTTTGCTGTAGGGAATACTGTCAGAGGGTCTGATGTGTGATTAGACATCACTTTGCTTTACTTGTGATAAAAACACACTCCTGGATGGTTTCTCTGTATGTGTACTTAAAGCAGTTTGGATCTTGATAATCGAATATTTCTCAGGATTGTAACTTCTTTTTTGGCAACGGGAAGACTGTTGAAGTGATAATATAGAAATTTGGAGTTGAGCCTGTGATCAAAATTTGGAGTTATGGTCCAAGATCTATCAAGCTTCTACTGCTGACATTCAAAATAATTTTCTCTTCCTGTGATGGCTTCTGATTACGTCTGAAGAGTGAGTTCAGACCTCTGTGCTCTAAAGTCCATCAGAGTATCCTTTTTGTACATAGTGCAATCAGGATACAGATTAGGCATTTTGTCAAGTTTGGGAGAAGGAAGTTGAGCAGTGATGAAATAAATTAACATTATTTTGATTTCTTTATAGTCATTTTAAATAGGATACAAATTTTATATTTTAGAAATTTCAAAATGTAGTGATTTCACCTTTCATATTAAGCTTAATATGAAAAATTTCTACCACTGGTTCTCAAACGTTAGCATTCCTTGGGATCACGTGGAGGACTTGTCAAACCTTAGGTAGCTGCCTTCCAGCCCCAGAGTTTCTGATCAGTAGGTCTGGGAGGGAAGGGGGTGGGGGCGGGTCTTGGCAATTTGCATTTCTAGTAGATTCTAAGGTCTTGTGCTGCACCCACTGCAGGGGCCACTCCCTGAAAGCAACTGAATGCATTCTAGGGGGAAACGTAAATGTAGTGGTTAACACAGCGTTTGAAGTTTGAAAGATCTGGGTTTGAATCCCTATTTTGCTGCTTACTAGCTTTGATTTCAGGCAAGTTTCTAACCTCTGTTGTTCCATCTCTAAAGTGGAAATAATATAGTATTTTGCTGTTGTGAATGTAAGTGAGTTTCAGTGAATAGAAGCTCAGGGAACTGCTTTGTAGATTGCAAGCATGGAATAAATGTTTTCTTTTATCCATAGAAAACATAAGTATATAAGATAAATAGAATCCTGCATCTTATACCATTGAACCAAAGACAAAAAATTTAATACTTAACCTCATTTCCTAGCACTGTGCTGGTGAAAAAAAATATGAGTACTCAATTACTTTTTAATGAGTGAAGGAAAAGTTGTGGATCCTAGTAATTTTCCAGAAACATTTTTTTAGAGATATAGAATATTCATATTGGTGCTGCCTCCTCCCTCTTCCCTTCAGAAAGTTTGGATTTTTAGATCACGGTATATTGGACTCTCACAATAATCCTCATAGTTTACATTTTATATAACAGGCATTTTAAAAGTTGCTTCTGGGAACTGAATGACAGGAAGTACCTGAAAGTCATCTTTAGAACATACTCTCACGTGTACTATGACAACTTTGTATTTGATGACCTTGAATATGGTTCTCAGAGATCTCTTCTCTCAACTTGCTGAATGCCTGGTTTCGTTTTTTTCCACAGACCTGCAGGAGCTCACCTCTGGCTATCCTTTCATTAGTGAAACCTCTTTCCTTTACTGTCTTGTCACGATCACTGTCTTATTTCTGTTGTAGTGGTTATCACACTCCTATTATCATCTTATTTGTTTACTTCTTATTGTTTTCTTCACTAGGACATCAACCCTAAGAGGGTAAGGACTTGATCTTTGCTACTGGGTCCCTGGGTTGGGATGGAGTTCCTGGTTTATGGAGACTGAATACCTGCTGCTTCGGTGAAGGCACCTCTGATGCGGAGCTGCCCCTCTCTGCTTCCTCCTGAGCTCAGGGGCTCAGGCTGGAGTTAGCACTCACTTCATGGCACATCGTCATGATTGGCCAATGTAGAGTCTCCTACCTTATTTTATTTGTATCTTTCCCCTTCATCACCTGTCCCCATTCATGTTCTACCTTGGCCCCATGAGACCCTCTCTCTCTCGTGTGTGCATAATTCCCTTAAGGACGGCCAGATTGTTATCTCGTTGACACTCTCACTAGCTGCTGCTTCCTGCATTCTTGCTGGCATGTGGCGTTTTCTGACCTTATAATTTTTTTCCGATCTGATGCGACAGATGGAGCAATCCAGCACAAAGTGATATGTTACTGTTCTTATTGCAAGCATCTGATTACTAATGCAGTGCGGTATCTATTGTATACTGTGTGGGTTTTTCCTTGGGTGAGCTGAGCATTTATATGTCCTTTGCCTCTTTTACTATTAGCTTTTCGTATCTCTTTCCCATTTATCTGCCCTAATTTTCAGCAGTTTTCTTTTTCCAAGAAAAATTTTAGCAGTTTTCTTCTTTTTCTCGTTAGATTTTAAATGGTATATACATCTTAGTTTTTTACCTGTCAGATTTTTTTCTTTGAAATATTTTTTTAGATAGAATCTTTAATTTTGTTATGATCCATCCATTTTTTTTTTACCTTCAGAATCTTGTATAGGAAATATCTATCCATTCATATTTACCAAAGTTATGTTTCTACATTTTCTTCTATGACAAGCCAATTTTCCCATATCTCATTTGTTAAATAACTTAGTGGTTTGTGATACTACCTGTATCATATGCTACCTGTATCATATATATATATATATATATATATATATTTTTTTTTTTTTTTTTTTTTTTTTTTTTTTTTTGAGATGGAGTTTCGCTCTTGTTACCCAGGCTGGAGTACAATGGTGTGATCTTGGCTCACTGCAACCTCTGCCTTCTGGGTTCAGGCAATTCTCCTGCCTCAGCCTCCTGAGTAGCTAGGATTACAGGCACACACCGCCATGCCCAGATAATTTTTTCAATTTTTAGTAGAGATGGGGTTTCACCATGTTGACCAGGATGGTTTCGATCTCTTGACCTCGTGATCTACCTGCCTTGGCCTCCCAAAGTGCTGGGATTACAGGCTTGAGCCACCGTGCCCGGCCCCATATGTTAAGATCCACATACTTGTATACACACACACTCAGACACATACACATATTGTCTGTCTCACCTTTTTAGGCTCCCTGCTCTGTTCTGATCAATTTGTCTGTTTCTGTTCTAATTTTACAGTAGTTTTTGCTTTTATTTTTATTGCTACAACTTGTTTATGTATCTTTTTTTTTTTTTTTTTTTTTTTTGAGATGGAGTCTTGCTCTGTTGCCAGGCTGGAGTGCAGTGGTATGATCTCTGCCCACTGCAAACTCCACCTTGCAGATTCAAGTAATTCTCCTGCCTCAGCCTTCTGATTAGCTGGGACTACAGGTGCACACCACCACATCCAGCTAATTTTTGTATTTTTAGTAGAGACAGGGTTTCACGATGTTGGCCAGGATGGTCTCGATCTCTTGACCTCGCCATCTGCCTGCCCTGGCCTCCCAAAGTGTTTGGATTACAGGCATGAGCCACTGCACCCAGCCTGTCTATCTTGATATCTAGAAGAATGAGTCCCTCCTGTGTTCTTTTAAAAATATATTTAACCTGGTAGTTTTCAACCATGGTTTTATATTAGAATTTACTAGGTAGCTTTTAAAAACCATATATCCCATTGACCACAGAGGAACTGAATTGTAATCTCTAGGCAGTGGAGTCCAGCAGTTGTATTTCTTAAAGCCTCCTCCAGAGATACTGATCTATGATCCGAGTGGAACTCACTCATCAGTAGTATTTATGTTTTATTCAATGGAGGTCAAATTTCTTTTTCTGTAATGATCTCATCTTCTTTGTTACAGTAATTCCTAGTTATTTCAGTTTTTGTTTCTATTGTGAATGCCATTTTTTCCCTGTTTTATTCTCTATTGTTTATTTCCCCTGGTGTAGGGGAATCTTACATATATACACATATGCTACGCATTACTTAACAGGGATATGTTCTGATGAATGTGTCATTAGGTGATTTCGTCCTTGTGTGAACATCGCAGACAGCACTTACACAAATGTAGATAACATACCCGACTACACACCTAGGTATATGGGATAGCCTATTGCTCCTATGCTACAAACCTGTGCAGTAGGTTACTGTCCTGAATACTGTAGGTAACTGGAGCATGATGGTATTTGTATATCTAAATGTCTGTAGACATAGAAAAGGTACAGTAAAAATATGGTAGAAAAGATTAAACATGGTCCACCTGCATAGGACACTTTGCATGTGTCTGGACTGGAAGTTGCTCTGGGTGAGTCAGTGAGTGGGTGGTGAGTGAATGTGAAGGCCTAAGGCGTGGCTGTACTCTAACTACTATAGACTTTATAAACATTATGTCTAGGTGACACTACATTCATCTAAAAAGTATTTTTTCCTTTAACAATAAACTAAGCTTAGTTTACCTTTTTTGCTTTATAAACTTTTCAGTGATTTTTAACTCTTTTTTTTCCTTTTCCGAGACAGAGTCTTACTCTGTTGCCAGGCTGGAGTGCAGTGGCATGATCTCGGCTCACTGCAGTGTCTGCCTTCTGGGTTCAAGCAATCCTCTTGCCTCAGCCTCCCGAGTAGCTGGGGCTACAGGCGTGCTCCACCTCACCCAGCTAATTTTGGTCTTTTTAGTACAGCCATGATGTTGGTCAGGATGGTCTCGATCTCTTGACCTTGTGATTAGCCTGCCTCAGCCTCCCAAAGTGCTGGGATTACAGGTGTGAACCACTGTGCCTGGCTGGTTTTTAACACAAGCATATTGTATAGATGTACACAAATATTTTCTTTAAAATTTTTTATAATCAACGTATAGAATTTGGTGAGTTTGGACAAAAGTATACACTCCTATATTTGGTATTATAAAATATGCTAACATTTAAGTCCATAAGCCAATATTTTCCAAATTATGCATGAGTAAGAAAGATCCAAAATGAAAGATAGACCAATGGATTTAAATACAACAAAGTGAGAAAAGTTTACTGATATGGTTTCAGATTCCACACTGCAAATAAACTTTAATGTATATTACATTTTCCATCACCACAATCCAGGTGATAAACATGTCTATCACCTCCAAAGTTTTCTTGTGTCCTTGTGTTTTATTTTTATTTTGTGTGTGTTAAAAACACTTAACACAAGATCTACCCTTCACAAATTTTAAAGTACATGATGTCATCTTATTAACTGTCTGCATATTGGGAAAGCTGTCACACTCTTGGTAACAGATACAATTTTTCTAAGTGTCTAATTTTTGTTTGAAGGCTTGACTTTTATCATTGGCAACAAATATGTTAGTGATTTTTTTTTTTTTGAAGCAACAGGCTCATTTTGCTTTTGAGAAACTGCCAAATACGTAACTTTCAATAATAATACTTTCAGTGTTTATTTCATGTAAAAATCGTATTCTGTAAACAAAAAAAGCTGCTAGTTCAGCTTGCTGATCAGTTGGCATAAATTCTTTTCCTTGAGACAACCTCCATACTTCAGTATGCCACACAACTCCTTCCTGTAAACTTTCTATTTCAGCACAAAGAGTATTTTTAAAAGGCACATACTCAGGGGTTGAGATTTCACGCAATTGCTAATGTTCACTGTTTCATCAAGGATATTTTTATACCTTCGTTTTTTTTTTCCACTGTGAGCTCACAGTGGTCGTGATGACCTATACTGGTGGTGCCACTGCCTTGGTTCATGCTAAGGGACCAGCAATTTTACACACCCTCGCTTTGATCATCATCAGTGCTTCATGTCGATCTGTGAAAGTTGTGAATGACCATTATAATGATAGTTTTCATGTCATGGACATCCCAAAAGGTGCCTGAGGACCCCCAAGGTGTCTTGAAGCACTTTGAGAGCAGCTGGCTTGCCAGTTCAGTTGAAGGTGGGCTCCTCACAGTGATCTGTCTCTTGCTCAGCTGCATCCAGCTTCTCCTTTGCTTATCACTCCAAAAGTTGTCCTTTTAGAAGCCGGGACCAGCTACTTCTTGGCTCAGCTGTGCTGTAGTTTTCCAAGTGAAAGGAAGTTTAGTAACACTAGAAAAGAAAATGTTTTTGACATAGGCAACTCCTGACATGTACAAAGTTGTACATTTTGTCTTATCACAATAAATAAATACATCCATAAACATACTTACACTTGATAGACTTTCCTCATCTTTTAAGATGAAGATAATCACAAAGAGAACATGAAGAAATGTTCTGTTTATTTATCAAGAAGTATTTGTTTGGTCATCATAATTAAATTAAAAAAAAAACAAAAAACAAAACCAGGCTACCACCAGTTGTAATGCTTTTTATTTAATGAAGGGTTTAACATGTTCTTATGTTCTTTTATTTCCTGTAAATAGTAATCAGATCTTGATTTGATTCAATTTCTCTTTTTCAGCAAAACTGCTTTGTAGCTAGTGGCCTGTACTTCTCACCACTGTCAGGTGATGTTGATTGTCTTGATTTTTGTAGTGTTCATGACCATTGATAACCATTGCCTAGATCCATTATTTTATCAAGGGTTTGCAAGATGATGATATTTTTATTGTTTTTTTTTAGTTATTAGAATATTTTTATAAAGAGAAACTTTCCCTCATAAACTCTTTGATATCTAGTTAGTACAGAAAAGGTAGGTTCGATGCCTGATTCTTTCTGTTTGTTTTTAAAATCAGTTTTCAATATTACGAATTGGTTCCTTAGATTATAGAACAGGACTGTTCAGGATGTGTGAATTAAACTGGTTTCTACATCATTTTTCTTGGAAACATCAAGCTAAATTGCACTGGTTTTTAGAAGCAAATCTAAAGGAAACTATGAATAGAAAAGTCCTTTTGTTATATTCTGAAAGTAGCTTAATTCACTTGAAATAAAAAAATAATGGCAGAAACATCTCAGAGCTGTTAAATTGAAATTTTAAACAATTAAAACATTTGACTGGTCACAGTGGCTCAGTACTTTGGGAGGCCGAGGTGGGTGAATCATGAGGTCAGGAGATCGAGATCATCTTGACCAACATAGTGAAACCTCGTCTCTACTAAAATACAAAAAATTAGCTGGGCGTGGTGGCTCATGCCTGTAGTCCCACCGGCCTATAGTCCCATGCTACTTGGGAGCCTGAGGCAGGGGAATGGCTTGAACCCAGGAGTTGGAGGTTGTAATGAGCCAAGATTGCATCATTGCACTCCGGCCTGGCGACAGAGCGAGACTCCGTCTCAAAAAAACAAAAATCAAAAAACAAATACAATTTAAAACACTTGTTCTTGTTTTTAGAATGAGGTATTCATTGCATGTAATTATCCTTTTATGTATCTTATATTGTATTTTGAGAGCTGATTAAAAAATGTATAAAGCATCTGTGCCTTCAAGCTTCTTGTAGTACAATAGAGTAGGTAAAAAGTTGACCTCTGTCCTTATCACACAGATTTGTTACAATCATTCCATGGGTGGAATGACAAACAAAAGTTCTATTTACTCCAATGTTCCCCCCTCTTTAAAATTCATAGTTTTGAGAAATGGCTGATAAAAAATCAGGTAAAGTTTCCTTTAGAAAAAAGGGAAGCAATCAGTGAAACCTATTATGTAGAAGGCAGTCAGATGGGACTGAAGACGTCCTATTGGAATTAGGGTGAGAGGAATGGAAGGGAAGGCAACTTTCTTCAGCCTTCAGCTTCAGGCTTTTCACTGGCTTCTTCCTGTTAATGCCGCCTGTAGCTTGAAACAGGTCCTCCTGCTTCAGGCCAGACCTGTTTTTAAGCTGCTCCTCCCTCCTTGAATTCCTTCTCATAATTTGAGTGATTGCTGAATACACAAGACTTGGTGCCTAGACAAGAAAAGATTATTTAAGTGTCTGTGTATATTTGTGTACTTCTCCTGGGAACCGGTTAGCAGCTGTCCTTGATCAGCAGGGATTGTGGTGACACTGGCTTTTCCTGTGTGCTTCCTCTCATGTGCATTTCAGAGCAGTATCTTCAGTAAAGTACTTTATTTAATCATTGGTGACTGTACCGACTATGAATCTCACTACCGAGATCTGTTCAGTTGTTTTCAGTTCAGTGTCTTTCACTTAATAAATGATAACTAAAGTGATTTTGACTTGGCTTCTGTTATTCCTGGGTGCTTCTAATTTCCATTTGGGTCTGGAACTGGGTATTTAAATTTACTCTTATTTTTGCATATGGTGCTAAAAGTACCCTTTGGGACAGGCTATGAATGATATGGCAAGGCTGCTTATCAAAATAGACATTTTCCTGTCTAATAACAGTTTTGGAATGAATGAAAGCTTTGGGGCCCGGGTGTGGTGGCTCATGTCTGTAATCCCAGCACTTTCGGAGGTTGAGGTGGGTGAATCACTTGAGGTCAGGAGTTCCAGACCAGCCTGGCCAATATGGTAAAACCTTGTCTCTACTAAAAATACAGAAATTAGCCAGGTGTGGTAGTGGGCACCTGTAATCCCAGCTACTTGGGAGGCTGAGGCAGGAGAATTGTTTGAACCTGGGATGCAGAGGCTGCAGTGAACTGAGATTGCACCACCACACTCTAGCCTGGACAGCAGAGTGAGACTCCGTCTCAAAGTAAAATAAAGCACTGGCCATTGGAATGCTTTAATAGATTGGTACAAGCTTGGTGTTTACAGAGAAGAGCTGTCATTTCTTGGTTCTTTACTCTATGCCAGGTACTGTGCTATGCAAACCCTCACTAGATGTCCTTTGAGTATTGCCATTATCATTTACAAATAGAAAAGCAGAGTCAGGGAGAAGTTAGGTGATTTCCCTTTGGGGTCATATAACTAGGAACTGGTAGAGCCAGGATTCAAACCCAGGTTACCCATTCTTCTGTACATCAGAGACCAATGCATGAGAACTGTGGGATTTGAATTCATATTGGAAGTTTCCTCTCCTTTATGCATCTTTAATCTTTCTTTGGCTCCTTCACATAATTTGGATAAGCATAAGTCCCACCTATTTTGACAAGTGCCTTAAGTTATTCTACCAACATGTACCTCTTCCCAGGAGAAGGTTGGGACACATTGAAAAGTAGCCTGATGCAGGCACGAAATTGTCATGAAATTGTATGTTTCATGTAAAAGATTAAAAGTCACTTTCCGCTGTGTGCAATTGACACACCAGAAAGAGGTAACTTTTTTTAATGCCTACCCCTATCCACACACTACCTCAGGTTGAGACACAGGCTATAGGACTTTCCAGTCATGATCATATATGGAATTTAGTTAATTCACTGAATTGTGTAGTGGGGTCAGGTTGAGAGGAGATCACTGACAGAACAGGCAGGCAATAGTGAGGAACTGAACTAAGGAGTAAGGGGTAGTAGGGCAGAGATAGATTTAACACAGATCTGAACAGTGTAAGGGAGAAGATTTGATGACTGGTGATGGAGAACTTAGTTCCTCCATTTCTGGTTTCTTCTTGGTTTCTGCCACTGATTTTCTTTATGTTACTGTCCCTTAATTGTGGGAGTGACTTTAGCCCTTGATCCAGTTACTCACCCCCACATTCCCAATTGTGTGTTTACTCATTGTCTTGGTTTCAGTTATCATTTCTGAGTGGCTTCTAAACTGTCTGTGGCTTTAATGAGCTCCAGTTCAGTGAATCCACCTGAGTCCTAATTTGCTGTAGCAGATTTGCATTGCTCAGTAGTTATATCCTGGATACGTGAATATCTCAGAGTGAGTACATTTGATTTTAACTGCTCTTCCTCCAAAGCCAGCTATAAGCATTTTTAAGTGGTACGCAGATTGATAGGAAGAGAACATTCCCACATCCGCTGTCGATGAGGCTCAAGTTCCTATTTAATTAGCCAAGGGTCCTGAACAACCCTGGAATAGGGCAGCCACATTCGCTAGAGAAGAGACAATATACTGAGGTGTACCTTTCTCTGGCCCCTTGGTGCCCAGTAAGGCACACAACTGCCTGTGATAATGTCGCAGATTACATCACAGTGCCAATGGAACCAACAGGAACCATCTGTGCACTTCCTTTTACGGGGATGTTCATGAACAGCAGGTTCTCCTAGGCTTTGAACGAAATTTAGCTTCTTCAAGACCAAAAACTCTTTTGTGAAGAGATAGAAGGGTTGGGTGTTCTTAGCAATGACTCTGCTTGTAGCCTTCCAGTGTCCTGGGAGGTCAGTTTCCACAGCTCTCTTCTTTGCTTAATTGGTATACATTGCCCTGGGCATGCAACTGAAAACCTTATGGCCATATGGTTAAGAATGTAGACTGTAAAGCTAAACACGTTGGCTTCCAAATTCCAGCCCTGCTTATTGCTGGTCTAATGAATTTAGACAAGTTATTTATTCTCTCCAAGCCTCCATTTTTTAATCTGAAACAGACTAATTAGAGTACCTGCCACAAAAGTTGGTAGTGAGAATTAAAGCCACATTTGGTATGTGCCAGGTACTGCACTAAATACACATAAGAACTATTTAATGTAGTGCCTGGCACATACCAAAGGTCAGTAAATTGGAGTTGCTATTCATTATTAATTAACAGTACTGTTGGTTAAATACCTGAGAAAAGCTGGTTTTTTTTTTTTTTTTTTTTTTTTTCCATCTCTGCTATCTGGTCAGTAACCTGATATTGTCATCTCTTCCTACTCATAATGTCTCATGTTGTCATTCTTCTACTGAGTTACTGCTGCTACCTTCTTTGAGGAGATATTTATTACCTCTTCGTTGTGTGTGTTGGTATAGAAGTCATCTTTGTTTTTAGAAATGACCATTGGGTCAGGTGCAGTGTTTCATGCCTATAATCCCAGCGCTTTAGGAGGCCAACGTGTGTGTATCACTCGAGGTCAGGAGTTTGAGACCATCCTGGCCAATGTGGCAAAACCCCATCTCTGCTAAAAATAACAAAGATTAGCCAGATGTGGTAGCATGCACCTGTAATCCCAGCTACTTGGGAGGCTGAGGGAGGAGAATTGCTTGAACCTGGAAGGTGGAGGTTGTGGTGAATCAAGAGTGTGCCACTGCATTCCAGCCCAGGTGACAGAGTGAGACCCTGTCTCAAAAAAAAAAAAAAAAAATTGATTCTTTGGATGTACTACACTGAATCTAAATTACGCAGTTTGCCTTTCTAAGCCTATCATATTGAGGCCTCTATATGATATTTTCCATTACTCTTATTTTTCTTTTACATACCCGCCACTCTAGTCAGACACAGGAATGTGTTCAAGGCATGCATTTTCTTTCTCTTTTTGTCTAAATTGGCACCCTGTATTGTTTTGCCAGGCACATGCCCACTTGTTTCTCGTGGCACAGTTTGACCCCGTATGTGGAGGTCGCCTGTGACCTTTGTCTGGTCTGTGCTTTCCCAGGGTCTGAGATGATCGGGGTCTTGGCTGTTGCATCTTCTCTAGGCCATGCCCTAGCCTGCCTTTAGGAGTCCTTGATTCTGGGAAACTTTATTACTCTGTTGCTGTTATTAATCTGGAGTCAAGAGTACTAGAAACCACACCAACTTTTTTTTAATGCCTAAACCCTGTTGAAAGGAATTCTGTTCCTGAAGTTTGGACTGCGTATGACATCACTATACTGTCAGCCCCCTGTGTGTGTGGGTTCTGCATCTGAATTCAACCAATGGCAAATCAAAAATATGAAAAAAATGAATGGCCATTTCTGTACTGAACATGTCCAGACTTTTTTTCTTGTCATAATCCCCTGAACAGTATAACAGCTATTTGCATAGCATTTGCATTGCATTAGGTATTCTAAGTAATCTAGATATGATTTAAAGTGTACAGGAGGATATGCACAGGTTATTTGCAAACACTGGGTTATTTTATGTCAGGGATTTGAGCATCAGCAGATTTCGGTATCAGGGGAAGTCCTAGAACTAATCTCCCACATATACAGAGGAATGACTATATAATTTCGTTACATCGTGTTGTTCCTAAAACAAATATAGAACGGGTACACAGTATGCTTCCTTTATTTTTTGTCCTCTTAAGTGTAGCAGTCTTGGCAGTTGCTGCACTTAATCTCTGGTAAGAAGAAGTGCAGTCACACATGAATGAGCATGCATTCCTCCTTGTTCTTTGTAAGGTCCCATTGTCCTGGTTTACCAGGGGTGGCTTGGGCATGTTAGCGAGACACAGACCTTCCTAAGTGGTTGCCCTGTTCAAATAGCCTCGTCTCACACCTCATTCTTACTGTGGCTCATGATGGTCATAATAATTCTAAGGAATCCCTTAGCCACAGTTTAGACTTGATTTTTCTTGGGTTTATTGGTGGGAACATTTTAAGACTAAGAAATTAAGTGAAAGAAAAATTAATAGACATGTCTTTGTGGGCAGGGATTTTTGTCCTTAAACTTACATCCCTGATGCCTGTACAGAAAAAAGTGATATTGTGAGAACTTTTCTTTTTCTTTCTTTTTTCTTTTCTTTTTTTTTTTTTGAGACAGAGTCTTGCTCTGTTACTAAAGCTGAAGTGCAGTGGCACGATCTCAGCTCTCTGCAACCTCTGTCTCTCAGGTTCAAGCGATTCTACTGCCTCAGCCTGCTGAGTAGCTGGGACTACAGGTGCCCCCCCCCACATACCCAGCTAATTTTTATATTTTTAGTAGACATGAGGTTTTGCCATGTTGGCCAGGCTGGTCTCAAACTCTTGACCTCAGGTGATCCACCTGCCTCGGCCTCCCAAAGCGCTGGGATTATAGATGGGAGCCACTGTGTCCGGCGGAGTGCTTAAAGAACTTGCTGTGCATTTCTGTAGTGAGCCAATGACAAACCCAAAGGACTAATCAGAGATTCACCTCTTAGAAGCGAAAAGATCCACTAACCTGCAGAATGTCTCTATCGGTGACTTGAGGAAGGACTTGGAAAGGGAATGATTAGGGGTAGGAGGGAAGACATTGGATTTATTTGGGAGAACTTTTAGCAGCTTCCTCTTTCGCGAATCTTCCTCTTAGTGAGATACTGAGGCTTAGTGCCCTTGCCTAGCTGCTGCCACTGGAAAACTTGCCCGTAGTTAAGCCCCACCCTGTAGATTCACTCCGGGAGATCAAACCAGCATTTAGATCTGCTAATTATGCCATTTCTATTTCAAGAAATAGACGTCGAGTCCAAAATAGAAATTGGCTGCTTGCTTCGCCCTGTTCACCCTGGAGTTATTCAGGCAGAATATGTCAGATATGTTTCATGTGATATTTTCATTAGACGAGAGATATGGATCCTTTTCTTTCCTTCTTTTTTAAATTTGGGTAACATTTCAGAAATAATAAATGGCAAAGCGAATACAATGAACAACCTATGACTTTTACCTCCAATTAACAGACGCTAACATTTTGGTGTTTTTTTTTTTTTCAGATTTTAAAAATATGGAATAAGTGAAATGTTACAAATAATGTTTGAAATATACTTTGTTCCCCTTTCCAGTTCTCTTCCCTTCTCTTCTTAGAAGCATTGTTAATATGAATTTGTATATATCCTTTTATCTTTTTCTAAATTTACTTTTGCTATATATGAATATTTCCTTATATTAAGGGTCTGTACAGTGTTATATGTTCATTAAAATAAATGATACACTATGTTTCATTCTATTACTTGCTCTTAAAATTTTATCTATTTTGATAATATCTAGCCATGATGATACAGAAACCAGATGACATTTTAGTTTTTTTGTGGTGTTTGCAGGTACCCTCTTTAAGTACCTGGTTGCTCATGTAAATCCATCAGTACCCCTAACGTTTCCTAAAAATCTTTATTTCTATGTCTTAAATTGATTAGAAATTTAAAAATGGATACCCCCAGTAAGTTGAAAGCCTGATGTTTGGCAGAAACTTCCATATGCATTTTAGCAGGCTGTCTTAATATTTTGTGTTCCAAAAAGATACTGCAAAGATAATGCAGTGGGTGTGGAATCGTTTGCAAAGGACTTGAGTAGGAGGCAGGGAGTTTTTGACTTGTACTAACATACATAGAAGTGCTGTTGCTAGGGCCACTTTGGGAACTTGTTATTGTGTGGGAAAGTGTTATGCTATTAAAAGTTTTATTTTTCTTTTTTTGGTAACAGTGTTACTTTTCTATATTAAAACAATATTCTCTTTGGTTTAAGAAATATGCATGGATATAAAATTGATATTTATAATATTAGTCTGGCTCTGTTCTTCTTTTTCTTCTTCTTTTTTCTTTGAGACAGAGTCTCACTCTTTTGTCTAAGATGGAGTACAGTGGTGCATTCTTGGCTCACTGCAACCTCCGCCTCCTTGGTTCAAGCAATTCTCCTGCCTCAGCCTCCTGAGTAGCTGGGACTACAGGCACGTGCCACCATACCTGCCTAATTTTTGTATTTTTTAGTAGAGATGGGGTTTCACCACGTTGACCAGGCTGGTCTTGAACTTCCGATCTCATGATCCACCTGCTTTGGTCTCCTAAACTGCTGTGATTATAGGCGTGACCAGCCTGGCCCTATTCTTCTAGCCAAGCTTTGGTTTCATTGCCTGGTAGTCTGTTGGACGTTTTTATGTGGATAGCTCTTCATCTCACTTAAAAGATCAAAAATGGAAAAATAGGTCCACTTTTTCATGGACTCCTTTTCTGTTTAGGGTACCATTATTCTTTTCATATCTAAGATTCAGAACTGTGGACTTACCTTTGAATCCCAACACCTCTTTAATTTCTCACTTTCGGACCTGCTTTTTTTCCTTTAACATTCTCTTGCACACTAATCTCTTGTATTCTAATCTCATCACTATCATTCTAGTCTAATTATGCTCACTTCTGACCTAGATTACTACAGCTGCTGATTTGCCGAGTATCTATGCAGCCTTCAGTTTACCCTGTACCCTGTTATTAGGTTTTAAAGCGTTCCTTGCATAACATCATTTTTACAGAGGACTTCCTCGTGGACTTGTAAAGGCTCTGAAGTTCCTATATTCAAACCGTAGTTCTACCAATTGTATGACCTTAAATATGTTGTAAATCAAGCCTAGACAACCTGTGGCCATGGACCGAATACAGCTCAGGATGGCTTTGAATGCGACCCAACACAAATTCCTAAATTTTCTTAAAACATTATGAGATTGTTTTTGTGATTCTTTTTTTTCAGCTCATCAGCTGTCATCAGTGTTAGTGGTTTCTGTGTGGCTCAAGATAATTCTGCCAGTGTGGCCCAGGAAGCAAAAAGATTGGACTTAGTTCCCTCATGAGTAAAATAAGACACTAGTAATAGTATTTAGATGATAGGGTTGTAGTAGGCTTCCTTCCCTCTCCTCCCCCCTCTCCTCCCCCCTTCCCCCTGCCCCTTCCCCCTCTCCCTCTTCGTTTCCTTTCTCTCTCTCTCTTTCTCTTTCTCTCTCTCTCTACAGGGTTGTAGTTACCAGTCTGCCTGCCTTTCTTTCTTTTCTTTCCTTTCTTTTCTTCTCCTTCCTTCCTCCCTCCCTTCCTCTTTCCTTCTTTCTGACAGGATCTTGCTGTGTCTCCTAGGTAGAAGTGCAGTGACATTGCTTACTGCAGTCTTGACCTCCCAGACTCAAGCTATCCTCAGCTTTCCAAATAGCGGGGAGCACAGATGGGTGTCACCACACTAGGCTAATTAAAAAAAAAAATCGTAGAGACAGCATCTCACTATGTTGTCCACGCTGGTCTCACACTCCTGGACTCAAGTGATCTTCCTGCTTTGGCATCCCCAAGAGCTGGGATTATAGGCAAGAGCCACCACACCTGGCCTGTAGTAGGTTTTAATTCATACAATATGTGTCAAGTCCTGTAGCTGGCACAGTCAAAGATAAGGCGATTATTCCTTATCCTATCAAGTCTTAATCCCATCACCCAGATCCCATTTTTCTCCCTAGGTGCTGCTCTAAAATAGTCAGCTTTAAACTTTTCAAAACATAAACCAGTTCTGTGATCAGATCAGTGGCTTTGTCCTTTGATTCCTTTCCCCTCATATCAAACCTATGTGAACATGACTGAAAACAAGCAAACATGCCCATGTGTGGATGCCTCCGTAGTTTTTCATCTGTAGTGTCTTCTGTTTTGCTTACATTCTACTCATCCTTTAGTGATCCAACTCACAGACTTACAGTGATATAGTATTCTGTTTATGTAATGTCATCTTGTATCTAACTCACAGACTCTTACAGTGATATAGCATTCTGTTTATCTTTATGTAATGTTATCTTGTTTGTTTGCTACCTTGTATCTCATCTCAGCTGTAAGTCCCATCTGGACTGGGCTATTTTAGATTGCTTTGGTAGCCTAACGAGTGCTAAATATTTATTAATGTCTTCATAACATCTTGCTACTTGGTAATGTTTATGCTTGTTGTAAAAAGCATGTAACAAGGCCAGGCGAGGTGGTTCACGCCTATAATCCCAGCACTTTGGGAGGCCAAGGTGGGTGGATCACTTGAGGTCAGGAATTTGAGACCAGGCTGGCCAACACGGTGAAGCCCTGTCTTTACTAAAAATACAAAAATTAGCTAGGCGTAGTGGTGTACACCTGTAATCCCAGTTACTCAGGAGACTGAGGCAGGAGAATCCCTTGAGGCCAGGAGGTGGAGGTTGCAGTGAACGGAAATTGCACCATTGCACTCCAGCCTGGGTAATAGAGACTCCATCTCAATATATATATATAAGGAAGGTGGCAGGACATGGTCATTGATTGGATATAAGAGGTAAAGGAGAGTTAGGACTCAACAGCATGCCTAAGATTTCTGCCTTGGGCATCTAGGTGGACGGTCATGCTCTTCAGGGAGAAGAAGGTATGTTGGCAGAGGGGTAGGGCTTGGGGAGGTAGTGGAAAGACATGCTCATTTTCAAACATGTTGTGCTTGAGATGCCTACACATTAAGTGAAGGTAATATTTGGTTATATGGTGGATCTGGCGTAGGGACAGAACTGGAGATGTCAGCTTGGAGGTGATAATTGCAGCCAAATGTCTTGTTCTTCAGTGGGAACATTTTCACGTTCAACAATGCCTTTTACTAAATTTGGATTATGAACATTTTAAGCTGATTTCATCCAGATGTATTGAATTCTGATTACAGAATTTAAAGGTACTGTGTTAGGCTCTGGGCAGTTACAAAGATGAATACTGTCTGGTTTCCATCTTGAGACCTTCGAATCTAAGGATAAAATTGAACTAAAGTGTATTAAATATGGCTAGAAAGTCACATAATCAGAGTTGCTTATTTGTGCTGATTATTTGTGATATAGAATTTGATGGTATAAACAAAAAAACCAGGAAGGGATGGTGATGAAGATAGTTTATTTTCAGAGGTGTTTAGGTTTTTTTAACCTTTTCTGTAGCAGGCAGTAGAGAGAAAGCCATCCAGGCAGCCTCCTATGTGGTCCAGGATTTGAGCTGTGTTATACTTTAGTCTGGTAGTATAGGGACTGTGTAAACACTGGGTGGATGGATATGATTACCCTATAAATCTGTTTCATTTGTTCTGTTGGTTCTGGGAGCCAAAGAATCTTCTAATTTATGAGAGGGCTATCAGAAAATTAGTACATTTTACGAAACCATGTTATTTATTTTGTTTCTGTGGTGTTTTAATGTTGTATGAAATTATTGTGGTTGTTGAAGAATGTGGGGCAGAGTTTAAGAAGCCTTGGTGACTACAAATGTAGTACTTAAAAAAATTTTATTTTACACAGATGGGGTTTCATGATGGTCTCGAACTCCTGGACTCAAGCCATCTGCCCGCTTTGGCCTCCCAAAGTACTGGGATTATAGGCACGAGCCACTGTGCACAGCCTTTTTTGTTTGTTTCATTTAGAGATGGAATCTATGTTACCTAGGCTGGACTAGAACTCCTGGGCTCAGGCGATACTTTGACCTCAGCGTCCTGAGTAGCTGGGACTACAGGTGTGCACCAACATGCTCAGCTTATAGTATTTTCTGATCCACATTCTGAGATATATGCATCTTTGATTATTTGTACAGGGACAGGAATAAAAACCTGGGAGGTCTGGTGGATGCAGAACTTGACATTGTTACTGCAAAGAATAACTGCGTTCTGCAAAGAAGAGGAACTTCTTTCATTGCGTTTGCATTTGATGGTAGCTCTTTTGATGGCGATTTGCCTGAAAGTAGCAGAAGCCTTAAATTCCTTGCTTTTATAGTCTCTGAACGTTTCTCTTGAGCACGAAGGTAGGTGTGGATGAGTGAGCTGGAATGTAAGAGTGGGTAGAATGTTCTCAGTTCATTGAGGTTACTCCTCTGTAGGAGAGGCTGTGCTGAGCAATAGCTTATGTCTGTCTTCAGTTATCTTGTAACGGCACCAACAAAGACGTCATCTAAGAAATCTTGACAAAATACATTGATATGAATGCCTTTAATCTTTTTTGGGTCGTGTTCTTTTTCTAGACAGAATTCTTTTGTAGTTGTACCATAAGACATGGGAAAAACTTCCTGGTTAATTTAGGGCACGTTGACTTGCAGTCTCTTTTTGGTGATTCCAGATTGGTTTTGAACTGTTAATATCAGCTAATATTGTTTATGATTTAATATAACATTTTGGGGCCAGGTGTGGTGGCCCACACCTGGAATCCCAGCACTTTGGGAGGCTGAGGTGGGTGGATCACTTGAGGTCAGAAGTTTGAGACCAGCCTGGCCAACACAGTTAAACCCCGACTCTACTAAAAATAAAAAAAATTAGCTGAGTGTGGTGATGCGTGCCTGTAATCCCAGCTGCTGGGGAGGCTGAGGCAAGAGAATTGCTTGAACCTGGGAGGTGGAGGTTATGATGAGCCAAGATTGTGCCACTGCACTCCAGCCTGATGGCAGAGTGAGACTCCATCTGAAAAAAACCCATAAAACCAAAAACCAAAAACAAACCATTTTGGGTTGTTCTATTTGGGCTATAATAAAATCATTATTCTTCATAGACAGTAGTAACAAGTGAGTAAGACTTAATAGGTAAGTGTATTAAATTCAAAAAATGACTTGACTCCAACATCCCCAGGCTTCAGTATCCACAGATACTTTCCCTTTCCCATTCTCTTTCTTTATTTTAAAAGTGAGAGTTTGTATACATGTTTTTAAAAGTAGGAGTAAGAGTACGTATAAAATTAGGATCCAAGCAAATCTTTATGAAAACTCAGTTAATGAAAAGGTGAAATCTAGTTGACTGAGTCATTAATTATATCTGTTGATTATCATTAGCAATTGCTACTGGAATGAAATTATCTTCTAGAAGACATTGCTAGCCTTTAAACGAAAAGCCCCAATGAAAAGCACTTCTTTTCATTGTTTGGGGTTCTAGCAATACCTTAATTACCTCATTTATTATTTTATATACTTATGTCTATATATATGCACATGCAGTATATGTACAGATATAAATAAAACTATTAAAAATAAAATGCATGCCAAAAAGTGCACATTTAGGTGTAGAGCCTGATGAATTTTCACAAATTGGACACATCTGTGTAAATAGCACATTTTAGTGTACATATTACAAATAATTTTCTCTGATTTTATGTAACAGGAAGAAACATTGCTGTAAAGTCATGAATGTAGAAGTGCATTTTAGTTTGGCTGAAGTGAAGATATACGAGTATTCTTACCTCAGGTATTTTTCAGGTTTAGATGCTCATGGTCAAATTACGTGGAATAGCACATTGGGTCTTGATCATTCATTAGTCTGCCTCATTTTCAGAGGAGAATATCGACCTTGTCTCCTTCAGCTTCTCAGAAGCTGCAGCGAGCTGGCTTTTTATTCAAATCTGCATCCTTGTAAGTACCCCAGCTTTCACAGAAGAATCTTAACTGCCCTTAGAACTGCATGTTAAGGCAGCTGGATCTGTCTGTGTATCTGTGAACTTCAGATAAGTACTCTGCAGACATTTCCCAGGGAATGCAAACAGGTGCTCCCTACCTTTCAAAATTTATGAAAGTCTTGCCTGAAAGAAGCAGTATTTAGGGAGGAGTGCCTGAAGGATATGCAGATCATAAATTAGACAAGATAGTTCAAATATGCTCCTGCATCAAGCCAGATTAGCAAGAGAACAGTGTCCTTATATCATGTTTGATTGGCATACCAATAAGCTTTTGCTGAATCTTTAGCTGGTGTGATATTAGTGGGTGCTGTGATGGCTAATACCTCAGAAATCCCCTAATAGTATTATAAATCCTGTGGCCCCACCACCTAATATTTTAATTTCTTCTCAAGTAAAACAAATGTTTTTCAGAGCATGTGACTGTTATCTGACCTTAAATGAAAAGGGATTCCTCAGGTTTCTCTGCTCCTTCCAAAAAGAGAGGCAGCACATCTGCAAAAATGGAAAGATACATTGCAAATTTTGCCTAGAAACCACATTTGGGACCCCTTTTGTGTTGTTTTGAACTATGCACATGAACCGTTTTGATTGATATAATTCTTAAAAAAATTAAAACATCAGTTGCAGGTCATGACAAAGTAGAACAGTTCTGCATGTAATTATGGGTGTGGGTCAGTGGACACCACCAGCTACTTATTTAGCTTACTATTGTGCTAAAAAGTCCACAAAACAGATGGCTGGGGCAGTCCCGCGGAGAGATCCCAACATCGTTTAACGCCACTGGAGGAAAGGCAGCACGTTCTGTTTCGAAGAACTGTGGTTTTCAAAAAGAGCTCTCAGGCTTCAGGACTCCTCGAATACGGCAGCCCAAGCATTACAGCCAGAGGTATCTGATGAACTCCGATTTAACAAGTTCCCCAAAGACATTTTAACATTTTCGTACATCTTTAACAATAATATTTTACTTCCATTTCCTGCTGCATGTTTAAGAAAACCAGGATGGAGGACATTGATGTTGAGCAGGCCCTGAAGATAGAACTGAAGTAGGCACACATGCCCCTCCTCACCCAGCACTAGATGTAAATCGCTGCCCCCCTCCCCGCCCCCCCCAACTTTTTTTTTTTTTTTTTTTCTCAAAGAGACAGTGGTCTTATTATGTTGCCCAGGCTGGTCTCAAACTCCTGCACTCAAGTGATCCTCCTGCCTCTGCCTGCCAAGAAACTGAGACTACAGGTGGGTGCCACTGCTCTGGCTCTCTCCTCCCCCACCCATTAAAACAATGGTTTTAAACATGATTTAAAGCTCCTGTGTATTTTGATTATAACCATGTTGATGTATTAGGCATTAGAGGAGAACCACTGTGATGTTTTGGTGAATGAAAGCATAGTCAGCAATTCTCTTGGCCGAGATTTGCCTTGACCTTAGCTTTATGCCTGTGGAAGGCTTCCCTTTCCTCAAGAACTGCATCAAACCACTCTTCGTCCTTGAAGCTCGTCACTCAAGTCACTCTTTTAACTTGAGTTCTCAGTCTCGTGACATTTACCAGCCTATAAGTCGTTGCATGTGAAGTTGCAATGGGGTCTTGGGAATCATCTGGTTCATTGATGAAGCTTCAAAGATGGGACACCCGGAGGCCTAGGGGATTCTGGGACTGGCTGCTGCCATGTTGCTGTTACTAAGAGAACCAGTAAAACCAGGTCTAGACTTCACATCTCCCAACTCCAACTCAGGTCTCTAGTATCCTATCCTTGCAGAATACCCTGATCTTAAGCACTATTAGTTCCTCAGAGTTTAAAGGAAAATGATCTAATCTTTCGTACTTTGAAGTACTACTTATTAATTTTATGTTTAAAATATTCAAACAGTATATGTGGGAGGCTAAGGCAAGAGGATCGCTTGAGGCCAGGAATTAGAGACCAGCCTAGATAACATTGTGAAAACCCATCTCCAAAAAAATAAAAAGTAAAATTAGCTGGCTGTGGTGTCACATGCCTCTTGTCCTGGCTGCTTGGGAGACTGAGCTGGGAGGATCACCTGAGCCCAGGAGTTGGAGGCTGCAGTGAGTTTTGATCATGCCACCCAGCCTGGGTGACAGAGGAAGATCTCATCTCTCTTTTTTATTTTTGAGACGGAGTTTCGCTCTTGTTACCCAGGCTGGAGTGCAATGGCGCCATCTCAGCTCACTGCAACCTCCGCCTCCTGAGTTCAGGCAATTCTCCTGCCTCAGCCTCCTGAGCAGCTGGGATTACAGGCATGTGCCACCATGCCCAGCTAATTTTTTGTATTTTTAGTAGAGATGGGGTTTCACCATATTGACCAGGATGGTCTTGATCTCTTGACCTCGTGATCCACCCGCCTTGGCCTCCCAAAGTGCTGGGATTACAGGCTTGAGCCACCACGCCCGGCCAAGATCTCACCTCTTAAACAAAATAAAATATAAAAACAAATATTCAAACTGTGAAGACCAAATTATCTGGCTAATCGAAGATTTAATGTTGGTGGAGATTTACTTTAGAATGACGATGGATTGGCTTCTTTTTTTTTTTTTTTTTTTAATTGAGACGGAGTTTCGCTCTTGTTACCCAGGCTGGAGTGCAATGGCGCGATCTCGGCTCACCGCAACCTCCGCCTCCTGGGTTCAGGCAATTCTCCTGCCTCAGCCTCCTGAGTAGCTGGGACCACAGGCACGTGCCACCATGCCCAGCTAGTTTTTCTGTATTTTTAGTAGAGATGGGGTTTCACCATGTTGACCAGGATGGTCTCGATCTCTTGAGCTCGTGATCCACCCGCCTCGGCCTCCCAAAGTGCTGGGATTACAGGCTTGAGCCACCACACCCGGCCAAGATCTCATCTCTTAAACAAAATAAAATATAAAAACAAATATTCAAACTGTGAAGACCAAGTTATCTGGCTAATCGAAGATTTAATGTTGGTGGAGATTTACTTTAGAATGACGATGGATTGGCGTCTTTTATGGTAATAGCTGAAGAGTTTGGGACAGAATCACTACCTAATTTATGCTTACATAAGGTTGGACTGGATTTGAAGAGAATTCAGTTAAAATTGACCACAACTTGTTGAGCATTCACTGTTGTCATCACTGTCTGGGCATTGAGGGTATGGCATCGAATACACTAATTTGTTCTCCTTTTCTTTTCTCTCTCTTTTTTTTTTTTTTTTTTGAGACGGAGTTTCACTCTTGTTACCCAGGCTGGAGTGCAATGGCGCGATCTCGGCTCACCGCAACCTCCGCCTCCTGGGTTCAGGCAATTCTCCTGTCTCAGCCTCCTGAGTAGCTGGGATTACAGGTGCGTGCCACCATGCCCATCTAGTTTTTTGTATCTTTAGTAGAGACGAGGTTTCTCCATGTTGACCAGGATGGTCTTGATCTCTTGACTTCGTGATCCACCCGCCTCAGCCTCCTAAAGTGCTGGGATTACACTCCTTTTCTTTTCTTATTGCTGGAGCATTGGCGTTAGGCCAGCAGGGCACGTCCCTCACCTGCTTCTCCCTAAGGTCCTACGTCAATCAGATGAGCAGGGTTTTGGAAATATAAAGTGTTTATATCACACTGAACCCAAGGCTTCAGTCATAAGTAATCAAAATGTTTAAGGAAACAGAAATAGTTATGGGAAAAGAAAGTCCTTACTTTTGAGTAAAAGGTATATGTAATTACAGGTGGATTTGCTTGTCATGAATATTCCTGAAGGAAGAGTAGTTTCATGAGTCTAAAATATTGGCCCCTTTTCTACAATTGTCCTTTTTATTTTTGTTTTGAGATGGAGTCTCACTCTGCCATTGAGGTTGGAGTGCAGTGGCATATGCTCAGCTCACTGCAACCTCTGCCTTTCGTATTCAAATGATTCTTCTGCCTCAGCCTCCTGGGTAGCTGGGATTACAGGGGTGTGCCATCATGCCTGGGTAATTTTTGTATTTTTGATAGAGTTGGGGTTTTGCCATGTTGGCCAGGCTGGTCTCGAACTCCTGACCTCAAGTGATCCTCCTGCCTCGGCCTTCCAAAGTACTGGGATTGCAGGTGTGGGCCACCGTGCCCGGCCACAATTGTTTTTATAATAAAAATAGTTTTTAGAAATGTAAAAATTAAAATTTGTATTAACCCTTGCCTACAGTTCCTTCCTTGTTTTATCAGATTTTCTCTGGCGCGTTTTGCTCCAGCTGTACCTTCTTTTGAACATATTGTGCTCTTTCCCTCTTCCCAGCCTGAATTCTTGTTGGACCTTCTGCTGGATGCCCTTGCCTCTCACATGGTGGTTCCCTGCCCCACAGTGATTCAGGGCTGAGCTTAATTGCACCTGCTTAGAGAAACATCACCTTTTACCCATTATAGACTATGCCTCCTCTGCATTCACATTTATTATTCTTCATTTGTTTAATTTAATTAAAAAAATTTTTTTTGAGACAGGATCTTGCTTTGTCACCCAGGCTGGAGTACAATGATACATTACTGTTCACTGCAGCCTCAACTTCCCAGGTCCCAGCTATCCTCCCACCTTAGCCTCCTGAATAGCTGAGATTACAGGCATGTACCACCACATCTGCCTAATTTTTAATTTTTGGTAGAGGTGGGGTTTCACCATGTTGCCCAGGCTCGTCTCAAACTCCTGACCTCAAGTGATACACCTGCCTCAGCCTCCCAAAGTGCTGGAATTACAGGCATGAGCCACGGTGCTGGTTCATTATTCTTTCAAACAGTTTTATCTACTTTTCTTTTACCATGTTTATCACATTTTGTACAGGTTGAATATCCCTTATCTGAAATGCTCGGAACCAGAAGTGTTCTGGATTTTATGTTTTCTTTTGGATTTTGGAATATTTGCATTATATTAGTTGCTTGAGCATCCCTAATCTGAAAATCTGATTTCTGCAATACTCTAGTGACCATTTCCTTTGAGCATCAAGTTGATAATTTTGGATTCTGGAGCATTTTGGATTTCAGATTTTTGAGCTAGAGATGCTCAACCTGTGGTATTATTGCTTATTTATTTATTTATTTGACTGTCTGAGTGTTTTGTCTTTTTTGCTTGCTAGATTATAAGCTCCGTGAAGGTCAGATATGTGCCTGTTTTGTTCACCACACTATATCCAACATCTAAAGGCAGCGATTGCCTCATGGTAAATATTCTAATATTTGTTAATTTACTGAATGAGTCCAACTAATGCAGAGGCTAGCAAATATTTTTTGTAAACGCCAGCTAGCAATTCACTAAGCTTTGCGGGCCCAGTGGTGTCTGCTTCAAATATTCCACTTTGCCATTGTAACATAAAAGTGGCCATAGACAAGATATAAATGAGTTAGCACAGTTGTGTTTCAGTAAAACTTTATTTGCAGAAACTGGTGGTGGGCCAACTTGATGTAGTTTTTTGGCCCCTGAACTAATTATTGCATATAGCAGAACAGATGGCACATGGCAGGCAAACCTTAGCTCTTTGACATCTGGGACAATGTTGATGGGCCTAATGACTAAGGTTTCAGACAGAGGCAACCTAAACAGATAGCACACTTGGGTTAAATATTAACCAGAATTAGATGAAACAAGGAACACTTATTGAGCACTTACTGCATGCCAGATTCACCGGGAACTAGAGTCATAAAGTTAATGATATGCAAAGGCTTTGGTCCTTGAAGAGTTTACTGACTATTGGGAAACAGACAAGTAAGCTAACAGTTGTAACATGGGAACAAAGTGCTGATGGGGTATACATATGATGTCTGAGGAACATAGAAGAGACGGCACCATAGAGTGGTAAGCTCAAGGTTTTAAGAAAGTGATTACAATAATGAAATAGGAAGGAACTAAGGAAACCAGCATCTATTGAGGACCTTCTCTCTTTGTGTTATCCATGTATTCACTTTTATTATTATTTTTTTTTTTTGAGACGGAGTTTCGCTCTTGTTACCCAGGCTGGAGTGCAATGGCGCGATCTCGGCTCACCGCAACCTCCGCCTCCTGGGTTCAAGCAATTCTCCTGCCTCAGCCTCCTGAGTAGCTGGGATTACAGGCACACGCCACCATGCCCAGCTAATTTTTAGTATTTTTAGTAGAGACGGGGTTTCACCATGTTGACCAGGATGGTCTCAATCTCTTGACCTCGTGATCCACCCGCCTCGGCCTCCCAAAGTGCTGGGATTACAGGCTTGAGCCACCGCGCCCGGCTCACTTTTATTTTTTTAAAGTCAGGTGCAGGGTCTTGCTCTGTCACCCGGGCTAGCGTACAGTGGCGCGAGCATAGCTCACTGCAGCCTCCAACTCCTGGGCTCAAGTCATCCTCCTGCCTTACATGTTAACTTGTTCTTTCTAATTATTCATGCCCAACTATAAAGAGGGTGTTATGAGGACCTGAAGCACAGACGTTGCGGGAGGTCGCAGAGCTTGACATCACAGTTCGAAGACAGTGAAAGCATTTCTCTATAGAGTCAGGCTTAAGTTCAGGTCCCTGCTCTACTTCTTTATTAACTAGGGTGAGTTGTTGAACCTCTGAATTGAAAAGGCCTTTGTGAGCCAGGTGCTTTGGGAGGCTGAGGTGGGTGGATAGCTTGAGGTCAGGAGTTTAAGATGAGCCTGACCAACATGGTGGAAACCTGTCTCTACTAAAAATACAAAAATTAGCCGGGCATGGTGATGTGAGCCTGTAATCCCAGCTACTAGGGGGGCTGAGGAAGGAGAATCACTTGAACTTGGGAGGTGGAGGTGGCATGCAGTCGAGATGGCACCACTGTAATCCAGCCTGGGTGACAGAGTGAGATTCTGTCTCAAAAAAAAAAAAAAAAAAAAAAAGAAGGTCCTTTGTAAATCCCTTAATATGTAAGTACTTATGCTTACCTAAATATTCAAATTATGATGTAATTTTATTATTCTTAAAAATATTATTTAAACCCAAGTCTGGATAATTCTAAAACCCATTCTTTCTCTTTCCTCTGCATTTACTCTGCTTATTGCATTTCATTAGAAGGAAGCACAGTTTGTGCCAAAATTTATTAATTAACTTGATAAAGTTTAAAAAAAGCTATGATATGTATTTCTTGGTTATTGAACAACGGAACAGATACATTATCAACATTGAGTAATTTGTAGACATTTCATGCTGAGAAACTATTTGTTGAAAAAAGAGATTCAAAGTGGAATTATTTTTTTAGAAGTAAAGGCAGTTTTTGGGAGGGTGGGGAGACAGGATCTCATGCTGTTGCCAAAGCTGGAGTGTAGTGCACAATCTTGGCTCACTGCATCCTTGACCCCCTGGACTCAAGCAATCCTCCCACCTCAGCCTCCCAAGCAGCTGGGACTACAGGCGTGTGCCACCATGCCTGGCTAATTTTTGTATTTTTTTTTTTTTGTAGAGACGAGGTTTCGCCATGTTCCCCAGGCTGGTCTTGAATTCATCTGCTCAAGCAGTCCACCCCTCTTGGCCTCCCAAAGTGTTGGGATTACAAGCTTGAGTCACCATGCCCAGTGTAAAGGCATTTTGATATGAGCTGAGCTCATAATTCTGTCCTTTGAAACATTCTTTATCAATTACCCCGTCTCATTTTTGTGTATTTAACCTGTTGGCTCAGGTCTACCTGTTTTTAAAAATAGCATCAACAACAGTAAAACTTCTGATGGGAAGTCAGGGACCTATCTCTTGTCTCTTTTTGTACAGAACAACCTAAATGGGAGGTGGGTATCCTCAGTACTGTTCTAGCTCTCAAATGGATTCTGGCCTTGACCAATCGGTCCACCCTATAAGCTCCACTAATGAAACCGGTAGAGAGGATGCCTTCTAATTAGTATTTCTGTATTTTTGAATATCTCAAGCAGGCCACCTGCCTTAGCCTCCCAAAGTGTTGGGATTACAGGCATGAGACACCATGCCCAGCGTTACGGCATGTTGATATGAGCTGAGCTTGTAATTCTGTCCTTTCAAACATTCTTTGTCAGTTACTGCATCTCATTTCTTGCATCTTTAACCTGATGGCTCAGCAGCAACAACACGAAAAGCAGTACCTTTGATGGGAACTCAGGGACCTATCTCTTGTCTCTTTTTATGCATAACTTCTTCAATGGGAGGTGCATCCTGAGTACTGTTCTATCTCTCGAATTGATTCTGCCCTTGATCCGTCTGTCCACCCCATAACCTCCACTCTAATGAAACTGGTAGAGAGGATGCCTTATATTTCTCAGTATCAGCAGCATTTGGAGATGATGATTATGCCTCTCTTCCTTGGCTTCTAAGATGGTGCTAGTGAATTAATCTTCCAAGACACCATTCTGGACCTGTTTTTTCTACCTCCTGCCACCATAACATCCTTAGGCCAGCACTGGAAATCATTCTTTCCTAATTTCATCTCCCATTTTATTCCAACACTTACCTTTTATTTTATCCCAACTGTAATAAACAGTTTCCTTAACATGCTCTGTGCTTCCCACTTCCATATGTTTGCTCAAGCTGTTAAGAGACGGTAGAAATTAATGCTTGGGCTCTTCAGTCAGACTCTCTGGCTTTTTCTTTGATCGTTTGTGATTTTATTTATTTGAGATTGTATTTTATTAAAAAACAAAAACAAAAACAAAAACAAAAAAACCTCCCTGAAGACAGGGCTGGTGTCTGCATTGCTTATCTCCACTCTAATTTTGTGACCAAGGCAGATGCCAGGATGGTGGAATTTAAGGTGCAGCCTCCTGACATGGTGTGGCTTCTGGTCCACCAGTGCCCCATCCTGTGCATCTGTGGTCTCAGGCTTGGGCACTAGGTTTCCTGCATTTTTGGCTTATTTTTGTTGCCAGCCATTCCTGGCTCTGGTGTTCCTCTTTGTTCCTGTGTTTTGCCCCAACTTTTAGCTAAAATGAGACTTAAAATAAATAGTGACAGGGTCTTAACTATGTCACCCAGTCTGTAGTACAGTGGTGCAATCATAGCTCCCTGTAACCATGAACATCTGGCCATCCTCCTACCTCCGCCTCCCGAGTAGCTGGGACTATAGGTGAGTGCCATCATGACTGGCTAATTAAAAAAAAAAAAAAATTTATAGAGCTAGGGTCTCCCTGTGTTGTCCAGGGTGGTCTCCAACTCTTGGCCTCAAGTGATCCTCCTGCCTTGGCCTCCCAAAGTGCTGGGATCACTGGCATAAGCCACTGTGCCTGGCCTAGAATGGGGCTTTTTATTTGGTTCCTGAAAGTGTGCCTGTCTCTCAAACTTTCTTTTTTCTAGGGATTGAAGCTCTGCTTCTGGAATTGGGTATAGAGCTAGAACATTTTCCCTACCTGACTCCCAAGTGCTGCCACACTTCCCATTGCTTTCTTCCATCTGTGAGATTTGGATACTATTCCTGTGTCTTGAAAATTCTCATACCTGCTGTCGCCTGTATCACCACGAAGGTTCCCACATGTGTCGGATGTGGATGTTTCGCCTGGCGCCTTCAGCTGCAGCTCCTCCATCTGCTTCCGAGCTGAGCCAGCCCGCTCCTCTCCGCCCCTCCCCTGCCATCCTTTCCTGTCTGCAGATTGTGGGCCAGCTCCAAGATCCCTCCCCATCCTCCTGGCTGGTTGGTCATGCTTCACAGCCAAATCCTGAGAAAGGGAAACATTTCAGTGTTGATTTTAGAAGTCTTCTGTATGTGGCTCATGAGCCAATTTAATTTTTCATCACAATCCACATTGATGGGAAAAATGTAGCTCTGTAATACTTTTAAGATCCAACTGGCAGTGGTGGATCAAGATCGGGGGATGCTTTTGGGGCTTTATCCCTTCCGTAATACCCCATCCCCTTTATTTGACGCAAACAGTTTCCACGTTCTGAATATTTATTCGCAGAACTATGCACGCACAGCTTCAAACCTTGTGACTTTCCCCTCCCTTGGCCCATCAGGTCACATTCCTCATTTCTTAAATTCAAGATTGGCTGCTACCAGATGGTAGTGGCCCTTCCATTCAGTGGATTTAGAGGAAAGCAATTTGAATACAAAACCACCAGAGAAAGTTGGATTTTCTTTAAAATATTTTATAATTGCCTCTGGTTTATATGTGATCAGGTACTTAGACCCTTAGACACTTGAATACAGGTAGACTCATTGTGTTTCTTTTTAAATGTGAGATTTATTTTAATTTTATTTTTCTGAAGTAGCGTCCTGCTCTGTTTCCCAGGCTGGAGTGCAGTGGTGCAATCTCGGCTCACTGCAGCCTCTGCCTCCCAGGTTCAAGTGATTCTTGTGCCTCAGCCTCCTGAGTAACTGGGATTATAGGCATGCACCACCATGCCTGGCTAATTTTTGTATTTTTAGTAGAGACAGGGTTTCACCATGTTGGCCAGGCTCCTGACCTCTAATGATCTGCCCACCTCGGCCTCCCAAACCACCATGCCCAGCTAAATATGAGATTTAGCCTTGTATTAGCCTTCTCTAGCCACTAAAGCAAGAGTTCATGAGCTGGGTACATGATTGGACTTTAGAGTCTAATGAATGTATAGCCTGCTTAGGTGTAGCCATCTGTGTAACTAGTCAGTGTTTCTTAGGAAAGAAAGGGTCCATAGTTTTCTTCAGATTCAAAAATGTCTGTGGCTCCCAAAGGGCCAAAGTCCATTTATATATGTGGGATATACTTTTGGTTTCATCACAATTTACTAGTTCAGTCAGAAATCATAATATTTAATTATTTTTTTCTTTTTTTGAGACTGAGTCTTGCTCTGTCGCCCAGGCTGGAGTGTAGTGGCATAATCCCAGTTTACTGCAACCTCTGCCTCCCGAGTTCAAGCGATTCTTCTGCCTCAGCCTCCTGAGTAGCTAGGACTACAGGTGTGTGCCACCATGCCTGGATAATTTTTTGTATTTTTAGTAGAGATGGGGTTTCACCATGTTGGCGTGGTCTCAAACTCTTGACTTCAAGCAATCTGCCTGCCTTGGCCTCCTAAAGTGCTGGGATTATAGGCATAAGCCAATGTGCCCAGTCAGAAACATATTTGGTTAGCACATAGTTAAATATAGCCTCTGATTTTTAAAGATGTTTGTGATAAACACCATAGGGTTCCACCCCAGTAAATGACTCAGGCAGTCTTTCATTAAGTCATGGTTCAGTGTCATGGCTCACCTTGCTAGGAAGGAAAGTGTTCATAGTAATTCTGTAGTTTCTCACCTACGTGTAGGATCTACTTTTGCTAACAAGCATATGTCACTGCCAAAATGGTTAATTCTGGACAGAGAACTATGGAGACGAAGTGGATAAAGAGCAACTTTGAAAAATGAAAGATAAATGATTGAATTGGGGGCCCACCTGGCTTTGTGATTTGCTGGAGTGACTTAAGAAAACTAATTGCTTTGGTAAGGAACTAGGCTATTAAAGAATAATTTTTATATTGCTATTTTGTAGGCACCTTATATACTTGGAAAACCGTTTAGATTCTTTCTGTAACAACAACTGGGCGTAGAATAATTCTCACACCGAGTTGAAATGCATCATGTAGAAAACAGAGCCTTTTCACTTTTACTTTAAATTGTACCAGAAGAAACATGTTAATTAAAAAAAAAATTTTTTTTGAGATGATGGAGTGCAATAGTGCCATCTTGGCTCACTGCAACCTCTGCCTCCTGGGTTTGAGTGATTCTCCTGCCTCAGCCTCTTGAGTAGCTGGCACTACAGGCACATGCCACCATGATCGGCTAATTTTTGTCTTTTTAGTAAAAGCAGGATTTTGCTTTTACTAAAGCAGCTTTTACCAGCCTGTTGGCCAGGCTGGTCTTAAACTCCTGACCTCAGGTGATCTACCCAGTGATTCTCCTGCCTCAGGCTCCCGAGTAGCTGGGACTGCAGGCGCCCCCGACCATATTCAGCTAATTTTTGTATTTTTAGTAGAGACAATGTTTTGCCATGTTGGTCAGGTTGGTCTCCAACTCCGGAGCTCAAGTGATCCACCCACCTCAGCCTCCCAAAGTGCTGGAATTTCAGGCGTGAGCCACCGTGCTTGGCCAAAAGTCTGTCTTTTTAAAAATTGAGAAATGACTCCTTGAGCAGTTGAGGAGGGACAATTACTTAGTTGTCCTTGTGTAATGTGCAGAAATTAATGAAGATGATTTTTCACTGTGAATCCATAGGACCTGTCAACTGATAAGGAAACATATTAGTAAACACTATTTCTACATCCTGATACTTGCAGGTTTCCTTGATGTTGAAATAGTGGTAGCACAGATTTATTATTTTTCCTCTTTCTGATTAATCCAAACCTGGAGTCTGGCCCTGTTTTTTAGGCTGCAGAGAAGTCAATCCATCTTCTATAGGTTCCTTTTCTGTTTGTTGGGCTAACCATTTGAGCTTGCTCAGCAACCTTTAAAACTCTAAATCCTAGTTAATCTTAAATTCCCCAGTTCATATTTGGCTGGCAACTCTACTTGGCATTTCAGCAATTTCCCCTTTGCCTGCTCATCTTTACCAAAAATAAAAAACCATCTGATTCTTAAAGAAATGCAGATGAGGCTGGGTGCAGTGGCTCACGCCTGTGATCCCAGCACGTTGGGAGGCTCAGGTGGTTGGATCACGAGGTCAGGAGTTTGAGAACAGCCTGACCAATATGGTGAAACCCCATCTGTACTAAAAATAGAAAACTTAGCTGAGCGTGGTGGCGGGTGCCTATAGTCCCAGCTGCTTGGGAGGCTGAAGCAGAAGAATTGCTTGGACCTGGGAGGCAGAGCTTACAGTGAGCCAAGATTGCACCACTGCACTCCAGCCTGGATGACAGAGCAAGACTCCATCTCAAAAAAAAAAAAAAAAAAAGTAGATGAGAAAAGACCCTTTGTAGGACACAGAGAATAAACTTGCAGCTGTTAGAAACTGGGAGTTTCTGCATGGATATCAGAAATGGAAGCTTTTATTATCAGAATAGTTGCTGGTTGATGTTGCTTAAATAGGTTCGAATTTCACACAGTCCTAAGAGCCTACTGAGTTTCCACTATCAAGAGTTGATTTTGCCGACATGGAAAAAAAATCTTGTCTGGTTGCTTTTTAACACCTCTGTATGATGCTAGACACAGGTGTACGTCTTACCTTTTCATATATTGAAGAAAACAGTGACAGGTAGCAGATTGTCCAGAAAATGGGGGCCTAGATGGAGAGATTGAGTGCACGAGGGCTGATGCCAGTGTCCTCATATTACAACCCAGGCTTGAGCAATATCTGGTTTTTTAAATGCCTGGCAGAAAGCTGAGTAAATGGCCATGGGGTTCCATTCTTGTTCAGTCCCATCTTGGCTTCCTTTCAGATAAGGAAGAAATTGAGCAATGATTCCACCGTAGAGGAATGCCCTACTTTGGAATACGCTGAGTATGTGACATGTCCCCATTTACCTGAATTCTTAAAGTTAATGAGTAAAACTGCAGAATGCCATCTAGACTCATAGATTCTGAATTTTGGGAGTGAAATTCATCTTAAGATAATGAAATCTGTGTTAATAGTTTGATATTTTCTGTTATACTCCTGACAGAGTACTGCACTAATTATAGGAGTTTGGTAAGTATTTGATAACTAAGCAATGTATAGCTAAATCACAAAATGAAAAGATAAATTTTGACAGTACCAGATAATTTGAGGTCTGTTGTCTTGTCTCAAGTGTAGTCACTCCTTATTGTTAGCATCTTTCTGAAACTGCAAAAGCAAAACTAAAAATGGACCAGGAATTAGCATGGGAAATTATAGATTAGAAGATCCAAAGTGAAACAAATGGGAAAAGTTTTTTTTTCTGAGTACACACACACACACACACACACACACACACACACACACACACACACACACACATATGATACGGGAGTTTTTACTATGTTGCTCAGGCTGGTCTTGAATTCCTGGGCTAAAGTAATCCTCCCACCTCAGCCTCCCAAGTATCTGGGACTACAGGTGTGTGCTATTGTGCCTGACTAAATTGCAAAAGTTTGAATGAAGAGGTGCCAGGGAATAAAGGCCTCCTGTGTTGGTAAAGGTGTATTGAAGTCAGAATGCCTGTGCCAGCATCAGTTCTGTGTTGATATTGTGAGTGAAGTAGTAACTCTGAAACGAAGATACTTTCTTTAAAAACTTGAACACTTTTCTGTTGTATTTTACAGTAGATCAGTTGGCTCATTGTGGCATGCTTGTATGATTCTTAGGGTATGTTCCTACAAGCTAGTGTTGGTTCAGAGGGTATAATCACAGTTAGAATTTTTTTCTTTTTTGAGGCAGGGTCTCACTCTGTTGTCCAGGTTGGAGTGCAGTGGTATGATCTTGGCTCACTCCAACTTCCGCTTCCTGGGTTCAAGTGATTTTGTGCTACAGCCTCCAGAGTAGTGGAACCACAGGCATGTGCCACCACACGCGGCTAATTTTTGGATTTTTAGTAGTGATGGGGTTTCACCACTCTGGCCAGGCTGGTCTCGAACTCCTGACCTCAAGTGATCTGCCTGCCTCAGCCTCCCAAAGTGCTGGAATTACAGGTGTTATCCACTGTGCCCAGCCAGAATTGTGATGTATTCTTATGTAGTTGTTTCTTAAATTAAAAATATGGTATTTATTCAGATTAATACAATGTTGGATGTTTTAGTTTCACATTCCTTACTTATTAGAAATATATTTTTTAGAGCTTTAACACATCACCTAAAGATTATGAAAGTTGCCTTTGTTAACATGAATTCCATTTTCCTTTTAAAAATTAAATTATGGCACCCTCTACTGAATTTGAAAGGAATTGCTGAATAGTCATATGCAGGTTTGAAAAAGAGACTGTATCACTTTATAGATTAGATTTTGTTGTCACCTCTACTTGCTGTGGTGATCCTTTTTGCTCACAGGCTCCTCCTGAGGCAGTTGGTGACATACGTGCAATTAAACCCATATTTTGAAGCAGGCAGAGGAACTAGAGTGAGCAAATTCACAGAAGCATGAAATAACATAGTGTGTTCGCAGGGTTGTAGTTTTATAGAAAACCTGAGAGAGGGTGTTGGTGTGATTTTTTGCAAAGAAAGTAACAAGAAAGGACCAAGAGCATGTCTCATTTTAAGGAATTTAAACTTTATCATCAAAGTGCTGTTGAATCATCAGCTAGTTTATTTAGAGTAGTCAAGCCATCGTGTAAGTATCTTTGAGAGATGACGCTGGCAGCATGTGCAGGATGGGTTGGAGGTGGGGACAGACCAATTTGAGGATTATTGCGTTTGCCAAGTGGGCTTATTAGGGTTCTCAAAAGACACATGGTTCTGGGGTGCGAGAGGCTGGGAGATGGGTAAGTTCTTTCCCCCCCCACTTAAAAATGTTTTAGCACAAAAATTTCAAGATATACAGAAAAGTAGAAAGAATAGTACAATGAACATCCATATGTCCACCTTAGACCCAGCAGCTGATGACATTTTGCCATTTGTTCTCTCCCTCTCCTCCTCTTCTCTGCTGAAGTATTTTTGAGTAAATTGCAGACACCAGTGCTCGACGCCCCTAAATACTTTGTCAAGTATTTCTCTAAAATAAAGGATGTTAGGAGAGAGATGTTTAGGGAGATGAAATCAGGAAAGTTAGAACTTGGTGGTATAGATAATGACTTCTGTTACATCCAATAGGAGAACCACAAAGGTTTGCTTTTGCTGTTATTAATTTGTGATTATATAAGAGTTTCTTTCTATAGTTTGAGACTTTCAAGAGATGGATATATAGTAAATGCTATTACATTTTAAATGAAAATGTTGAAAAGGACACTTTTTTGATCAGCCAAAGTTTCAAATACATACAAAAGTTGAAGAGGACATCATTCTTGGCTAAGGCAATGGCCCGTACCAGGCATCTCCATGTGAGAAGAGAAGAGAAGTGGAACGATTCCAGAGAGAAGTAGGCCAGGCTTCTCTCACCGGGGGAAGGAGCACGCTCTTTTATTATAACAGAAGCCCAGGTCAGCAGAAGTTTGTGTGAGAAAGGCACACAGCCAGCACAAGTGTGGCCCACAAGCAGTGGTGAGAGTGGGCAGCTGGTGAGCTGACTGGCACTAGCAGAGTCCACTTACTTGGGGAAGAGGGAGCAGGAGACGTCAAAGAGGACTGCTCACAGGTGACAGATGAACCTTTTTTGGGGGGGCACAGAGTCTCTCTTTGTTGCTCAGCTGGAGTGCAATGGCGCAATCTCAACTCACGACAACCTCAGCCTCCCAGGTTCAAGCGATTCTCCTGCTTCAGCCTCCCAAGTAGCTGGGACTACAAACATGCACCACCCACCACACCTGGCTAATTTTTGTGTTCTAGAGACAGGTTTTCACCGTGTTGGCCAGGCTGGTCTCCAACTCCTGGGTTCGAGTGATCCACTAGCCTCAGCTTCCCAAGGTACTGGGATTACAGGCGTGACCCACCATGCCCAGCCAGATGGTGACATTTTAACATCTTTAACTTGCTGACAGTTTGCCTATTATACTTTTAGTCTAGTAAAGGTTTTCGATTGTGATCAATGAGATTAGCCTTTCTCCATTGGACAGGCGGGCTCAAAAGAGGACAGGCAGAAACACAAAATACATAATGTATAATACATAATATTATCATAGCTAAAGTTGATAGGGGTTCCAGTAGTCTCTCATTCATTTTTTCATTGGTTCAACAAATAATGTTTGGAGCCACCTATTATTGTGGCAAGCACTATTCTAAGACACTAGGAATTCAGCAGTGAATAACGCAGACTAAAGTCTCTGCTCTCACGTAGTTTCTGTAAGTCATATGTTGCTTAACGATGGGGAGACATTCTGAGAAATTTGTTAGGTGACTTGGTTTTTGTGGGAGCATCCTAGAGTGCACTTACACAAACCTAGATGGCAGAATGGCAGAGTCCTTTATACACCTAGGCTGTATACCTGGTGCAGCCTGTTGTTCCTAGGTCAGAAACATGTGCAGCAGGTGACTGCACTGAGTATTTCAGGCAGTTGGAATAGAGTGGTAAGTATTTGTGTATCTAAACATAGAAAGGGTAGAGTAAAAATGTGAGACCACTGTCATATAGGTGGCGTCTCCTTGACAGAAACATCATTATGCCCTGTATTGCATGACCGTGTTCTAGTAGGAAAGACAGACAGTAGACAAGAAGAGTGAAATACGCACAGCTCATGAAATTGGGATAGGCACAGACTAAGATCATTAAGTGGAAATAGGCATGGGTGAGGGAGATTTTAGAAATGGAGGCCAGGAAGGCTGAGAAGATGCTGTCTGGGGAAACACCCGGAAACCTGAACCACTTGAGCTGTGTCAGAGTGCACAAAGCCTCCTGCTTGGCGTTTACATCATTTTCCGTTTCTTGTGAGAGCATGTCTCCTCTAGAGAGTGTATGAATAGGAAGTGGCTGACAGCTGGCTTCCATGTGGTCTTAGCATGCTCTGTTTTTCCCAGTTTCCTCTTCTAACCTTCAGATCTCTTGACGTTAAATTGATCATAAGCAAGTTCCCCTTATCAGATAGATTCATTCCAGGGTGTGTTAATCTAAGACAGTTTGTCTAGCAGTCCACTAACAGGCTGTGCATAGCTCTGTGAAATGCTCTTTTGTGTAACTGTTTCCCATGGTTTTTTGGACAATGACTGGCATGTTACTTTCCTTAGCAACTTAATTTTTGTTCTGTCTTTACGTAACTCTTTGGAAATGTTAACTTTTCCCCTTTTCTGTTCATTCGTTTCACCATAGAAACTAAAATACTCCTGTTCGGAGCTATGACATGCAAAGTAAAAATTTACAAAGTATAGTCAATAGATTCCAGCAGCTAATATTAATGAAGTGTAAATATTGAGGTTAGTGAAGAAAGTAACATTAAAAGGCCTATGAACAGCACAATGCTCTTAAAGTTTCTCTTGGGTATAGCTGACTTCAAATGTAAGAGTCTCTACCATTGAATACATAAAGGGCTAATACAGAATAGATTTTCTTCTAGTTCATAAAGGATGCACTGTTCTCTACAATATAACATTAGGGTTTTGAATTGTTTGAAGGGCTTATTTCTGGTTTGTCTAGCCATAATTAGAAAGTTTTCTAAAATAATGAATGTGGTCAAGTTCCCTACATTATATACTTTGATATAACAGTTGAGTTGTCATTTGTAACTGGTAGTGCTGGTTGAAACCATTTATTATATACTAAATATATAGCAAAATCACTTGATATTAGTCCCTCCCCTCTGACAGTGTTTGTGAATTTAAATGATTTATGTGTTTCAGACTTGATCTACGGGACTGCTATCCATGCTATACTATAAATAGGCAGGCTTGTATTTGCAACTGCCCCTTAAATCAGTTTGCTTGTTGTTTGGAATAAGCTTGCCCATGTCTGAGAGCTACTTACTAGGTTTTTGATGAACTTTTATGGCTACTATTAGTTTGTAGTTACATAATTTCTTCCTTACACTATCTTCAAAGTTGTATACTCGTTTTTTAAAATCGTGTTAAACATCACATAAAATTTACTGTCTTAATTCTTAGTGTACAGTTCAGTAGTGTTGAGTATATTCACACTGTTATGCAATGGATCTTCAGAAGTTTTTCATTTACGAAACAAAATCTCTATACCTATTAAACAATAACCACTTGCCTCTCCCCGCTGTTCCTGGCAATCATCAGTTCTGCTTACTGTTTCTATTAGTTTGACTATTTTAGATACTGCTGATAAATGGAACCATAAAGTATTTGATTTTTGGTAATTAGCTTATTTCCTTCTTTCTTAAGACTGAATAATTTTCTGTTGAATATATATACCACATTTGGTTTGTCCATTCATCTGGCTATAGATGTTGGATTTGCTTCCATCCCTTGGCTGTTGTGAATAATGCTGCAGTGATGTAGCTATGCAAATATCTCTTTGAGTTCCCGCTTTCAGTTTTGTTTGGATATATTCCCGGAAGTGAGAAACCTTCATACTATTTTCTGTAG